>NC_057861.1:592831181-593186181 GCF_019393635.1 Dromiciops gliroides | reverse complement strand
TTAAGTTCAGTTAAATTAGGTTAAATTAGGAGGGAGAGAGGATGAATACTGGACTGTGCCTAGTAATTGTGCTCTACATAGTCACCATCATAAGCAAACCATGGACTTACATATACCTGTCTCTCCTTTTGTTGCACATATATTCTCTACAGGGCCTGCATCAGAGTTCACAGCAAATTAGTCTCTGAAATGATAAGTTTCCATACTTCCAAAATCTCATTAATTTCACCAAAGACAGTATGATGGTAAAAATGCATGCTATGCTGCATAACTGAGAATATATTAGTGATATATACAATAATTCCAAACCATACCCAGAGTATGATGACATATAAATAATAAACGAATGTAAATAGCTGATTACATTAGACATTATCACATAATCTTCTTTTAGCTAGTAAACCACATCATCTTATACATGAATTCTCTAGTATAACAGTAGCAGATACTTAAAGTGGTGATTAATTTTTCAAAAAGAAATAAGATTTCAATATTCAATGTTTTCAGTGAGGTATCAAGCAATAGGGTTCAATAACCCTTTCTGGTCTTTTTTAGTTAAACAGAACAACATAAAAGAGAAAGGAGAAAAAATAAATAAATAAAACAAAACTCATTAGAACTCATGGTTCTCTCAAAAAGAAAGAGTAAAAAAAAAAGAATTCTGGTAGCTTCTGAGGCCCGATAGCCTCACCCACAGCATATACTTAAAATGTCTTTGAATAATCACTTAGTTTATAAAATTTAGTTTTAAAGAAAAGCAAAAGAAACAAAAGTCAAGAAACAAAGCAAAACCAAAAATAAAAATAAAAAACAAAAGATTCGCTAAGCACCCTTTTGTGCTTTTAAAGAACTTAAAGGTGTGGTGAATTCCAGGTTTTTTTAGTGCCTTTCAAAAGTCAAAACAAAAGAATTTTTAAAAAATAGTTGAGGTGGGCCAGAAAACTAGGCCATGTGCTTCAGTGCTTTTGCCTGTAGAAGGAAATGCTTGTTAAATTATAAGGTATTTAAGCTGCTAGAGTTTGGGGTATGCCACATTGTTTTAACTGGTTCCCCAATTCTCTGCAAGCCAAAGTGGCAGGGGTTTCTGAATTGTCATTGATCTTTCTAATGCTGTCATAATGTTCTTTATGGTAGAAAATGTGGAGTTCTCTAGCATCAGGTTTGTCTGTGCCACTGATTTTCAATAAAGGCTGATTTAATTGATGAACCACAACATTCAGCTGATGCTGCTTAGCAAATGCTACAATTGTATCATTTCCTCCCCACTTTCCAAATTTCTTTAATTCATCAACATATTCTTCAAAAGGGGAGTCATTTACTATAAAAGACTCAAACTCTTGTCTATGGTTAATCATATAAGAAGCAGCTTCTTGTCTGTGTCTGAGATGATTTCTACAGTGACCTTCTAGCTGGTCTGCTAAAGCCCTAAAAAGGCAATTTCCGTCTCCTGATACTTTACGAAGACTGAGTCCCAAAGCATTTAACTGATCAGTGGGATTATCAAATGGGAACTGCCTATTTCCTCTGAACTCTCTTTGCTCTTTAACAGTTGCTATCGTTAGGGTTTTTAGCCTTTTAGCATCTACCTCAGGTCTATCTGAAATCTCTTCACCTATGAATGGTGCAGGCTTTATATGAGAGCAATGAATCCATGAGTCTTTTTCACCAATTTTAATGGCAGTAGGAGTTGTCAATAATACCTGAAAAGGTCCTTCCCAGGCAGGTTGGGTTCCACTGGTTCTCTGAAAATTCTTTACATATATTTTATCTCCTGGGTTGAAGTTATGCAATGAAAAGTCTAATGGGCCTGCCTGGACCACAGCTCCTGCCTCATGGAGTTCACGTAGCCTGGTCTGTAATTCCTGTATATAGGAGGCAACAGAAGTATCACCTCCCACCAGTGATGTATAAACTGGGGAAAAAGTTTTAGCTTGGATAGGAGGGTGACCAAAAAGCATTTCATAAGGAGATATATGAAGTTCTCCCCTTGGTCTACTTCGTAGATAGAATAATGCCAATGGTAGAACATCAGGCCATTTCAAATGGGTTTCAGTACATAATTTGCCAATCATGCTCTTAAGCTCTTTATTCATACGTTCAACTTGGCCTGAACTTTGTGGATGGTAGGGCGTGTGGAATTTTGGAGTCACTCCCAAGAAAGAGTAGATTTGGGATAAAATCGAATCAGTGAAATGTGTGCCTTTGTCAGAATCGATGCGGGCTGGTGGGCCAAAACGAGGTACTATCTCTTTAAGAAGAATTTTGGCAACAAAGGCAGCTGTGGCTCGGGGGCTGGGAAAGGCCTCCACCCACCGAGTGAGCTGATCAACTATAACAAGGCAAAATTTATAATGTCCTGCTTTTGGCATAGTAATATAATCAATTTGTAAGTGCTCAAAAGGTGTATATGCTAGAGGACGCCCTCCATAAGCTTTGGCCTTAAAAGCATACTGATTATAAGACTGACATGTGGAACAGCCCGAGCAGATTCGAGATGCTGTATTAGTTACACCTGGTGCTATCCAGGTTCTCTTAATAGAGTCTACAATGCCTTGTGTACCAAAATGGCCTTTTCTGTGAACAGAGAGGCATACCTGGTGGTAGAATTTCCGGGGAAGAAATGGCTTACCTTCCGGAGACACCCAGATGCCATTGATCTGTTTCGCCTTAAATTTCTTTTTCCACTTTTCTACTTCAGAATCGTCATAGGTTAGGTTGGAAGGAATATCCTCAGAAGGTGAAAGGTTAAATACATGTTCAGGAGCTTCTAATGCAGCAAGCTTGGCTGCAGAATCGGCTCGTGCATTTCCCTTTGAAACAGGATCACTATTCCCTGTGTGGGCAGGGCAATGTACAACAGCTAGGGAAGAAGGCAGTTTCAGGGCATCTAAGAGGTCCTTGATAAGGTCCCCATTGGCAATAGCCTTGCCCGAGGATGTTAGAAAGCCTCGTTGACGCCAAATCATACCAATAAAGTGGCATATGCCAAAGCCATATTTCGAGTCAGTAAAAATAGTGGCACTCTTACCTTTGGCTATATTACAGGCCTGTGTAAGAGCCACAAGTTCAGCAGCCTGTGCACTAAAATGGCAAGGCAGAGAAGCTGCCCAGAGGGTGTCATAATCAGAAACTACAGCAGCTCCAGTAAAACGGGTTCCCTCTCTCATAAATGAGGAACCATCTGTATAGAGGACAAGATCAGGATTTTCTAAAGGTGTATCAAAAAGATCATCACGGGGTTTTTCAGCCATATCAACTAAAGAAGCACAGTCATGCAACGGTTCCCCCGAGAATGGTAAATTAGGGAGTAGTGTTGCTGGATTAAGAACTGTGCAGCGTTTTAAAGTGATATTCTCATTACCTAACAGGGTTATTTCATACTTAGCCAGCCTTTGATCTGAAAAGGCTTGTGTCCTGTGACGTAGTAAGAGAGCCTCCACTTCATGAGGGCATTGCACAGTTAGAGGGTTACCTAGGACCAAATCAGAGGCTTTTTCTACCAAAAGGGCTGTGGCCGCCACTGCTCTAAGGCAAGGTGGCACTCCAGCCGCTACAGGGTCCAGCTGAATTGAATAGTAGGCTATAGGGCGTTGGTTAGGCCCCAGTGACTGAGTCAGGACTCCAGAAGCCACCCCCCTTTGTTCATGCACAAAGAGAGTGAAAGGCTTACTATAATCTGGTAGTCCCAGGGCAGGTGCTGATAACAAGGCCCATTTTAATTCTTTTATGGCTGAGAGATGCTGGGGATCCAACTGTAAAATGTCTGGAACAGAACTTTTTGTAAGAGCTATGAGAGGTTTAGTAATTTCACCAAAAGAGGGTATCCATTGTCTACAGTACCCAGCTGCTCCCAGAATGGCTCTTAATTGCTTCTTAGTAGAGGGGGCAGAAAGTTGTTGAATGGCCTGGACTCTCTTAGAAGAGACAGAGCGAGTTCCAGCAGCCAAAATAAATCCTAAATATTCTACCTGGGGCAAACACCATTGTACCTTTGTCTTGGAAACCTTGTGTCCTCTCTTGTGCAGCTCCAGCAGTAAGTGACGGCTATCTTCCTGACAAATTTCAGCATTAGGAGAGGCCAAAAGTAAGTCATCTACATATTGTACTAGTGTGGAGCTTTTAAAGGTAATAGAGGCCAGATCCTGCTGTAAAATTTGGGAAAATAATGTAGGACTGTCTACAAATCCCTGTGGGAGTCTAGTCCAGGTCCACTGTCTATTTTTCCAGGTAAAAGCAAATAAATATTGGAAGTCCTCATGTACTGGTATGGAGAAAAAGGCAGAGCAGAGGTCTACCACTGTGAAACATGTAGATTCATAGGGAATGGAAGAAAGTATGGTAGAAGGGGAAGCCAATATAGCATGTCTAGGGATAACATAATTATTAATTGCTCTAAGATCTTGCACAAAACGATAAACAGGTTTACCATCTGGCCCAGGCTTGGGTTTTTTAACTGGCAAAATGGGAGTATTGCATGGAGAGTGATGACATGGAATAATAATACCCTGGCTTTTCAAAGCCTCAATTATAGGTGTGATCCCTTCTATTGCTTCCCTAGACAATGGATACTGTGGAATGGAGGGGGGTGGTCCCCCCTTAACTTTAAAGGTAACAGGTATGGCAGACTTAAGGAGCCCCACCTCATTAGGGGATGAGGCCCATAAAGACTCAGGAATGTCAGAGGGGATTTTGGATACCTCCCCTGCTGTTCCTTGAGCTTCTGTAAGTAAAATTGGTAATAAATGAACAGTATCCTCTGGCAATTGTAGGGAGACAGCCCCATCTGGAGCACAAGATATGGTTGCTCTAAGCTTACAAAGGAGATCACGACCTAATAAATTTACAGGGGCATCAGGCATGAGTAAAAATGAATGTTCTACTGTTAAGGGCCCCATAGATACCATGCGAGGATTCAATTTTGCCACTCTCTGGCTCTTTCCTGAGACTCCTACTACATTTAAAAATCCTACAGGTCTACACCCAGCATCTGGTTTGCTTATTAATACTGATTTAGAAGCTCCTGTGTCTAGTAAACAGTCATAATACGTGTCCCCTACTTTGAGGGTCACATGAGGTTCATTACTCTGGGGAGGTGAATGAACTGGCACAAGCGCATTCAAAAAATCCAGATCTGGGAATATGTTGCTTTCATTATCTTTGTTCCATTCCTCCCCTTCCTCTTGTCAATCCTGTGCCCCCCTTTGAGGGAGTCCATGGTTACCCTGATTCTGGTTCTGTCCTTCTGTTCCTCCCTGATAGGGTGTACGGTTATCCTGATACTGTCTCTTTGTATCCCCCTGAAAAGATTTATATCCATTTTGATTCTGCCTGTAATAAGGGTTATAATTACTCCGGTTGTTTCCTTTCTGATAAAAGTTTCCAAAATTATTTCGATTTCCCCCAAAGAATTCCTCAAGGCTCTCGGTCATTGTCCTCTTAAGGTCTTGTTTTCTAGTTCTACATTCCCTCAAGAAGTGTCCTTGTTTTTTGCAGTACTCACAAAATTTAGGGGGTTGATAACGATTTTCAATTTTCCAGTTTCTCTGCCCTGTTGTTTCCTGTACTGGAGCTAAAATGTCCTGTCTGTTCCTTTCTTCTCTCTCATTTCCTTCGTAAATATATGTTGCTATTTCTTTAAGTCTGTCAGGACTCAAACTATTCCACCCAGGACATTGCTTTTTAAAATATTTCCGAATTTCTGGTAATGACTGGTTTACAAAATGAGAGCAGATAATATGGGCGTCTCTACTGTCTAATGGGTCTAGTCTAGCATATTGCCTGGCATACTTACACAGCCTGTCATAAAATCTATTAGGTCTCTCATCAGGTCCCTGAACTATATCTATAAATTTTTGCCAGTTATCAGTCTTTCTAATACAGGATTCCATTGCCTTCAGCAATGTTTCCCTTGCATCTTTCAACATATCAAAATGCTCAGGGTTATTGGGGTCCCAGTCAGGGTCTTGAATAGGCCACCCAATATCAACCTTTCCCGTGGCTTCCAGGCTGTTTGCTGCAGCTACTATATCTGCTCTTTCTCCTGGGGACAATATTATTTCCATAAGGTCAGTAACATCATTCCAAGTGGGCTGATATGCTCTAAAAATTGCTCTAAACTGCCTGATAACTGCTGTGGGATCTTCATCAAATTTAGGAGTGCTTTGTCCCCATAAAGCCAAATCCTTGGGTGTAAAAGGTGTGTATTGTCTGAGCTTACGTATAGTACCTTTTTGACCATGGGCGAGGATCTCTTGAAGGGGAAAAATTTTTACTTTCTCTGTCTCCTCTACAGGGAAATCATTTCTTTCTTTCTTTATTTGTTTGTTTGGCATGGAGGAAGTAGAGGGTGAGGGAATAAGAGTTGGGTCATTTGGAATTTCAGTCTGAATGGCCTTGGATTTAGTTGTTCTGTTGGGCATTTCGGTTAGGCAGGCCATGTCTGTCTGCCAGTCTATCGTTTCAGTTTGGGTGGCAGACTCAGATGTAAACTGGGGCCTGGATTTTCCTCGTTTTATATTTTTAGTATGATAATTTTCACTTGCTCTGGCCCAGATTTTCCAATAACGTAAATGTTCAGGTGGACATCTACTTAGGGTTCTTTGCAAATGCCTCAATGTTTGGGGATCAAATGACCCATATTTGGGCCATTCTTCCTGTAATTCCTCATGCCACATAAAACACAGTCTGATAAGCTCTCCTCTGGTCATGGTTGTATTTAGTCTAAGTTTTCCCTCATTCCAATCCATAAGTAGCTTTCCTAATGGGGAATCCCAGGGAATCATCTTTATTCTAACATTATCTAGGACATGCCAAATTCTCCATACCACACCAAAAAGCCCCACAAAACCACAAAGAGTAATAAAAATATATTCAAGTTCAAGCTGGCCAACATTTTTGATTAGTGAAGGTAAAGTTAGAAAAGGGGTACTTAGGGTGTTTAAAAGATCCATTTGAAATTTAAAATAGCCTATACTTGGTAGTTCTTTCCAATTTAAGGGGACAAGGGAGGGGAAATCTTACCCAATCAGAAGATCAGAAGATGAACGTTCGGTTTTCCTCTTCGTGGTCAGCCAAACTGTGTAATTTAAGATTCTAAATGTGGATTCTAATGTGTTCCCCCAGTTTGGGGGAAACTGACTAAAAATCACTGATAAAACGAGTTTAGGTTTTTAAGGGTTTATTGGAAAATAGAAAGAAAAAGATTGAGAACAGAATTCTAACAGTCTGGCATTCCTATCTTTCCTCAAATCTCCTGTGAAGTCCTCTGCCGCCACCACCATCAAGTCCGGAAGCCAAAAGGGCCCGCGCTCTCTGCACAGGCTCCCTTTCCTCCTTCCTGTCTCCTCCCAGACCATAGGAGGCTCCTCCAGTTGATTGGCTGGTAGACTTGATAGACAGCACCCATGAGCAAGCGTCATTTCCTGACGCCAAGGAAAAGCCACAATGCCTCTGAGGCATTTTCCTCATGGTGGAGCTCTCCACAGCAAGTCTCCAGTAGGTGGCGTCATTCCAATCATTACAGGTTCATTATGGTGGGAACATACTGATGGTGGTGGTGTGGTGCTTCCTTCTATTGACCATCACACTGTCATGAGCCTGTCATTCACTCCTTTTGTAAGGCAAACAAACTTGTTAACTAGATTAGATTTGATTGTGAAACCTAACCTATATCTGCTTTGTTGCCCTCCCCATCATGGGGACCACTCTACAAAAATGTACATCAAGCTGCAACTTTGGTAAGCTGACCATCATTTGCCAAACTTATTTCACTCAGGGCTGATATTTGGATGCAATGCCTGCTGAGTTTTCATGCGACAAGAGCTATTCATCTCTCAGATTTACCAAATGTTATGTTGTTCATAAGTGTGTGCACATTCCATGTACTGATGGTGAGTGGAATCATCTTCACAAAAGTTTTTGTACTTTTTTTGTGTTTTGATTGCAGTGTGGGATCTCAGGCTATTGCATAAGCAGGCCAGGGTTAGATTAGGTGAAACACACAATTTTTAGGGCACCTTTTTCTACCCTCTTCCTCATGCCAGGAGGTGAGTGGTGCAATCCTTCAAAAAGGCTGTTCAGACACCCAGGGGACTGTCAAATCCCACTGCTGCTTCAATCCAGTGAGAAGACAACTGTATGGCCTGGGCCATTTGTGTTCAGGGTTAAGACTATGATTCTTAGTATATGTATACCAACTGTATCATCACTTATCCATCTCCTCAGGTCCTTAAATGGTCAAATGGTACAGGTGACCCATGCATAAATTGGATTTAAGTGAAGCAGTGTTGTGTGAAGTCATCAGCCTGCTCTCTCTTCCAGAGTCATTGAAGTCCAGTGGCAAGACAAAAGTCAAGACAGCTGGTTATAACTCTAAAGCAGTGAATGACTTTGGTGTCTTTGATGTCTAATCAAGCTCTTATCACTCCACAGCACCTGTTTTCATTGATGGTTAACCTCATCCTGGGTTAGCCTATGTGATGAAATGGTTTTGCTTGGGTGTGGTTGTTGAGCATGCTACAGCTTCTTAGAGCCGCAGGTGAGAGTTGAGTAGCAGGTGGGCCCTGAAGGTGGAAGGCACCCCTGAGAAGGGCTTCATAGTCCCACACCAGAGATATTAGTCTTCCCATAACACCTTGTACATGCCACAGTGACTGCTACAGTTAGTGGGGAGGTGGGATATCCAATGGACTAGAGTGATAGTAAAGGGAGAAATGGTGGGCCTGTAGAGATAAGGTGGTTAGAGTGTTGAACCTAGAAAAATGAAGACCTAGTTTTAAATCATGCCTGTTATTCATGAAAAACAAACTAGAGCAAATTAAGTTGGGCTATGTCACTCCAAGACCCATTTTCATTATCTGTAAGGAGAGGAAAGCGATACCTATAGGACTTACTTCACAGGTTTGTTTTGTGACTTAAATGACATAATTTTATATAAACTATTCCATAAACTTTAGAACACCATGTAAGTATGGATTGTTCTTATTAGCACAATGTACTGAGCTCTAGAAAATCCATTGGCTGTGGGCCATGGTGAAATGCTTCTGGATATCTTATCTAAAGGACACAGTGAGGAGTTTCATTAGGGCAGAAACAAAGATGGCAGAGAGGAATCAGTAAGCTGCCTGAGCTCTCCTTCTGTTCCCTCAAAAAGAATATTAAATCAAGCTTCTGGACGGATTCTGAAACTACAGAACCTGCAAAGAGACAGAGAGACACAGTCTTCCAACCAGAGATAATTTGGAAGACTTCAGGAAAGGTTGGTCTGACTTGGGCAAAAGGGAGGCACAGCGCAGGGCAGCAGCCCAGGACCGAGGGGGTCGGGGCAAGTCAGCAGGAAGCTGCGGGCCACAGCCAAACAACTGAGGCCCCTGGATCCTGGCTCAAAAATCTCGTGGCTCAGCAGGACAGTGGAAAAACCTACCTGCACCAGCCGAGAGGGCAAGTTGCCAGCTGGAGGACCATGAACAGGATAGGCAAGACAAGGCCCACTGATCCTAGTGCGCTCAGACAGGAAGTACAGGGTGGGAGAACTGAACACATCATAAAGGCCTCAGTGTAAAAAGCCAGTGACACAGCACCTATACCCCTGCACAAGAAGCCCAAAACAGGGACCCTGGTGCCCCCAGAGCAGACCTCAACTTAAAAAATAAATAAATAACCTGTAATAATGAGTAAGAAGCAAAAAAGAGCCCATGCTTACATGAATCAAAAAGAGAAAGAGGAGATTAATGAATTGGGCATGCAACTTAAAAAGCTAGAAAAAGAACAAATTAGAAATCCCCAATTAGATACTAAACTATAGATCCTGAAAATTAAAGGAGAAATTAATAAGATTGAAAGCAAGAAAACTATAGAATTAATCAATAAAACTAAGAGCTGGTTTTATGAAAAAACCAATAAAATAGATAAAATATTGGTTAATTTGATTAAAAAAAAGAAGAAAACCAAATTACCAGTATCAAAAATGAAAATGGTGATGTTACCACCAATGAAGTAGAAATTAAATCAATAATTAGGAATTATTTTGCCCAACAGTGTGCCAATAAATTTGACAATCTAAATGAAATGGATGAATATTTACAAAAATACAAACTGCCCAGGTTAAGTGAAGAGGAAATAAAATCCTTAAATAAACCCATATTAGAAAAAGAAATTGAACAATCTGAAATTGGAGAGCATGTATAAATAAAAGTTGAGAACTATCTTTACATGTAATGGGAAAAAAATAAATAAAATACTTTATTAAAAAAAAAGACACAGTGTTCTCTACCCTATAGAAAAGGAAGATGGGAAGGCATGATGATCATGCATCACAGCTTCATACTTCAAGCAGTATCAGTATTATGAGGTTAAACTGACTATCTTCTTTCTTTGCTTTTTTAAGGATACAGTATAATTGAATGGAAAATTAACCTTAGGGGCAGCTAGGTGGCTCAGTGGATTGAGCACTGGCCCTGAATTCAAGAGGACCTGAGTTCAAATCTGGACTCAGACATGTAACACTTACTAGCTGTCTTACCCTGGGCAAGTCACTAACCCCAATTTCCTCACCAAAAAAAAGAAAAAAAAAAAGAAAATTAACCTTAGAGGTATTGGAAGTGGAAGCCATAAGCTGTGCATGCTGGGGAACCTTCTTACCTTAATTTGAAGTAATGAAAAATCAGACATGGACTGGGGTAGAGATACATGGATGGGGGCTCGGAGCTGCACATTTGAATAGAAACTGACCCCAACAGTACCATTATCCTAGGAAGTAGCAGAAAGTGTCATAGTTCTATGAAGGGGCTTATGCTACATGCATATCTTGCCACTTCTCAAGTGAGTGGTACTGTTGGGGTCAGTTTCTATTCAAATTCCTAATTCTGAACTTGCTTCATACACATATATTTGTGTGTACATTTCTGTGTATGTGTGAGAGGAAGAGAGTACTATATATAACATATACAAAGACAACATACTTATATATAGAACATACTCATACATATGTATGTATATTGATACATATAAGATACACATATTATATATATATATATATATATATATATATATATATATATATATATATATATATATATATATATATACATGAACACAAAAACACTTTTTTTTGGAAGGCAATAAACATTTTTATTTATAGTTTGGGATTCCAATTTTTTTCCCTCCTTCCCTCCCTCCCCTCTCTCCTCCCTGAGGTGGTAAGCAATCAGATATAGGTTATACACACTTTTTAAAGGGATGACCTGGGGGCGGCTAGGTGGCACAGTGGATAAAGCACCGGCCCTGGATTCAGGAGTACCTGAGTTCAAATCTGGCCTCAGACACTTGACACTTACCAGCTGTGTGACCCTGAGCAAGTCACTTAACCCCCTTTGCCCTGCAAAAAAAACAAAATAAAACAAAACAAAACAAAACAAAAAAACCCCCCAAAACCAGAAAACCAAAACCAAAACCAAAAAACCAAAAAATCATAAAGGGATGACCTAAAAGTGTTTCTTCCTCTCGGACAAACTGCATGCCTGAGTCACTTTCTTCTTCACAAAACTTGTATTGGTGCTTTTATTTTTTTTTATTTTTAAATTTAATTAATTAAATTTTGGGTTTTGGGTGAGGCAGTTGGGGTTAAGTGACTTGCCCAGGGTCACACAGCTAGTGTCAAGTGTCTGAGACCGATTTGAACTCAGGTCATCCTGACTCCAGGGCCAGTGCTCTATCCACTGCACTCCCTGTACTGGTGCTTTGTTAAAAAGAACTTTGCTATTATCACTTCCTAATGACTTCTCCCCTAAAGAATTCTCCCCTATCACACAAGAACAACAGCTGTAATAAGCAAAACAACCCACTGGCCATTTCTGACAATATGCTCCTCATTCTCTGCCTATGTCTCATCATCTCTTTGCTTACAGTCAGCTAAGGCACAGTTGCATTATCAGACAAGAACTGCAATGTCTTTCAACGCCATTTCCCTTTATATGATTGTAGTCACTGTGTAAACTTTCTCCTGCTTGTGAGATTTAAAATCGGATACTAGAGCATTAATTTCCCCTCTTTAACCTTTCCCTTAATTTATCTCCCAGACTAGTAAATGGAAGAAACCTCTGGTCTATAGTTAGAGCTTTTATTGCATGGTAGTTACCAGGTGATGTTGATTAGAGGGATAGGAAAGTAGAAATACAAAACAAATAGTCTTAAGTCTAAGCTTAGTCTATATTCCGTATAAAACTCACCAAATGCCCAAGGCCACCTTTAGGGAGGAGAGCCGTGCTGCTAACGGTGAGCCGGGCCGCGTCAATGTCTGTCTGTGTGTCGCAGTCATCAGACCAGGAGAGCAGGAAAGAGATCCCACTTCCATTCTCTCCTTGCCTTTTAAGCTCACACCCCAGAAGTGAAGTGCTTAGCAGTCGGGCTGGCGTGCGTAGCCCATGCACGGCCCTCGGTCTCCTCCCTGAAAGGGTGGTCCTTCAAAAACTGGTGTCTTTCCGTATTTACTAACCGACTGTTAAAAATTTTTTACCACATGCTTCTGCTTATTCTGTTATGTCAGTTCATTCCAGTCTTCCCAAGTTTCCCTTAATTCTTCAGATTTGTTATTTCTATGGTGTAATAATAGTCATTATATTCATATATCACAGTTTGATTATCCATTTCTTTATTTGCACAAAAAGTGCTGCTACAGGTAAGTTTGTATATATGGGGCCTTTTCCTGTCTTGACTGGAGTCATTTTCTAAAGGCCAGCCTGTTTGATTGTAAGCATTTCGAGGGTAGAGACTGTTTCTGTTGCCTCTTTTTGTATCTCCAAGGCTTAGCAGAGTGTATTCACCTTAGAAATGTTTATTATTATTGTTTTATTGAACAGCACCAGATCCTCTAAAACTTGCTGGGACATAAGCTCAATTTTCTATTCATTGGGGAGAAGGATCTGGTTGTAATAGAAAATGAATCATATGCCTAAAACCGGGTCTTGAAGTTTGGTTTTTGTTTACTTTTGAGGCTCCTTGGCTGCCCATCAATAATACAGTTCTTTATGTTTGTACTCTTTAGGAGCAGTTAAAAAACAACAACACTGTTTAAGTAATTTCTCCTTGCAGGAGGGTAGGGACTGTTGTTAGTGGAAATGTCTCTCTACTAAGACAATGCAATGGGATGACAAACAAGACTCCTTTGTCTCCCCTCGGTCCTATGCTGATATTATTTCATCCATTTTCAAGGTCTAAGTAGTATTGTACTCCACCTTGTGAAAAGTAAAAATAAATAAAACTCAGCTTCAGTTCAAGTAAAACTGTCAATAGAAAGGACACCTTTCCTTCAGCAAGCAGGAGGTTTGGGTTATTAGGAAGTTTATCTGAAGTGTCATAGAAAACACTATTGATTTTTAGTCTGTTTCATCAACAAGTCAATAAACCTTGCTTTCTTTTTTCCTTTCTCACCCCTCCCTTACTCTGTCCTGTTGTGTTTTTTTTTTAAGTATAGCAAAAACCTACTTAATTAAAGGTATGTTTATTTATCAAGGAACAAACTAGTACTGAAAGGCAATTTTAGGAAATAACATTATCTTACAACTTGATATAAAAGCAGTCTTGAAACCAGAAATAATCATTAACTCAAACAGTAAACATTTATAAGCTCCTACTATGTGCTAGACATTGTGTTAAGCACTAGGCATACATAAAGGGGCAAAATACAGCCCCAGCCTCAAAGAGCTGACAATCTAATGAGAGAAAACATGTAAACAAACATATACAAAGCAAGCTATGTACAGGATAAATAGGAAATAATTAATAGGGGGAAGGCACTAGAATTATGAAAGTTCCAATAAAATATGGGATGCTATTTGGGATTTATAGAAGTTAGGGAAGTTAGTAAGCAGAGCTGAGGGGGTAAAGTGTTCCAGACATGGGGGACAGCCAGAGAAATGCCCAGAAGCTAGAGAAAATCAGGGAATATTTGGGTTCAAGTCTAGTCTTTCACTTACATTGGTTGGACAAGTCTCTTAACTTCTTGGTGCCCTAGAGACAGCTGGGTGGTGTAGTGGATAGACCAATGAGCCTTGAGTTCAGAACACCTCAGTTCATATGTGGCTTCAGGCATTTACTACTGTGTGATTCTTGCCAAGTCATTTACCCTCTTTTGCCTCAGTTTCCTCAACTGTAAAATGTGAATAATAATAATACCTGTCCCCTAAGGTTGCTGTGAGGATCAAATGAGATAATAGTAAAGTATTTAGCACAGTGACTGGTACATAGTAGGTGTTTAATAAATACTTATCCTTGTCTCTTCTCCTTCCTTCCAGTCAACTCTCTGAAGGCTGCAAGGTTCAGAGAAGATATAGACCTAAGTTGGTGGAGAGGGTTTCCTCACCAAAGATTTCAGCATCCTAATGAAACCACAGATGCCGTTGCTATTCCTTAAAATTACTATATACATAATATACAAATCCTTCTTGGATACAAAGAACTTCATGTGTATTATTTCTTTCAAACTTTACTACATACTTCTAAGATAGACTGAGTATCATCATCCTCTATTTTTTTATAGAGAATATGAAACTCAGAGGTTAATTGGCCAAAATTACACAGCTAATAACTAGTTAAACCAGGACTAATAGCTAAATTTTCTTCATCCACATCTATTGTGTCCATTGATCCTTTCCCTTAACTGCCCCCCCTCCCCAAATAAATAATGGAATCTGACAGAATCTACATTTTTTGACTTAGTCTTTTTCCCTTAGACATTGTCCAGCATCTCTGTCCCAATTTATCAGTTACCAAACTACTCTATTGCCTTGTAGTCAGTCTGGGCATCTCCATGATCACCAGCAATTACTTCCCAATCACCAAATGTAGTATGCTTTGATCTCTCTGCAGGATATGGTGCACTTATATATTCCTTCTTTTGATAAAGTCTTTTCATCCATGGCTGCCTCACTTTGCTATGAAACTCCCTTCCTTTTTATCTTCCTCATTCCAATAAGTAGGTATAATAATCATACCATTCTAGTCAAAATTAATTCTGAATTTTTATTGCAGTTCAGCTGGGATTTCTATTAAGGAAAATAGTTGGAAACACTGAAACTTTCCAGTGTTAAATATCTCTAAGGCATTTTTGTAATTTTTAATAATTAGAGGTGGTATGAAAATTAGAAACCAAGTTTCTTGCCTATTAATGTAATGCCCTTTCCATTATACTGCACAAAATGCAGTAATAATTTATTGAACCATTGCCATAATATTTAAACACTTGTTGAGAGTCAGTGTTATAGTGGAAGAAGTATATGAACATGGAATTGAGACCTGCTTTAGAATTCAAGCTCAAACACTTAGTAGATTATGTGACATTGGATGAGTAATGTAATCTCTCTGAAATTTATTTTCCTCATTTGTAAAACAAAAATAATGTTTGTACTATTTATCCCACTTATTTATTGTGGGAAAGATGCTTGGTAAACTTCACATCTCTATGTAAATGTGGGTAGAAGGGAGTAGTAGAAACAAAGTCAGCCTCAGAATCAACTAAAGCTCTTGACACATACAAGCTCTGCAGAGCCATGTGGGATATTTAAAAAGGTTTAAGAGACATAATTTTTGACTAATTTAGTCATTTTATTAATAATGTCAGAATTTTAATAAAAAAATGGTCATTTGGCCATCTCTCTCTTGGACCAAAGACAATCATGGTGGCACAGTTTTTATGTCCTTCAAAGAGTAGGTGTTCCCCAGGGTGGTAATCAACTCTGATTGGTTAACAATTAATGAGAGGATGAATATTACAATGAGGGGCTGGACTTGAACTTTGATTATGTCATCTACTTCTATGTTAGCCCCAGCCTTGGGCAATCTATTCAAAGAATTTATCTCCACCCAAACTTGAGTGGAACACAATGGCTGCCACTCCTGAATAGGATCTGAATAAAAGAAAAGGTTAGCTCAACCCTCAGAGACTGAGATCTTGAAATGAGGATGAAATAAAAAAGGGGGGGGACATCTGAATCTTCCTAAATCATTGGTTATTAACAATAATTTCTCTCACATGGGCAGGTCATTTGGACTCTTAATGCCCTAGGTAACACTTCAAGCCTATTAAGTTACACAGGAATTGCTGCTCTGTCATTATAAATAGTGACTAGTGAGTAAATGCATTTATCCAAGCAAATAACCAATGGGAATTTGAGAAATTATAAAGAATAGAATATACCGGAAAATATATAGAATGAATGAGCTGTCCTACTGGAATAGTGATATTTAAGCTTAAATCAAGAGAGAGAGGCTCCTATCTCACCCAAAGAGAAATGCCTCTAAGGTGGCAAACTAGAACTCAGAGACAAGTGGAGGAGCTGGCTTCTCTTAATTGTATCTTCTAAAGTCTTTCTTCCCTCACATGTCTGGGGTGGGTTCTAGAGAGAGTCTAGAACATGTGTTTCCTCTTTCTTGAAGAACAAAAAAGAAGAATGTCTCTCCTCTCTAAAACTTTCACAGGCCACTCTTAAAAAAACAAAACAAAACAAAAAACCTCACTGCATTATGTCAACATTACCTCTATCAATTAGGAGAGTCTTATGCAGAATTCCCCAGATTTGACTAGAAATCCAGATTAACATAGTAAACTCCTTGAAAGTAGCAATTTTGTTTTATGAATTTCTATATAATTCCTAGGACTAGGAGTGATCTGTACAGTAGGGTTTTTTTTTTGGTACATTTTAAGTATTTGTTTTAAAAATGTAATCTTTTCCCCCAATTACATGTTAAAACAATTTTCAACATTTGTTTTTTTGAGTTCCAAATTCTACCACCTCCCCAACTTCGTTCCCTCCTGCCTGACATGGTAAGCAATCAGATATAGGTTTTGCATGTGCAATTATGTAAACCATTCATATATTAGTATTTTGAGAGAAGACAACTAAAAGAAAAAACTGAAAAAGTAACAGAATGCTTCAGTCTGTATTCAAACAATATCAGTTATTTCTCTGGTGGCAGATAATATGCTTCATCATTGGTCCTTTGGGATTTTCTTGGATCATTGTATTATTGAGAAAAATTAAGTTATCCACAGTTCTTCATCGTATAGTATTGATGTTACTCTGTACAATGTTCTCCTGGTTCTGTTCAGTTCCCTTTGCATCAGTTTGTTTAAGTCTTCCCAGGTTTTACAGAAATCATCCTGCTTATCATTCCTTATAGCTGCATAGTGGGTTTTTAATGAATGTTTGTTGAATGAATAGTTATTGAATTTTGGAGTAAAGAATAACTATATTAAAAGAGGCATAGTGTCTAGAGCAAGGGAGGTGCAGGTCTACTGTTCTATACCCTAGTCAGACCACTTCTGAGCTACTATGTTCAGTTTTTGGCACCATATTTTGCAAGGACATTGATACCTGGCTACATTATGGCCAGAGGAAGGAGCCCAGGATGTTAAAGAGGATGGAGACCAGGCAAATATGAAAATTTTTTGAAGGAAATAGAGGTGTCTAATAAAGGAAAAAGAGAACTAGAATCTAGGACACATGGCACATAGAAGCAGGATTAGCACAGCTTTGCTTGGTTCTAAAAACCAGAATTCAGGGACAGTTGATGAAAGCTGCAATGAGAGACTTTATGCTTTATGTAAGGAGAACATTTCCTAACAATTGTTGTTGTTATGTTGTTTGGTCATTTTAGTTGTATCTGACATTTCCTGACCCCATTTTGGGGTTTTCTTGGCAGAGATACTGGGGTGGTTTGCCATTTCCTTCTCCAGCTCATTTTATAGATGAGGAAATCAAAGCAAACATGGTTAAGTGACTTCCTCAGGGTCACACAGCTGATAGGTGTCTGAGTCTGCATTTGAATCCAGGTCCTCCTGACTACAGGCTATAGTGCCAGTTAGATGACTCCTAATAATTATAACTATCCAGAAGTGGAATGGACTACTATAGAAAAGAATGGATGTCTTCTCATTGGAGGTATTCAAGTACAGTATGGATGATCCCTTGCAAGGGATTCTATGAAGAATTTGTCCAAGAAAGCCTTGGTGTGCTCCTCTCATTCTGGGATTCAGTTAATTCTGCTGTGATACTGTACAGATGAGAACATTCTTTTTTTCTTAATTCTCTCATGTAGTTTCTCATTCAACATTTATCTTCATTTTATAATTTATTGTGGGACAAACTTAAAATGTGCAGATTATAATTCCTGAATCCCTGGAAAACTTGTGATGTTAAAGATGAATTTCTATTCAGCATTTCCTTCAGGACCATGAGGCTTCTGTGTGAATCCCAGGAAGAAAATGATTCTTGCTGCATGGTATAAGAAAGAGTTCACCCTAATTCTTTCCACTGATAATGGTGGTAGCTATATTTAAGAGGAAAAAAAAACACATTTCCCATATTCTCTCATGTATTCTCTCACTGTTAAGAAGTTATGTTGCTGAATGGGGATCTTCCATTTTAGTCTCTTTTTTCCCCCTGTAATTTTGCAGTGTAGGTTTTCTTCAATTCCTAAAATGTTTACACTTGGTGGAAAGGCATTAGAGTAGTCTTGTCGGTGGAATTCTATTGTTGAACAACAGGGTTTAGAAGCGAGCAATGATAACATTGGATCTTTGAATTAAAACTCTCTCAAGTGTGGCCTTCTGGAACAGTTCACAGAATATCAGTAAAAACACTACAGATAGAAAAAAAGCCTCCTTGCTCCTGAAATGATACTACAAAGGCTTGCAGGCTGTATCATATTCTTTCTTATGTATGTTGGAGTTTTCTTCAGATGCATGCATTTAATATCTCAGGACTATTGCCACTAATATGTTTTTGGCATTTCTTTCAGTTTAGGTGGTGGAATTACAATGTTTTAAGAATTCAGGTTTCTATTGCTGCCTTTGAAGTGCCACTCTACTGTACTAAATAGTCCCAAAGAGATACATGAAACATTCATCAAAAGCAGTGTATTTGGAGTGAAAGGACCTGGGTTCAAATCCTGGCTTTGTTACCTATTATCAGTGTGACTACCTGTAAGTTATTTAACTTTAATGCTTATTTCCTATTTTGTAAAATGAGGCAGTTGGACTAGGTAACTGCAATGTTAAATTTGTAGATATCCACTATTATATTTCTCTATTAACTTTACTCTCTTCCTCTCTCTTCCTCTCCTCTTCCCCCCCTCCACTCCCTGGTCAAAGGACCTTCAGTTAAACTTACTATTTGGAGGTGTGGATGATATAATGATAGGAGTGTGAGATAGAATTAGAATACCTGGGTTGGAGCACCTTAATGAATCATTTGCTAAATGTATGACCTTGAGGAACTCACCAACCTTCTGTGTGCCTTAGTTTCCTCATCAATAAAATGGCCTCACCAAGTTATTGTGAACAACAAATGAGATAATGTACATAGAAGGCTTTGTATAATAGTATCTAAACACAAGTTATTATTATAATTGTTGGATAGATTCAAAGGAAACTGTGGTGACAGAATGAGATAATGGGTATGAAATTGCTTTGGAAAGAATAAAGGATTCGTAAATGTAAATTACCATTGAGTGAAAGATTGTAAATGCCAAGATGTAAATTCTTGAAAATGCTAGCCATCATCTCAATCTTCAGAAAAGCATAAAGTGATTTTGAAAGCACTTGTGGTACATGAAAGGTTCATTAAAGAGGTTTTTCCTTAGGAGGGTGGAGTAAGTGGAAATGCTATCTTTTGTTTGGTAGTTAATAGATCCTATTGACTAGACTGGAAGCCCATGAGATCACTGGCTGTCATAACTAAATTATGTATCTCTCCTAGCACCTAGAACATTGATTGGCATATAGTAACCATGGAATTAATGCTTCCTCAATGAATGACATTCAGGTATGTGGTGGTTTTTAGGAATGCATAGCTTATCTTTTCTTGTTCCTTTTCCTTCTGAATTTTCACCACAAGTGACTTTGGTTTAATTCTTTTAAGTCTCATTAGGACTGGAAGGAGAAGGGTAAGGCAAAGTCAACCCTATGTTTGGTTAGAGTGAAAGGTCACTTAGGAGTTATGACTTGAAGGATGCTAAAAGGAAAGTCAGTAACTAGGAATTTTTATATCTTGAGTAAATATAATGAATGAATTTCTCTCTCTCTCTCTCTCTCTCTCTCTCTCTCTGTGTGTGTGTGGGGGGGACTTATATGCTACTCCATGGGGGAAATAGAGATGCCGCAGGACAATTGTTACTATAGGCAAAGATATCCAGAAATGAATGGGGAGTGTGCTTCTGAAAAGTTCCATCTGGTAACTTACTATTTTAATGTAGTATTCTTGATAACTACATGTGAAGGTCAGTTCCAATATTACATAGATCCATTATTCTTGGCATCCAAGAAGCCTAATTCTTGGGAGTAGGGAGTATCTCTATATGGAAGAGAACTATGCTTTGAGTAAGCTCTCCTAAAAATTGAGTAAGCTCTCATTAAAATTTCTTTTGAGTTTCAAATTCTCTTCCTCCTTCCCTTCTATTTTCCCTTCTGCTTCTAGAATATAAGGGCAATTTTCCCTGACAATTTCTTGGAAGATGATGTCTAAGCTCTTTTTTTTGGTCATGGTTTTCAGGTGGTCGATTGATTTTCAAATTATTTCTCCTGAATCTATTTTCCAGGTCAGCTGTTTTTCCAAGGAGATATTTCATATTGCCCTCTTTTTAAAAATTCATCTCAATGTGCTTTATTGTGTCTTGATTTCTCATAAAGTCATTAGCTTCTATTTGCTCTATCCTAATTATTATTATTTTTTTTTAGTGAGGCAATTGGGGTTAAGGGACTTGCCCAGGGTCACACAGCTGGTAACTGTTAAGTGTCTGAGGCCGGATTTGAACTCAGGTACTCCTGAATCCAGGGCTGGTGCTCTATCCACTGTGCTACCTAGCTGCCCCTATCCTAATTCTTAAGAGTGATTTTCTAAAGAGAGCTTCTGTGCCTCCTTTTCTATTTGGTCAATTTGACTTTTCAAGCTGCTGACATTTTTTCATCACCTTCCTGCATCACTTTCATTTCTCTTTCCATTTTTCCTCTACCTATCTTATTTTTCTTCAAAATCATTTTGAGTACTTCCATGGGCTGAGACCAATTCATATTCTTCTTGAAAGCTTTGGATGTAGGAGCTTTGACTTTGTTATTATCTTCTTCTGAGGATGTATTTTGATCTACCTTGTCATCAAAGAAGCTTTCAATGGTCTACTGCTTTCTCTGCCTTCTCATATTGCCTGCCTATTTCTTGGCTTTTAACTTCTTCTTAAAGTGGAGCAATGCTTCCAGGATGCACTGTCCAAGCTTCATGGGGTCCCAGGTGGTACAATTTAAGGAGAGGCTCATTCTCAGCCCTCTTGGCCTATAAGTAACCACGGGCTTGCTTGCTCTTTGACCCAGAAGCAGAAATCTGATAGACATCTGATTTTCTGTGGTCCACAAGCTTGGCATGCCTGTGCCTCTCCTGCACTGGGTCTTTGCTACTGAAGTCCACTTCCTGGGCAATATTCTTCACCTCTGCTCCCATAAAGACCCCCACTATTTTTCCCCTAGGAAACCAGTGGACCCTGTCACAGGTCTGTGAACCAAGGTTCAGAATTAGCTGCTGATGCTGAAGACTCTGAGACTCTGGAGGTGTGTCCTGCCTGGGGCTGGATCTTTGGATGCATTGAACTCCTCTCTCACCCTGGTATAACAGACTCCTCCTACTGAGCTTCTAAACTTTCTTTGACTGGAAAGTAATCTTACTCTGTTCTTTTGTGGGTTCTGCTACTCCAGGAGTAGTCTAATGTCATTTTTTTTGGAGGTATGTGGACAGATTTATTGGGAGCTCCAAGAGTCACAGCCTTTCCTCTGTTATTTTGGCTCTACCTCCCAGAGTTGTTTTAATTAACATTTCTCTAACCAGTAGATTTTTTTTTTAGATTTTTTAGATTTTTTTTTTCATGTGACTATATATAGCTTTGATTACATTTTCTGAAAACTGCCTCTTCATATCCTTTGCTATTTATCAATTGAAGAATGGCTTTTATTTCTATAAATTTAACTCAGTTCTCTATATATTTGAGAAATAAGATCTTTATCAGAGAAACTTGCTATAAAATGTTCATAGTCATGATTACTATGTATAGTTCCTCAATCTTATTTTACTTCTCTTTTTCCTATTCTCTCTCTCTCTTTTCATTCTGTCCATTATCAAAGTGTTCTGCCTCTGACTTTTACCTGCTCCAAGACATCTTCCCTTCTATCAACACCCTTCCCTTTTCTAATCCCCTTGTTCTCCTACTTTCCTATAGGGTAAGCTTGATTTCTTTACACAACTGAGTGTGTATGTTATTCCCTCTTTCAGCCAATTCGAATGAGAGTATGATTCATTTCTCCCTGCCCCCAGTTCCCCTAATGTCCCCCGACATTGTAAAAGCTCTTTTGTACCCCTTATGTCAGATAATTTATCCCATTCTATCTTTCCCCTTCTCCAAATGCATACTTCTTTCTCACCCCTTAATTTTATATTTTAAGATAATTATCCCATCATATTCAATTCATACCATACCCTCTGTCTATGTATGATCCTAACTGCCCTAATGATGAGAAAATTTTTAGGAATTAACAAGTATCATTTTTTCAAGTAAGGATATAAACAGTTTAAACTTATAGAATCATATATTTCTCTTTCCTGTTTAAATTTTTATGCTTCTCTTCAGTCTTGTATTTCTAAGTCAAATTTTCTATTCAGCTCTGATCTTTTCATCAAGAATGCCTGAAAATCTTCTATTTTACTGAATATCCATTTTCCCCTGAAGGATTACACTCAGTTTTACTGGGCAGGTGATTCTTGGTTGTAATGCTAGCTCCTTTACCATCTAGAATATCATATTCTAAGCCTTCTGCTTCTTTAATGTAAAAACTGTAAAATCTTGTATTTTCCTGACTGTGACTCCACAATATCTGATGAACTTCTGGATGCTTTCCATATTTTCTCCTTGACTTCTGAAATTTAGTTATAAAATGCATGGGAGTTTTAATTTTGAGATCATTTTTAAAATTATAAAAGTATTTTATTATTTTCTAGTTACATGTAGAGATAGTTTTAAACATTTGTTTTTTTATAAGATTTCTAGTTTCAAATTTTTCTCCCTGCCCCTCCTTCCCAAGACAGCAAGTAATCTGATATAGGTTATATATGTACAATAATATTAAACATATTTCTGCATTAGTCATATTATAAGAGATGAATCAGAGCAAAAAGTAAAAATCTCAAAAAAAGAAAGACAACAGCTCCAAAAACAAAAGAAATTGTATGGTTCAATCTGCATCCATATTCCACAGTTCTTTTTTTTTTTCTGGATTTGGAGAGCCTTTTCCATCATGAGTCCTTTGGAACTATCTTGGACCATTCTATTGCTGAGAACAATCAAGTCTATCACAGTTGATCAACATATAATGTTGATGATACTATGTACAATGTTCTTCTGGTTCTGCCCATCTCACTCATCATCAGTTCATGCAAGTCCTTCCAGGTTGTTCTGAAATCTGCCTGCTCATCATTTCTTACAGCACAATAGTATTCCATTACGTTCATATACTACAACTTGTTCAGCCATTCCCCAATTGATGGGCAGTCCCTCAATTTCCAATTCCTTGCCACCACAAAAAGTGCAGCTATAAATATTTTTGTACACGTGGGTCCTTTTCACTTTTTTATGATCTCTTTGGGAAAAAGAAAAGATCCTTTTTTAAAAGAAGGTAATTGGTGGATTCTTTTGATTTCTATTTGACCCCCAGTTTCAGAATATTGGGTCAGTTTTCCTTGATAATTTCTTGAAAGATGATGTCTAGGCTTCTTTTTTTTTAATCTTGGCTTTGAGGTAGTCTAATAATTTTTAAATTATTTCTCTTGGATCTATTTTCCAGGTCAATTGTTTTTTTTCCAATGAGATATTTAACATTTTCTTATACTTTTTCATTCTTTTGATTTTGTTTATTGTTTTTTTATGTCTCATAAAATCATTGGCTTACACTTGATCAATTATAATTTTTAAGTAATTCTTTTCTTGAGTGATTTTTTTTTGTACCTCTTTTTCTATTTACCCAATTCTGGTTTTTATGGAGTTCTCTTCAGCGAATATTTGTATATCTTTTTCCTTTTGGCCAATTCTGCTTTGCAAGGCATTCTTCATTTAATTGGATTTTTGTGCCTTTTTTTTTTTTACCATTTGGCCTATTCTGTTTTTTTAAGGTGATATTTTCTTCAGTATTTTTTGTGTCTCCTTTACCTAGCTGTTGATTCTTTTTTCTTTCTTTTCTTTTAAAGTATTTTTTTTTATTTTCCAGTTACATATAAGGATAGTTTTCAACATTTGTTTTCACAGGACTTTTAGTTCCAAATTTTTTTCTCCTACCTTCCCTTCTCTACCTCCTCCCCAAGACAGAAATCAGTCTGATAGGTTTGTATATGTATAATCACATTAGACATATTTCTACATTAGTCATCTTGTCAAAGAAGAATCAGAGCACAATGGAAAAACCAAAAAAATTAGGAAAAAGGGGACAGAGCCAAGATGGCGGAGGAAACACATTAAACACACAGAGCTCTTGATACAATCACCCCAAAAACAGCAAGAAAAGAACCCCTGGAGCAGAAAAACACACAAAAATATGGGCTGAGATTATTCTCCAGCTATATATGGATTTCAGGGGGCCATGTTAGACCATGAGTAAAGTCTAACCCCATGATTGAGCTGACAGATGCACCAGACATGGTGCCAGAGGAATTTGGCCTGGAGCCTCTGAATCACAGTGCTGGCGTCTTCTGGAGCTGAGCCTGTGGCCAGGTGAGAGAGCAGATTAGCTGGAGGGGTGGGGGTGGGGGACACAAACTGAGGGGTACCAGCAGGACAGGGGAAGAATTTGGCTGTCCCACTCCAGTGGGGATCCAGGAAGAAATCCTGAGTGGTGGGAGGCTCAGGTGGGCAAGGTGTGTAGGCTCATCAGAAACTAAGAACCACATCACAGAAAGCTTTGCTGGTTGCTTGTTTAGTAAGTAGGCTTGAGGTTATCTCTGGACAAAAGAACAGGCCAGGCAAGAGCAAAACCAGCCTTTCCTCAAACCAAAACACTTGGGACCCTCTGGAGCTGGGAACAGGAGTGGAGCCGAGGAGGCCCCACCTCCACCCCCCCCCCCAGTGGAGAGTTTAAAATCAATTAAAAGATGAGCAAACAAAGAAAGTTCAAAACAATAGAAAGCTATTTCAGTGACAAGGAAGATCAAGGTGCAGCTTCAGATGAGGAAATCAACCACAGGGCCCCTACATCTAAAGCTTCCAAGAAAAATATGAACTGGTCTCAGTCCATGGAGGCTCTCAAAAGGGACTTTGAAGAAAAAATAGGAGAGATAGAAGTAAAATATATAGAGAGGGAAGAAAGAATGGAAAGAGAAATGAGAGTTCAATGAACAAATGGAAGTTAGTGACTTTATGAGAAACCAAGACACAGTAAATCAAATCAAATTGAATGAAAAAATAGAGGGCAATGTGAAATATCTCTTTGGAAAAACGAATGACCTGGAAAATAAAGCCACGAAAGATAATTTGAAAATCATTGGATTACCTGAAAACCATGACCAAAACAGGAATTTAAACACCATCCTCCAAGAGATGGTGAGGAAAAATTGCCCTGATATTCTAGAAGCAGAAGCTAAAATAGAAATTGAAAGAATCCACTGATCACCCCCTGAAAGGGATCCCAAAAGGAAAACCTCCAGGAATAGTATAGCAGAATTCCAGAACTCCCAGGTCAAGGAGAAAATATTGCAAGCAGCTAGAAAAAAAAGAATTAAAATCCTGTGGAGCTCCAATAAGGATAAAGCAAGATCTAGTAGCTTCTATATTAAAGGACCAGAGGGCATGGAATATGATATTCCAGAGGGCAAAGGAACTGGGACTACAGCCATATACCCAGCAAAACTGAACATAATTTTTTCAGGGGAAAAATGGAGTTTCATTGAAAAAGAGGAATTTCAGGTATTTGTGATGAAAAGACCTTAAATGAATAGAAAATTTGACTTTCAAATACAATAACCTGGAAAAGCACAAAAAGACCCTGGAGAATAATAAAAAGGTAAATGGGAAAAAGAAATCATGAGGAACACTAAAAGATTAAACTGTTTACAGTCATACATCAGAAAATAATACTTCCAACTCTTAAGAACTTTTTCAGCAAGGAATACACAGAAGACACAGGTCTGAAATGAATATGAAGGGATGGTATTTGTAAAACATTTATTTTTTGCATATCTTTGTTCTTTGTGGAGGCAACAAGGTGGATTGTCTTGTGTCTGGTGCCCTATTTGGACTCTGGGCCTCCTGGGCCCTGAGCTGATGCTTTGTCCACTGTGCCATCTCGGTAACCCATGATGACATCTTTAAAATAAGGGGGAGAGGTAAGAGGAATGGACTGGGGGAGGGGGGAGGGGAGAAGTGGAATGGGGAGAAGTAGCTTATAGGAAGGAAACAAGAAAAAAGCCTATGGAGGGGAGGGGAAGGGGGGGAGTGAACTTCACTATCATCAGAATTGGCTCAAAGTGGGAATAACATACATACTCAAGTGGGTATAGTAATATATTTTTACCCTGAGGAAAAGTGTGAGGAGAAGGAGATGGGGGGGCAGAGAAGAGGGGAAGGAGGGAAGGGAAGTTTGGGGGAGGGAACTGTAAAAAGCAAAACACTTTCAAGGTAGGTGAAGATGTTATGCATATCACCACATGTATGACATATATTGAATTGCTTGATTTCATAGGGAGAGTTGAGGAGGGAGGGAGGAAGAAAAATTTAGAAAACAGAATTATTTCAAAGGCCATAACCTCATCAGAGTGGGCTCAAGGAGGGAATAACACACACATCCAATAGGGAAGAGTAATCTATTTAACCCTTCAGGAAAGTAGGAAGGGAAGAGGATAAGGAGGGAAGTGTGAATGGAGGGTAGAATGGGGGAGGGGGCAGTCAGTAGCAAAACACTTATGAGGAGTATTAGGGCAAAATAAGGTAGACAACGAAATAAATATCATTGGAAGGGAAGGGGATGGAGGGAAATAGTTCCATCGATTGACTACAAGGTCAAAATGTATGGTACCTACTCTGCTGGGCTATTGCAAGGAAAATTCTCTGTCAAGTTCAAGGTACTATTTATAAATTGTGATTAACAGGATGCTATCAGAAAAACTTGGAAAGATCCACATGAACTGAAGCAGACAGAAATGTACTGTATACAAAATAACAGCATTATTATAAGATGATCTACTGGGAAGCACGTGGTTATTTTCAACAGGGCAATGATCCAATATAACTCTGAAGAACCTAGGAAAATTGCAGTACATCTACAGAGAAAGAAGTGATGATATCTGAAAACAGACTGAAACACATTTTTTTGAAAATTCCTTAATCTTAAGTTTTTTTTTATCTGTTTCCAATCACAACCTAGATAAGGTAGAGTAGTTTGCCATGACTGCTCATGTATAATTTATATTGAATTGTTTGAATCTTTGGGGGAGGGGGTGGGAGGGGAGGGAGGAAGAGAAGTTGGAACACAAATTTCTAAAAAAAATTGATGTCAAAATTTGCTTTTACATGTAATTTGGAAAATAAAAGTCTAAAATTTTAAAAAGAAAAGTAAATAAATAAAAAAGAGAAAAAAAATTAGGAAAAAAAAACCAGTCCAAAAGTAGAAACAGTATGGTTCAATCTGTATTCATAATTCACAGTTCTTTTTTCTAGATGTTGAGAATATTTTCTATCATGAGCTCTTTGAAACTGTTTTGGATAATTGCACTGCTGAGAACAGCCAAATCTATCACCATTATTCATCATACAATGTTGCTATTACTATGTACAATGTTCTCCTGGTTCTGCTCCTCTCAGTCAGCATCAGTTCATGTAAGTCCTTCCAGGTTTCTCTGAATTCCTCCTGCTCATCATTTCGTACAGCACAATAGTATTCCATTACATTCATATACCACAACTTGTTTAGCCATTCCCCTAATGATGAGCACTCCCTTGATTTCCAATTCCTTGCCATCACAAAAAGAGCTACTATAAATATTTTTGTACATGTGGTTCCTTTCCCCTCTCCTATGATCTTTTTGGGATACAGACCTAGTAGTGGTATTACTTGGTCAAAGCTGTTTGGGCATAGTTCCAAATTGTTCTCCAGAATGGTTGGATCAGTTCACAGCTCCATTAGTAATGCATTAGTGTTCTAAATTTTCCACAGTTTTCCCAACTTTATTATTTTCCTTTTTCGTCATATTAGCCAATCTAATAGGTGGCAGGTGATACCTCAGAGTTGTTTTAATTTGCATTTCTCTGATCAGTAGCAATTTAGAGCATTTTTTTCATATGGCAATAGATAGCTTTGATTTCCTCATCTGAAAACTGCCTGTTCATATTCTTTGACCATTTCTCCACTGGGGAATGACTTGGATTCTTATAAATGTGATTTAGTTCCCTATATATATTTTAGAAATGAGGCCTTTGTCAGAAATGCTGTCTGTGAAAATTATTTCCCAGTCTTCTGCCTCCCTTCTAATTTTGACTGCATTGCTTCTGTTTGTACAAAACCTTTTTAATTTAATGTAATCAAAGTCTTCCATCTTGCATTTCATAATATTCTCTATCTTTTGTTTGTATATAAATTATATGAGAGGTAAACTATTCCTTCCTCTCCTAATTTATCTATGGTATCACCCTTTATATCTAAATCTTGAACCCATTTTGACCTTATTTTTGTATAAGGTATAAGATGTTGGTCTATGCCTAGTTTCTGACATACTATCTTCCAGTTTTCCCAGCAGTTCTTGTCAAACACTGACTTCCTATCCCAGAAGCTGGAGTCTTTGGGTTTATCAGACAATAGATTACTATAGTCATTTACTACTGTGTCTCCTGTGCCTAACCTATTCCATTAATTCTCCACTCTATTTCTTAGCCAGTATCAAATAGTTTTGATGACTGCTGCTTTATAGTATTGCTTCAAATGTTTTATGGCTAGCTCACCTTCCTGTGCATTTTTTATTAGTTCCCTTTGTTATTCTTGACTTTTTGTTTTTCCAGATGAATTTTGTTAA
Organism: Dromiciops gliroides; assembly: GCF_019393635.1. Classification (NCBI taxonomy): domain Eukaryota; kingdom Metazoa; phylum Chordata; class Mammalia; order Microbiotheria; family Microbiotheriidae; genus Dromiciops; species Dromiciops gliroides. The sequence continues at coordinate 593,157,106 of NC_057861.1, read as the reverse complement.
TATTTTTTCTAACTCTATAAAATAATTTTTGGGTAGTCTGATTGGTATGGCACTGAATAGGTAGATTAATTTATGTAGAATTGTCATTTTTATTATATTAGCTCAGCCTATCCATGAGCAATTGATATTTTTCCAATTACATAGATCTGATTTTACTTGTGTGAAAATTGTTTTGTAATTGTGTTCATAGAGTTCCTGGGTTTGTCTTGGCAAGTAGAGTCCCAAGTATTTTATAGTGTCTACTGTTACTTTATTTTTTCCGTATAAATATTTTATTATTTCCCAGTTACATTTAGAGATAGTTTTCTACATTTGTCCCCTTAAGATTTCTAGTTTTAAATTTTTCTTCCTCCCTCCCCTCCCTTGCCCTCCCTAAGACAGCAAGGAATTTGATATAGGTTATATATGTACAATCACATTAAACATATTTCTGCATTAGTCATGTTATGAGAGAAGAATTAGAGCAAAAAGGAACAACCTCAAAAAAACCCCAACAACAACAAAAACAATAGAAATAGTATTGTTCATTCTACATCCAGATTCAACAGGTTTTTTTTTTCTGGATTTGAAGAGCATCTTCCATCATGAGTCCCTTGGAACTATCTTGGACCATTGCACCGCTGAGAATAATCAAGTCTATCACAGTGGATCAACACACAATGTTGTTTTTTTTTTAAACATTTGCATGTTTATTTATAATTTACAATACACCCAACAGAGCAGCCCCATTGCTATATTTCTAATTCTTAGCAATTAACTCCTACAAAAATAAACCCAAGCTTTTACAGTAACTTAGTCAATGCATAACTAAAACCTTTGTAGCTATTTTAAGGGAATTTTCATTTACCAAGGTGCTTATTTCAACAAAATGCCCTGTCAACCAGAGAGGGGCACATGCCTATACTAAAGATGTAACCCATTTACTCATGCAACAAGTTTATGTTCCCCACCCTTCCTCCACCCCACCTTTAAAACAAACAACAACAAAAAAACCCCAATGGAATTATTTACAATTTGGAGGAAACATGCCCTTTGCCAACTCAACTTCACTTAAGAGCAGGTTGCCTCTTTTCTTAGCCCTCCCCCCCCAGCCCCCCCCCCCATTCCTAAGTGAATGAGAACAGCATTCAAGAGTGTTATGCCAAAATCCAACACATGACTGGTAAGTAGCATGTACCAGAGACAGGTTGGCAGTAACAAGGAGGGCTGGTGAAGAGGTTTTCTAGGGAGGCTGGCCCTGAGTTTTATATCCCCCATCAGTTCCCATAGGGATGATAGTCTATCCTGACCCCTTAGCTTTGAATATTAACAGGGCCTCTTGGAAGTCACCTTTAAACTCTTCCTCTTCTGACAACTCATCTCTGGGTTCTGGCTGACACCTACCCTGGGTACTCTGTGGCTTGCTTATACATGATCCATGTAATAACCCCTATATTCCCTCCCAGCCCACCCCCAAACCACCCCAAGTACTCATAAACCCCATTTAGTACTGGGCATCCAGTTCTCTAGACACCAAGAGTTACTGAAACATGTTGCTTCTTAGAAGTGGGAGTGACAGACCAGCAGCACCAAAGGGTCAGTTTGGTTACTAAAAATGTAATTGGCTTGTTTTTAATGAGATTTGGTTCTACTTTTAAAAAGTCAATTATTGTCTCAAAAAAAAGATTTAGTTAAACCCTCACTAAAGAACACAGAAAACCCTTCTGCAAAATACCAAAAGAAAAACTTAAAATTAGGCTGTGCTTTTAAGAAAAAAAGGGGGAGGGGGGGAGAAAGAGACCAAGACACCTCAAAGGAGGTTACCCATGAACACTTCCAAAAAACAAGTGGTTTTCACTCAGACCAAGTTCAAGTTCCGTTGAAGTCCAAACTAAGCAGTAGTACTGTGGGATTTTCCAAAAAAGTAGTAAACAAAATGACCCATTTTCTCCCCACATTAAGTGCAGCATTTTCAATGTTTTCTTATATACACAGCATCACCTTTGTGCCACTTAGCAAATAGTTACATACTCTTAAACTCTCCCAGTACCAGCTCTGTGGGAAGTTTGGTTGCGCCGGGCTGTTCCAGTGCCTCTTCCACCTCTAAAGCCACCCCTGAAGCTACGGCCTCGAAGAAATCTTCCCGACACTCCAAAGGTCTCTGTGTTGAGCTTCCTTTCTTCAGCCCATGTTGTACGCCTAGAACTGGACTTTAGTTCAGAAGATATGTTGTCAAAGAACGACTTGGATTTGTCGTAATAGCAGTTAGGTCCCAGGAGGTCCTCCTCCGTTGTGCTGTCATTGTTCTGAGTTACTACTGCTGGATCTCCTTTCTCTTCTTTCTCCGTTTTGTCATCTTTAAAATTCAGTTTCTTCTTAAATTCCTTGTCAAGCTCTTCTCTGTTGAACTGAGCATTTGCACTCTCAAAATCAAAGTCACCTTCAAACTTAATAGTGTTTTCCTTAGCATTTGTTGGACGGTTCTGCCCTCTGGAACGGTTCCTTGTTCGCCTGTTTCCTGATCTTCTCCTTTGAGGTCTTCTGTTTTCATCATTCACCTGACCTTGATTTTGCACAGGTACTGGCTGAACTACATCACTTGTTTTGTTGTTTGGTTGGACCTGGCGACCACTGCGTTGGATCCCTATGGGAGCCTTGGTGGGTAGGAGTTTTTTGGCATTCAGGTTATCAACAGAACCAGTCTGGACTGCCTGTTCTACCATGGGACTCTTACGTACCGGGATGGATGGAAAACCAGTTCCCTTAGAAGAGAGCTGATGTGGCTCTGAGGACATGTCAAGCTCTGAAACAGGCTGTGGAGATGGAGAAGAACTAGGGCTTGAAGCAGCGGCTGAGGCTGGAGGGCTTACCAACTTTTCTAAACCTAAGGAAGCTGCATACTGCTGGCTAAGTAGGGAGCTGGCAGCAAGCTGGTTGTAGGGTGGCATACCTCTAAAGGGGCTGTAAGGCACATGTGGTTGGAAGGATGATGTAGAGGCAGAGCCCAGGGAAGATTGGACAATAGCAGGATCCTGAGGGACTGTGTGTTGAGCTTTTGGAGGTTCACATACAGTAATATCTTTGATATCACTTCCCCGGAAAATGATGTACTCATAAATTTCCTCTCTTGGAGGAGCAGGCCTATCAGTAGGGCGGTCTTCTGTACCAAAGGATCTCACTTTGGCGAGGGCCACGGTGGAGTTGTCCGTGTCGATGGTGTAGAGGATGCCCTCATAGCGGATCTGCGCCTTGGAGATGAGGCTGATTTTACTGCCCAGGTACGGGGTGCCCGACGAGCCACTCATGGCCACGGCCGGCCGGGGCCGGGGCCTGGCCCGTGGTCCGCTCGGCTTTCCTCACTGCACAAGCACTGAAGCCGCCGCAGCTACCTCAACCTCCCGCCGCTGCCTGTGGGGCCTGGGCCTCTGGGGGGAGGGGAGGGAGGGGGAACGCGGGGGGGGGGGGGGGGGGGGGCCGGAGGGAGAAGAGCGCCACATCCGGGTGCTCCCCGACTGCGCTGCGCCGCTCCGCTCCCACGCACGCACACTGCGGCAACACACACAATGTTGTTAATACTGTGTCTACTGTTACATTAAATGGAATTTCTCTTTCTATCTATTGCTTCTGAAGTTTGTTGGTCATTTATAGAATTGCTGATGATTTATGTGGCTTTATTTTATATCCTCCAATTTTGCTAAAGTTGTTAATTGTTTGAAGCAGTTTTTAGTTGATTTTTTAGGATTCTTTAAGTATACCATCATATCATCTGCAAAGAGTTAAAGTTTTATTTTCTCCTTGCCTGTGCTAATTCCTTTCATTCCTTTTTCTTCTTTATTGCTATAGCTAAGATTTCTAGTACAATATTAAATAATAGAGGTGATAATGGACATCCCTGTTTCACCCCTGATCTTACTGAGAATGCCTCTAACTTATCACCATTACATATAATGTTTGCTAATGGTTTAAGGTAAATACTGCTTATTATTTTAAGGAAAGCTGCACCTATTCCTATGCTCCCTAGTGTTTTTAATAGGAATGAGTACTGTATTTTGTCAAAAAGCCTTCTCTGCATCTATTGAGATAATCATATGATTTTGGTTAGTTTTGTTATTGATGTGGTTCATTATAGTTTTTCTAATGTTGAGCTAACCTTCCATTCCTGGTATACATCCCACCTGGTTACAGTGTTTTATGCTGGTGATCACTTGCTGTAATCTCCTTGCTAATATTTTATTTGTTTTTGCATCCATATTCATTAGGGAAATTGGTCTGTAATTTTCTTTCTCTGTCTTGGCTCTGCCTGGTATAGATATCAACAACATATTTGTGTCATAAAAGGAATTTGGTAGAACTCCTTCTTCACCGATTTTTCCAAATAGTGTAGTATTGAAATTAATTGTTCTTTAAATATTTGGTAGAATTCACTTGTAAACCTATCTGGCCCTGGAGATTTTTTCTTAGGGAGTTCATTAATGGCTTCTTCGATTTCTTTTTCTAAAATGGGCCTATTTAAGGATTTTATTTCTTTGTTAGTTATCCTGGGCAATTTGTATTTTGTAAATATCCATTTCATTTAAATTATCAGATTTATTAGCATACAGTTCAGAAAAATAGCTCCTAATTAATGCTTTAATTTCCACATCATTGGTGATGAAATCACCCCTTTCATTTTTAATACTGGTAATTTGGTTTTCTTTTTTCTTTTTTTAAATCAAATTAACCAAAGGTTTATCTATTTTATTGTTTTTTTTCCCATAACACCAGCTCTTCGTTTTATTGATTAATTCTATAGTTTTCTTGCTTTCAATCTTATTAATTTCTCCTTTAATTTTGAGGATTTCTAAATTAGTATTTAGTTGGGGATTTTTAATTTGTTCTTTTTCTAGCTTTTTTAGTTGCATGCCCAATTCATTGATCTCCTCATTCTCTTTTTTGTTCATGTAAGCATTTAGAGATATAAAATTTCCCCTAAGTACTGCTTTGACTGCATCCCATGGGTTTTGGTATGTTGTTTTATTATTGTCATTCTTTTGGATGAATTTATTTATTGTTTCTATGATTTGTTGTTTGACCCACTCATTCTTTTTTTTTTTTTTTTAATGTGGCAGTTGGGGTTAAGTGAGTTGCCCAGAGTCACACAACTAGTAAGTGTTAAGTGTCTGAGGCCGGATTTGAACTCAGGTCCTCCTGACTCCAGGGCCAGTGCTCTATCTACTGTGCCACCTAGCTGTCCCCCCCCCATTTTTTTTTTTGATCCACTCATTCTTTAGGATGAGATTGTTTAGTTTCCAATTAATTTTCAATCTACCTTTCCATGGCTCTTTATTACATGTAATTTTTATTGCATCATGATCTGAGAAGTATGCATTTATTATTTCTGCCTTTATACATTTGACTATGAGTTTTTTTGCCCTAATACATGGTCAATTTTTTGAGTATGTGCCATCCCCATTCAGTTTTCTCCAGATATCTATCATATCTAACTTTTCTAATATTCTCTTCAACTCTTTAACTTTTTTCATACTTATTTTGTGGTTAGATTTATCTAATTCTGAGAGGGGATGGTTCAGATCCCCCACTAGTATAGTTTTGCTGTCTATTTCCTCTTGTAACTCATTTAACTTCTCCCCTAAGAATTTGGATGCTATAGCACTTGATGCATACATGTTTAGTATTGATATTACTTCATTATCTATCATACCTTTTAGCAAGATGTGGTTTCCTTCCTTATCTCTTCTAATTAGATCTATTTTTGCTTTTGCTTTGTCTGAGATGATAATTGCTGCCCCTGCTTTTTTGATGTCAGCTGATGCATAATATATTCTGCTCCAACCTTTTACCTTTACTCTGTGTGTATCTCTCTTCTTCAAATGTGTTTCTTGTAAACAACATATTGTAGGATTCTGATTTTTAATCTGCTATTTACTTCTGTTTTATGGGAGCAGTCATCCCATTCTCATTCCCAGTTAAGATTATTAACTGTTTATTTCCCTCCATCCTCTTTTCCCCTTTGTTTGTACTTTTCCCCCTTCTATGTCGATTTTTTTTCCAAGATTTTCTTTCATCATTCTCATTTATCTTTCCAGTTTTTTCCTTTACTTCTCTTACTTGATTTTTAAAATTCTTGTTGACCTTGTACATGGCTTGAAACCAATTCATATTTTTCTTTGATGCTTTGAATGAAGCAGTGTTGTCTTTGTTGTCTTCTTATGAGTTTGTGTTTTGATCTTCCCTGTCACCATAGTAACTTTCTCTGGTCAGTATCTTTTTCTGCTATTTGCTCATTTTCCCGAATCTGTTTCTTGACTTTTAACTCTATGCTAATGTTGGGTTTTCCTTTTAGAGGGGAGGGAGTACTATCCCAAAGTTTGGGGGTTTTGTGCAGCTCTTTTCAGTGATATTTCTGGGGACCAGTAAGTTTTCAGTTCTTCCAAGGTATTATGATCTAAAGAGAGTTGTATTTCCTACTCCCTTGGCCTGTTCTCTGGTCTCTAAGTAACTACAAGCACTTCTTTCTGCCCTGGAACTGTGAACAAGGGTCTCTTCTCTACTACAGCCACAAGCTCTGGTGTGCTAGTGCTCCTCCTCACCCTGGGATTGGAACCTAGATCCAAATATGGGTAATGCAACAGAATCACTCCCACCCTAATGTAACAGACTTCCTGCAGACTTTCTAAGTTGTCTTGGTCTGAAAAATTGTTTCACCCCATCTTTTTGTGGGTTCTGATGCTCTAGTATTTGTTTTGAGACATTATTTAAAGTTGTTTGGAGGAGCTTAGGAGAGAGCTCAGCCAAGTCTCTGTGTTTTCTTGGCTCAGGTAATTCTTCTAAATTGTTTCCTATTTTCATAATTTAGGATGAGCATCTGAGTAGGGGTTAGAAGTCTTTAGTTCTTTCCAGATGCATTTTGGCCTCAAATTCAGCATTCTCAGAGAACTTTTAGAATCTCTGAGCCTGCCTGAGGTTTTGGCAGGCTTTGGTTGGGTATAGGCCCTAATGCTGTCATTTTGACCCTCCCCTCCATGAACTGCTTCTTGGTACCTATTGTCACTATTTTGTCACAGGGTTTGGCCCCACCACTGTGCTCCAATCTAATTTTCTTCCTTAAAATACTATATATTAGCAATATCCTCCTATAATTTATAGTCTTAAAGAGTTACCATGGGTCATTGGAAAATTAAGTAACTTGCACATAATCATGCATAAAGGAAACCATTTCTATTGAAAGGAGTAAGGAGGATAATTACTGGCCTGGGAAGTATTGGGTATAGTGCTATTGTTTTTTCCATGGGACACCAGGTACTTGAAAGATGTTGATAGGTGGAAAGTAGACAGGAATGGGTGAATAAAGAGTAAGACACTGTTTTTTTTTATTCATTCTAGGCACTGTACTTAGATGCTGGGAGTACAAAGACAAAAATGAACACAATCTCTGCCTTCAAGCAGTTGAGGCCCCAGGGTGGGGGTGGAATTGAGAAATAATAGGTATACAATAAATAAATACAAAATATGGATAATATATTTAATTCATATATTATACTTATATACAAAGTGATACGATGTGACATAATAGTGGATAGATAGCCACATAAGAAGATCTGGGTTCAAAGCCTGCCTCTGACACAGGCTGACTGTGTGATTCTGGGCAAGTCACGATCTTGATGGAGGGTGTTTTTCAACACCTTGGAGTTAACTGTAGTAATGAAATCACAGGTCTGTCCCTGTACTTATATAAATATTGCCTATTTCACAATTTTCTATGGGTATGGCCTCATGTCCTTGTTAATAAGGCTATATCTCCACAACTCAATCTACCTTTAGTAAATGAAAATATACCTTTAAGAAATTAAATCAATAAATTTTGACACATTTGCCATCTCTGGTTGTAATTATTCTTCTATCCTGTAGTGAACTCTGACACCTTGAGAATTGCTCATCTCTCCTGCTATCTTCAGCCTCCTCCCAGAATTATTTCTAGTCACGTTGGAGTGTCAAAGAAGTCTGCCTGTGTGTGTTACCCAACCTGCAACTATTTTAGCAAGTTGACTCACGGCTAGCTTTGAAGTTACTTTTTCCAACTCTTGATTGGACTCGGGAGACTTGCCTGTATCTCTCCCTGGATTAGAGATGCTACTGTATACTGCAACCTTGTAAAATTGGTCCTGAAAGAGGCAAGATGAACATCAAACTATTTTACCACATAGCATGGGTTTTTTTTCAGATGCAATCACCACTTTAATCATTTTTGCTTTCATGAAAGGAAAACTTCTGGTGAGTAGTGCACTTTAAGAAATTCACTGAAAGATAACTTCAGAATGGAATATATTATCTCAGACCTCTGCTGGTTTGCGCATCATTATTGTTATGTTACCATTCGGGAGAACAGTTATCTGCCTTCTAACTTACCCTTAAAAATGGAAACAACAGAGTGGGAAATCAAAATAAATGGAACAAAGGATTGGGAGAAGCTGCTACGTGTATGATACACTCCCTAGAATGGATGATAACAGGATATTTCAAAATCCCAGGGACCCTGTCTGACCCAAACAATATTTCTAGCCTATAGGTACCTTGGTGTTGCCTCTGAGATTTCTCCTCTTCCCTATCTCCCTCCCCATCTCCCCTCACAATAGAGCAAACTTCACAAGCTTGTCTGTGGTTCACTAGCTTTCCTATGGCCTTTCATCTCATCTGATGAATGGTCTTATCTTTGTTGATTGTACTATGGTGAAGCCTCTGTTCTGGGAGCACAAGGGCCACAGTGTATGTGTGTGCCACTCAGTAAACTAATCCACAATGTAAATTGAATATGGTGTAATATCAATGGAGCAACATGTACTTCAGTGACACATGGGGATTCTTAAATGAATACTTGTGTAATGGTATGAAATACTGGAACTTTACCCCCTTCAATAATTCATTGTATTGATCAATAATTGGCCAGTGTTGGGGCAGCTAAGTGGCACAGTGGATAAAGCAGTGGTCCTGGATTCAGGAGGACCTGAGTTCAAATCCAGCCTCAGACACTTGACACAAGTTGTGTGACCCTGGGCAAATCACTTAACCCTCATTGCCCCACAAAATAATAGCAATAATAATAATAACAATAACAACAAATATTGTTACTAATAATAACTATACAGTATTGATTCCATGTTATAAATTTTAGACTTATAGAATTTTAGACCTAGAAAAAAATCTTTTATTGGACTTGATAGTGAACTAGAGATTATAACAATGTGTATATAGAGAATTCTTTTTTGCATTTTGTGTCTACTTGGATTATGTATAAGCATATATATTTAAAAAAACATTCTCACAACATACAGAAGCTATGCTTATTATTTTCTATTTTTCTCTCTTCCTCTTTTGTAAATTGTATACCTGTGATTTTGGAAGCACCATTGGTGGGTGATGTTTTAGGAATCAAGGAGAATTAGCACAAAATATTGGATATGGGTAAATATAGCTATGATTTCAAAGAGGGGGGAAGATTTAATTGTAAAATTTTTTTTTTGAGAAAATCATAGTGATTTCCAGAAAAGTTCTAGAAGAGACTGAAAAAAGTTCTTAATTTTTTTTCTTTTGATTACTTCAGAAGAACCATGTTTATCACTAGGAACCAACATGCGATTGTGACAATTGGAGTGATGCTACCTGCTGGAGAGTTACTGTAGGAAAGCTCCACCATGAAGAGAAGGCATGAGGGCAAGCCATGTGGCTTGAAAGGTCAATTCCTTGGCGTCAGGAAGTGACGTTTGATGTTTCTGTTTTAGACAGGAGGCTTCTGGGAGGAGGAAAGAAGCATTGGGTTCTTTTTGTTCCTGACCTCACTAGGGCAGGTCAGATGATGGGGTCTCTTAGAAATAGTTAGATTTTTACCTTTCTCTGTGATCATTAGATCTTAATGCTCTTTAATAAATACTTTTTTGTTTCTTTTGCTTTCTTTTTAACTCAATTTTGTAAACTGAATGAATCTCAAAGACATTTTAAGCATATACTATTCAGCTCTAATAACTTAAAAAACCTATTACTTTGACTGGGCTAAGGATATAGGTGGGGCCATAGGGCCTCAGAAGCTGAGGCTATCACATTTTTTTTTAAAGAACCATTGGTTTAATGAGTTTGTTTATGGGATTATGTTTGAAACAAAAACCAAAAAACAAAGGGTTATTGAACCCTATTACTTGGTTTATCAATGAACATATTGAATATTGAGTCTTGCTGATTGAGGTTTTATTTCTTGTTGATTCATTGATTATCACTTCAAGTATCTATTATTTTCATACTAGATAGAGAATTCATGTACAAGGTGATGTGGTTTACTTGCTCAAAGAAGATTATGTAATAATGTTTATTATTATCAGCCATTTATATTCATTTATCATTTATATGTCATTGTGACTATGTCTACTCTGGGTATGGTTTGGAGTTATTGTATATATTACAAATATGTCTTGAGTTATACAGCGTAACATGCATTTTACCATCATATTTTCTTTGGTGCAATTAATATGAGATTTATGAATTATGGAAACTTATAAGTTACATTGCTCATTGCTCATTGCTCATTGCTCTTACAATGAGCTTGATGGAGATGGTTGAACTCCATGATGTAGGCCCTGAGAGAATATATGTTCAACAGGAGGAGAGACAGGTACACGTAAGGTGCCCTGATGGAGATTGAGAAAACAGCCAAATACATTCAGGTAGTCCATAGTTTGCCGATGATGGTGACTATGTAGATCACAATTGCTGGACATGGTTCAGTTTCTTCATCTCTCCCTCCAAAAATAGCCTGGTGTCATGGAAGCTCCAACACATGCACCTGGTTTAACTTAACTTGTTTTCTTTTTCTTTTACTCAGTCTGATGAAATGGTCAGAATCCATGCACCTGCAGCCTAGCACAATCACTGGACATCTCAGAACTACAAGATGTGGTATGGTAACCTTTCCATAACATTTTCAGGTGTCATCACGGACACATTACTAAATTTGGCCTTGATCCAGACACATGGTGGTAAGAAGTGTTATAGATTGCATAACTGGCTCAACTCTATTATATGGGTATAAATCCTCCAAAAGTGGGGGGGATATAATATGTTTTATATGTCAAGTTTAAATATGATTTATATTTTGAGTAAATCTCATTGTTTAATTTGAAGTATTGGACCTAGAGGTCCCTCATTATTTTCTGAACCCCAATATTACGGCAAGCCACCCATTTAACTACATATGTGTTTTATTTAAGCAGAATGAGTAAGGAGAGTCAAGAAAAATGCCTCATAGACTCAGCTTACTTTGATATACTAAAGCAAATGGGAAAGTCTCTCATAAAAATCTTAGGGATAAGATAGAAAAGCAAGAACTGGAAAAATGGAAGAGGAGGGTTTATTACTTATTGAACAAAAATATGCAAAGAATGTTGATTAATGAACCTCTATCAACTTGGAGGACATCTTTTGGAGAACTCTACAAAGTTCTACCTTTACCCAGATTCTATTTAATATTTTTATTAACAACTTGAATAAAGATAGCAAGAGAGATAATCAAATTTGTGGATGATATAACTCTGGGACAAATAACACTTTGATGGATGTAAGAATCAATATTCAATGAGATCTTAACAGGTTAGAATGATGGGACATAAAATTGAACTATAAAATATGTAAGTCTTGCATTTACATCAAAAAATCATTTGCCCAAGTACAGAATTACTAAGATTTGCCCTGTGAACAGTTCATATGAAAATGAGTTGGGGAGTTAATTTTACTATGAAGGTGAGGCAGTATATGAAAGATGTTATAAACAAAACAAAGTGGGGACTTCTGGCAAGGTGCCTGAGTTAAATATCATGTCTAACTCAAGCTCCCCTTTATCATCTCACAAGCAATGCATCAAACAAAGTAAAACAGCAACATTAGAAAAATGGTAGAAGAAAAGAGAGATATTCTCATCAGGAAAATACTCCAAAAACCCAGCAGAGATTGAAGAAATTATTTTTTGTTGTTGTTATCCTAACACACCAAAGCAGTTCTTTGGGATAAAAAAATGCAAAGGGAAGTTGCCAGAATAAAAAGATAATAATATTTCAATAGCTATAACTAGACATTAGAATTAAAAACTGAATATTCATAACCCCCTATTGTGAATCATAAGCTTAATAAAACAATGAAAGGAAGAGATAATAAGAAAAGTTAGCACTTGAGGAATTTGACAAGAATCACTGGTTTAGAACAGAAATTAAAAAAAATTAACTGATCAATGGACATCTGAAGGTAGATAAATAAACATGTCTAACTAAAATATAGATATAACAAGATATAAGAGGTATTTCAGGTCTCAAAAAAACATAAGAAATTGTAGAGAAGACATGGGGAAGTAATCTAAAAATCATTGCCCTCCAAGAAAAGCATGATGAAACAAAAAGCCTGAAAACAAAATTTCTGGAAGTCATAAAAGAAAATTTCTTAGGAGTAGTGAAACTAAAAAACAAAATTTAGATTGATAGAAGACCTGGAATGCCACAAGTAAACACCTCTTGATTTTTCTCACAAAGAAATGTAGTCACAAAGTTCCACAACTTTGAAGCAAAAGTGTTGAACATCAAAGAAAAGCTAAACAAGGTAAAATGAAAGAGCCAACAAAACAAAAATTGGATTTTTAAAAGAAAGAACAAAATTGATAACATTAAATAATGTGTGCTTAAGAGAGATGGAAAACAATTTGATAAAAAATTAAATGAATATGGTAAATACAAAGTATATAGAAATGAAATAAAGAGAAGAGAAACTACTCAATTTTATTCCAACAAAATGTAAAACTCAAGTGAAATGAACAACTATTTACCAAAAATTCTGACATTAACTAAACAAGAAAGAGAAAAGCTAAACAACCTAACTTTATAAATAGAAATGAAGCAAGTTGTTATTGATATAAAAAATCCTTCCTACTCTAAATCTATTTACAAATGCATTTTGTCTAATATTTAATGTACAAATAATTAATATTCTACTTACAAAAATGAGGAAGAAAGCCACCTCCTAAAACTTATTTTATGAGACAAATAAGGCCCCCAAAAGGGAGAGATAAAGCAGAGAAAGAAAATTGTAGAAAATGTTGCAAAAATAAATTATTAGTAAGGAGGTTAAAGAAATTTATTAATAGAAGCTATTGAATATAATATGGTTGAATTTATAAATAGAATACTGAAATGATTCAATATTCAGAAAACATTCAGTATGATGAATTATAATGGTAATCACTTTAACCAAACTCATATGATTACATTAAAATATATGAAAATTTTTGGTACAATACTCATTTTTTAAATGCTAAAATCAGAGGAATGAAAAGACTGTCTTAAAAAAAATGGAATGACAGAACTTGGTTTAAAACCAAGACCTAACATTATTTGTAATGGAGAACATTGGAAGTTTTCCTAAATGTATCAGAAGTGAAGTAAAACTGTTGACTGACTTCAGTATTAATAAACAGTGATGGACATGTTAATTCTAACAATATAACCCACTTTCCTGAAAGGCATGTATTTAATACTTGGAGACTGCATTTTGATTATCTTCACAAATATCCTATTTTCCAGTTCATTAACCTCCTTAATTCCCATGATTTTCACCTTATATTCACCTTAGCCATACTCAGGGATGGTCTTATCTTTGATCTCATAACTACACACAGTTATGCAAACTATATGATATGAAACTTTGAAATTCCTGACTATAAATTCCAATCCTAAAATCTTCCCCTATTCCTCAGTCTCCCTGGATCTATTTCTTTAATCCTTACTGTCAACATCCCTCTATCCCTCTCCTTTCTTCAGTGTTCTTCCAGGCTATAACCCATTTTCTGGATTAATTTTTCCTCCTTCACATTCTTTATCTTATACTGACTGGTTCTACTATACCATCTTGTTCTACTTGTGCTTGTCTTGCTATACTGGTTCTACTCATCTTCTATAGTTAAATATCTTTTTTCCTTATTCTAATCTCTATTCATGCCTTGCTACATCCAATCCAATCCTGGAATACCCCCATCAGCTTCCTTCTGTGCTCCCACTCATATGCTGCTGAGTAGACCTGGAAGATGTCACATAACCATGATGACTGAGTTCATTACAAATTTCTTATATAATCCCACATTGGAAAGTTCTGAAGACATTTTGATAACAAAGCTTTTTCATAAAGCCTTTCAACAAAAACCTTTTCAGAGGACAGTAGAGCTGCTGAATTTGGACTCTGACATCCCAATCCTACATTACTTTTAGAGAAAATGAAAATGCCACTGAAGAAAATAAAGTTTGGAAAAGCAGCTAGAATTGACCAAATGTGCATGGAGATGTATGTCATAGACAACACAGTATTGAGTGCATTGAGAGAATCAATCTTAAGGTATCTGAAGTAGGTAAAAATAACTATTACTATAAATATCATTCTAACTAATAAGGAGGAATGGTTAGAGCTATGAGAACAATGAGAATTTGCGGATCATGAGAATCATTAGAATTAATCATGGGAATTAGTAGAAATCTAAAACCCCAAAATGACCATGTCTTTTAGAACTCAAAATAAAAAGAAAGAGGTAGAAGAATGCTGGACTGGATTGATATGTTTCCATGTGTTTATAGAAGCAGAAACTTTCAAGGCAGATGAACAATTAGTAGTAGTAGTAGTAGTAGTAGTAGCCTCAGCAGCATTTATATAGATCCTACTATGTGCCAGGCATCAGAAAGTGCTTTATAAATATTATCCCATTTGATCCTCACAATAATTGTGAGAGGTAGGTGCTATTACTGTCCATATTTTATAGTTAAGGAAACTGAAGCATTCATAGATTGAGTGACTTCCCCAATGTCACACAGGTAGTCAGTTTTTGAGGCTGGATTTGAATTTAGCTCTTCCTAATTCCAGGCCCAGAGTGCTATCTGGTACTTTACCTAGATGCCTCTAGTTAGATGGTATGGTGGACAGAATGCTAGACCTGGAGTTAGGAAAAAATTGATTTAAAAGCTTGCCTTGGACACTTAGGATTTGTGTGATTCTGGATAATTTAGTTAACCTCAATCTGCCTCAATTTCCTTATCTCTAAAATGGGGATAATAGTCCCTATCTCCCAGGGTTGCTGGGAGGATTAAATCATAAAATATTTGTGAAGCATTTTGCAAACTGTAAAGAGTTACATAAATACTAATTGTAATCTATAATTATTATCATTACAATTATTTTATAGAGTTCACATTAAAAATAAAGTATCATTTCATGAGAATCTAAAAGGAAAGCAAGTCTAATCTCTGAACAAATTTCTAAAAACACATTGCAAATAATTCTCATGAAAGGTATCTAAATAAATGAGTCTTGCTACCTAGGGTGTTCATTGATGAATTCAGATTTTTAAAAAGAACAATTTGAAAAGAAAACATCAAAGGTATAAATATTAAGACAATGTTAAAGGCTGAGGTAAATCTGTAAATGTTTCAGGAAATCTATAGCTTAGAAAAGCTGAGGCTTGTGAAAAATGCTAAGCATAACATCTTCAATGATTTATCACTTCGAAGATCCATGAAGTCACTCATGGAGATACTTCCTTGGTGTATTAGGCTCTGTCAAGGACTCAGTGCTGCTGCTGTGAAAATTGCGCCCCCCCCCCCATTCTTTCCTTCTATCTTGCTTAGAGATTAATAATCAAATCAACATTAACATTACTATTGTGAAGGGTGTAACAATGTATTCCTCTCAGAACTGTTGTGATTCACAGTCATGAGCACAGAGACCAAAACTCCTTTCCCTGGCCATTGTTCATGGCTTCTTCACAACAGTCCATGCCAGGTACCTCTCTCAGCTTTGGTGCCCTTAACTATAAAATGAATGGGTTAACATAGGTGATGCTTAGGATGCCTTTCTGATCTAAATCTAATTATTCTAATTATATGTAAGGGAGCTAGGGTACCAGCAGCTGTGACTGCTGAATAACTGATGGTAATCTTTGAGAAATGATGGAGAAGATAAGAAGTGCTACAGAACCGGACATGGAAAAAAATACTGTCCCCAATTTTCCAAAAGGTTAAGGATGTAGATCCTGCAAATTCTAGGCCAGCAAAATTATAACTATCAAAATTCTAAAATATATTCTAAAAGAGAGGGTATATGAGGATTTAGAAATCGGCATGGTTATCACTGTGAACCAGCATGGGTTCATTAAGAAGTCATACAATACTGAACTCATTTTTTTGATAGGATTACTAAGCTATCAAGAGAATGCTGTATACACGATATATCTGAGTTTCAGAAAGCCATGAAGCATCCTTTCACAACCTTTTGTAGAAGGAGGAAAGAAAAGGTCTCACTCACTGGGAGTTCTCACCACATCTATAGATAACACAAAACTTCAGCAGATAGCAAAATACATTTGCTGATTAGAGTCAGGATCCCCAAAGATCTCACTAAGCTAGTGCATTGGAGTGGCTTGAAAATGCCTCGATCCTTAAGGAAGTATATATTCTAGATACATCTTACTCATAAGAAATAATTTGAGAATACCCACAAGGCAATATAATAATAGTATGGAGCTTTCAAGAGACATAGAACAAAATATGTTCAGAGGAATGGCATGGCCAGTGATAGAAACTCTCCTGCAGAAGCTGAGTTTTGATCCATCTGACATTTTAAAAAATGCTCAAAACTTCAAATAGTTTTGTTCATCAAGTCTGTTTAGCATGGATGTTTGACAATCTGTGGGTTACCTTTTGTGAATGTGCTACTTCCCAAGAGTACATGGAAATACATGAAGGCCTATTTTCTTTCTTAAGATACTATCTGATCACTTGGTGCCCTGATGCAAAGGCTCCAACTTAAGAGTGGTTCCAGCTTGTAACCTCAAAGAATCTCTATAGCATTCTCAAGTACTGGCAATTACATCTCGACACACACACACACACACACACACACACACACACACACAAACACATTTCTTCTAAGTGATAAATGGGCTCATGAAAAATTCTCTTTGGGATGAATCCTTTGAAATAATTCAAATGTGACTTTGGATGAAATTTTTAAACTTGATTTGTAAAACTACCAAAATGTATTTCAACTATGATTTTCATCTGCCAATGTTAACTAGGACTAAAGAGTTTCTGAGGCAAGCTTCCCAGGCAGTTAATCATAAACATATACAATAATTTGTATCCTTGTGAAAAGTAATAGAATTTGAGAAGATACTATGGAAGCCTTGTAAGAAATCAATCTAAAATAGAGGTTCTCAACCTTTATTTTGTATCATGAACCCCTTTGGTAGACAGATTACATCTATTGTCTGCTCTTCATAATGTTTTAAAATACATAAAATAAAATGCATATGATTAAAAGGGAAACTAATACTATAGAAACATTTCTCAACATAAAAAAAAATTTACAAACCCCATGTGAAAAAGCTCTGATGTCCAATTTCAGCACCTCAAAATCTTAAGCAGGCTAGACTCTAGTCTATTTTGTGCCGGTCACAATAGTTACAAGAGACATATTTATAAATAAAAGATTTTCTTCAAACTAGCCTTAGATGTTCATTATTGAATATAGCTGAAAACAAAGAACTAATTAACCTTAATAGTTTCTGTACCATCCTAAGACCACACCTCCCTCCCCCTGCGCCCCCATCCCCTTGAGATCTTTTTTTTTTTTTTTTAGCATCACAAAATGTTAGAGCTAGAAGGGACCATAGAGAACATCTAGTACAGGAGTTCTTAACAATGTTCGGGTCATAAACCTTCAGTGAAATCTTTGGGCCCCTCCTCAGAATCATATTTAAAAATGCTTAACATAAAACACACAGGATCTCAAAGGACACCAGTTATACTGAAATAATTTAAAATATTTTAAAATACTTTATAGAACTCAGGAAACCCACTCACTATGGAAACTGAAGGTTTCCAAGGTAAAGTGGCTTGTCCAATGTCAAAGATCTAGTTAGAGGGAAGAACCCAGGTCTTCTTACTTGTAGTTGAGAGGACTTTGTGCTTTACCAAATTGCCTCTTTCCTTTCCTCCCTCTCCACTGTTAGATAGGGAATTGCATTACTGATTTTTGCATAGTAATTATTATCTCCTCCAAAAGCAGCTTTGGAAGAAAGTTGAGATTATGGCAGAGAACAATCAAATCTCACAAGTTAGGGCAAATGTGCCATATGTCTTCTAACTCCTGGGCACAATGGGGAGCCTCTTTAACTACTTTCCTAATGCCCCCTCTTGCATCTCGGTGTTGGAGGCACATATGGTGCTGCTTCGTTTTCCCAAGGAATTTCTTTACTGATATTGTTTTCTGTCACAACCTTAATATTCTTTTAATGTACTGCAGTTGTTTGCTGTGATGCTAATCCTTTATCCCTTGTTAGGAAGACTTCATTACAAATGACAGAACTGAAAATCTCATGTCTGAGCTGAGAACCACACTTTTTTTTTTTGGTCTCAAATTCTAGTTTTCAAATGACTGAGCCAGAAGAGAGCTTTGGCTTAATTTGCTGTGATGTGGAATTTCAAATCTGCTGGCTGCATGGCCATGGTTTATGAGTTCATGAATACGTTGAGAAAATACATGGAATTAAAAAAAAAATTAATGTCTTCCCCTACAAGTTCCATTTTTTAAAATTGGGATATTTATTTGCGTTATATCTGTACATCCCAACCAAGGTTAGTGTGAAATCAAGGAATCTATGAGACACTACTGGTTTCCTGTCTCTTTGTTTTCCCTTCACTTCACAATTTCAGCAGCTGAAGAGGGTTCAGTAACTGATGGTAATAATATCTCTATCTTTAGGTCCATTGCCTTTATATACTTAGCTCTTTATCTATCTATCTATCTATCTATAGAGAGATGTATGTATATGTATGTGTGTGTGTGTGTGTGTGTGTGTGTGTGTGTGTGTATAAAATTTTTCTTTACCCGGCCTAAAAATTCTTGTTGGTCTTCTGTCCAATTTGAATTTTTCTTTGAGGCTTTACTTATAGATATTTTCAAGTAATTGTTTTCTTCTGAGTTTCTGTCTTGAGCTTTCCCATCATCACAGTACCTTTTTATGGTCAGGTTATTTTTTTCAGTTGTTGTTCTTTGCTTGTTTTCCAGTCCATTTCTTGACTTTGGACTTTATTTTACACTTGGGCTCTGCACATTTATATGGGTGGGTTGGATGTCTGGACTGAACTTTTGTCATTAAATGAATGTCTGATCTTTCTGACCAGGTGTTCAGTTCCCTTATCATTTGTAGGCTATGTTCCCTACTACAGCTGCTTCTTCTCACTCACAGCTGGTGCCACTTTGCATGCTACATTCCTAGCAAATCCTTACCCCATTGTCCACAGACTTCACTTCCTGTCTTCTTAATATGCTGTGGTCTGGAATAATGTCTCACTGTAATTTTTTGTTAATTTTCCTGCTCATAATTTAGTTTGATGCTCATTTTGAAAGTTTTGTTAGAGCTTAGCAAAAATGTTGATTTCTTCCACAGAACCAGGAAAACCTCATGCAAAGTAACAGCAACATTGTGCAATAATCAACTATGATAGACTTAGTTCTTCTAAGCAATATAATAATCCAATACAATTCCAAAAGAGTAATGATTGAAAATGCTTTCCACTTGCAGAAAAAGAACTATGGAGTCTGAATACAGATTTAATTTTTCTATTTTCAGGGTTTTGTTTGTTTGTTTGTTTTCTTTCTTGTGTTTTTTTTCCTTTTGTTCTAGTTCTTCTTTCACAACATGACTAATGTGGAAATACATTTACCATGATTGTATATGTATAACCTACATCAGATTGCTTGCTGTCTTGGGGAGGGGTGAGGAGGGAGGTGAGGAAGGGAGGGAGAAAAATTTGGAACTCAAAATCTTATAAAAATTAATGTTGAAAACTATCTTTACTTGTAATTAGAAAAAATACTATCAAGTGGAAAAAATTAAAAAAAAATTCTCAAAAAAAAGCTGACTTCACTCTGCAATCTTGGCTCCACCTCACCTTTCTAGTTAGAAAGTTGTACTGGTGGTGTGGGTACCTGAAGAGAATTCCCAGAAAATGCTTTCAATGTCATGTTCTTTTAAAGGCCTATGTATTACATCTGTTTCATACATTCTTCAGTCTAGTGGCCAATTATTTTGTAGGACAATAAAATTTGACAAATATATTTGGGGTTTTGATTTCTCATTGTCATGCCCTTGATGGTAAAAGAAAGCATAATGGTGCCACACTGAACAGAAACCATGAATGTATAGGAAGGAGGAACTAGCCAGCCAAATTCTACAAGTAAGAAGAATCTGTATCATCAGCTGCTTACCAATTATGAATAAAGGTCATCGACCTTAGTCAATGCCGATGAGCATATTCTCAAAACACAAAGAAAAGGAATCATTTTTGACCTTTTATTTTAAAAAATTTTTAATGTAACAGCTTTTTCAATAACATATCTATACAGAAATATATTTTTTCTATTGCATTTTCATACTATTTCTCTTGCCTTTTACCCTAAAAGAAAGTTGCCTATTAAATTGTTGATTGTATAATGAACCTTTAAAGAGAGTTAGGGGTCTTTTTCATGGGCCTACAATCTCCCAGAAGGACCCTAGATTTATTGTACCAAATGACAAATAGGCAAACACAGAATAAACTTGATTCACTTGATCCTTTCATATTGGTTTAGTAGAGTTGAAGGAAAGATTTAAAGAGGGTAAAGAAAGAAGGTCTTTGAACTTGCTCCAAGAATCATCAGAAGGTGAATTAAAAGAAAGAATAATTCTATGCTTTTGTACACTTTGTACTCTCTTTTGCTAATAGCCCATTCAAGTGTTGTTTTTATCCTTCTAGTCTGAGATAGACTTAAAGGAAAAAATGTTTTGTTCCTTCCATAGAGTGGTAAGTCCAGTGCCCCAGTGGCCAAGTAAGGACTGGTGGCCACAAAGATTTAGGAGCAGACAATGAGAAAAATGATAAAGAAACTGATCTGGGATAAAGCTGTATTCACTATCTCTCTTCCCAACTGGTGAGACTAGGGGAGGGAGTTAAGTGACTTGACAAATAGAATGTTAGACCTTCAAATATTGCCTTAAACACTTGCTAGCTGTGTGACCCTGGACAAGTAACTTGTACTTGTTGTGCCTGTTTCATCTATAAAATGGGGATAATAATAATACTTCTCTCCTAAAGTTGTCATGATTATAAAATTTGATATTTTGAGTGTTTTACATACCTTAGAGTGACAAATAAATAATAGTTATTAATTATTATCATTTACAATAATACTCAAACTCTAGGGTCCTTGACCTTGGGTCTGTGAACTTGTAGGGACTACTAGGTTTTTTTCTAAATATTTTTCTAACTGTATTTTATTTTAATTGGTAATTGGTTTCCTTTATAATCCTTAAATATTAAATTTAATAAATTTTCAAAATGTGATTCTGAGAGTGCAAAAGTTTTACCAGCACCAAAGGGTCCCATCACACACACACACACACACACACACACACACACACAGAGGTTAAAAAAATGCATTTAACTACTCTTTTGGTTATGGGATGCTGTTGTTTCATTTTTGATACATGGGGGAACATTAGGATTCTTGGGATGTATTCTCCTTTCTTAGTTTGTGTTTGGGAGAATGTACATTTCTTCTTTGAGTGTGATACCTGTTATCTTTTCCCAAATAATCATTTCTGCTTATCCAAGATTTTAAAATAGTCAGTTGGTTAAGGACTGGATTCTTCTTACCATTTTTACTCATCAACTTAAGATGGTAACAGTGTGTGATGATGCTAAACTGTCTGCTTGGTTGTCATCTCTTTGTTGCATTGAGAAGATTAGAGTGCGCATTAGGATTTCACTTTTTGTCTCTTTCAGGGGGAATTTGAGAAGTCATGACCTATGCTGGTGCCTCTATTGTGTGAGGTGTGCAGTGGGAGGAATGGGGGGGCATTGGGTCTCCAGTCTGCTGTTTTTATATTTTCCCCAATTTTATTGCAATTAAAATAACTGGACACACACTGATGTAATGCAGAGCCAATTGCATTTGGGAACAAGTTGAACAATATTTCAGAATGACAAAAACAACAACAAGATTCCTTTGTTTCCTTAAAGACAAATTCCCATTTGTTTAAAAGCATTCTGGTAAGTGATAGAAATGCTGTATTAATCTACACCTCTGTGAGCTGCTATAGAATAAAGATTTGTTTCTTTGTAATAACTTGGATGTCTCTGGTTATTTTAAACCAATACTATTTTCTACAATTAACATCTCTAAGAAGGAACCCTTCTAATCAATGTGTTTTTATTTGGGGACATGGGGAAAACAAAGGGCTGCATTTTAGAGTAAAACAGCACTCTCTTTTCACTTCATTTTTTAAAAGATTTGTTTGCATTTGTATTTCTTGGTGGTTGTTGCTGTAGTTGTTGTTTTTAAATAACTAATTGAACAGAATATATGCAAGTGTCATTGGCTGAAGAAATGTTTCCTCTTGTTCTCATAACTCCTGGCTGGCCATCAACATCGCCAGATGCCAAGCTTTGGGCCACCGTTTTCCTGAAGCAGCATCTGGCTCTCTGGCAGACACCACATGCACGTGCACTGATGATTCTGGAGATGCAGCTGGGCTTGCCTGGCCACTGATGGGTTGTGTGGGTTGCCCCATCAGTTTGCATGCTACTTGCTTTTGGCTCACCTTTTCATTGAGTCTCCTTCGAATATTTTTCTACCCTCTTCCACAGGTTCTTTCATGCATATATTGTTCAAGAGTGCTTTATACTTTAAGAGTAAAAAAAAAAGAGGGGCAGCTAGGTGGCACAGTGGATAAAGCACCAGCCCTGTATTCAGGAGGACTGGAGTTCAAATCCAGCCTCAGACACTTGACATTTACTAGCTGTGTGACCCTGGGCAAGTCACTTAACCCTCATTGCCCCACCAAAAAAAAGAGTTAAAAAAAACACAATAGAAAGAGTAAGGAAGGGGCAGCTAGGTGGCACAGTGGATAGAGCACTGGCCCTGGATTCAGGAGGACCTGAGTTCAAATCTGGCCTCAGACACTTGACACTAGCTGTATGACCCTGGGCAAGTCACTTCACCCCAATTGCCTCACCAAAAAAAAAAAAAAGAAAGAAAGAAAGAAAGAAAGAAAGAAAGAAAGAAAGAAAGAAAGAAAGAAAGAAAGTTAAAGGAAAATGAATTTCACATACCTATGCATTATTTCTACATGGCTAATTCCATTTAAAGTACCTCTGTGAGAAAGTAGTTCAATTCCTCCCTGTGGCTGTAGTAAAATATATATATATATATATATATATATATATATATATATATATATATATATATATATATATATATATATATATATTATATGATCTGAAAGAATTGCTACACTACAATTTGTGGTGGTGGTTGTTTCCCCAGAGAATTCAAGGAGTGTATGATTTTTAGTTAACTCTGGACAGTTATTTTGATACCTCATGAGCGAAAGAAGGACTTTGGCTTGGGTTGCAGAGCATTTATATTACTGTTCCTTTATATAATACTGATGGTAACCTGAGACACAAGGAAGGCCCCAGGCATCACTGTGAAGTTGGCAAAACTTTCAAGCTAGAAGGAATCTTCAAACTTCATTCTGGTGAAAGTTAGTATCTTATTGAAAGTCACAGTCTTTTTTGATTGTGTTCATATACATTCTCATTTTATACTACTGTGCCCTACCCCCACCCGAAAAACCTTTTAGAGCAAGTTTAGCCTGTAAAATCAATCCCATGTAATTAGAAGAAATGGAGACTTTGAGAATTACAAGTGTAGTCCAAAGTTACAAAATGCTTAGTAGAAGAACCAGAGTTAGAACTTGGGCATCCTGACTCAAAACAGTTTTCTTCCTAGAGCATTAACTCAAAACACTTAAAAATAGATAGATAGATAGATGGATGGATAGATAGATAGATAGATAGATAGATAGATAGATAGATAGATAGATAGATAGATAGATAGATGGATAAATAAACTAATCAATGAATAAATAAGTAGATAGATAAATGAACACATAGGCAAATAAATAAATGGATGAATGAATAAATAAATATATAATTTATGGATATAAATGAATATGGATTTTATATATGGATTATATCCATGCATATGCATATATGCATTATGTATATTGTGAGTGTGTACATATGTATATACATATGTGTGTGTGTGTACATACATACATATGTATATCCCTCACCACATCTCAAGCCCAAACCCTGCTTTTACTCATAAGGAATCAGAAGTCAAGAATTAACTCAAAAACAACATGTACCCTGAATTATCATCTGGGAAAACCAAATTGTGGCTGTGACATTAGCCTATATAAATATCTACATAAGCTAATGCCAATATTCATTGCATACTTCAGATGTGTGATTAGGTGGTTGGGATGGGGGTGGGGATCCCAGGTGCTGATATAGATCACAACTCTTACATGCTTTTGTAGCTGATGTTCCTAAGTTGCTGTGGCTAAAACAGAGTGAGCTGGTAGCCAATCATCTGGTAATGGATGCCCTTTCCTAAACTTCCTTAGGATGGTTCTGGGACAAGAGATGCAGTGTCCATCACTACATCTGTACTTGAAGTAGCCTTCAGAAACATGGTTTCACCTCTACAACAACATACAAAGTCGAGCTCATTTTAAATCTTCCAAACAACAGAAGGGGTTTGCTCATTAACCTGATTTAGAGAGCTGCCATGTACTGTATATGCTTAAAGTATTAAGAATCCTTGGCATTCAAGAATGCCAAGCATTTAGTGAATAGCACTGTTGTTAATTTCTACTTCATTCTTCCAGGATTTAACATTATCCAGACCTCATTGACTAATGTGGAGATTTGTTTGCAAGTATTGGTGCGATAGAGTTATAGTGCACATTAAGAGCAGCCATCTTTTCTTTTCTAAATAGAGAAGCTAACCTCATTGAAAGTGGCATCATCTTGGGGCAGTTAGGTGGCACAGTGCATGAAGCACTGGCCTTAGATTCAGGAGGACCTGAGTTCAAATCTGGCCTCAAACACTTGACACTAGCTGTGTGACCCTGGGCAAGCCACTTAACCCTCATTGCCACTAAAAAAGAAAGAAAGAGAGAGAGAGAGAGAGAGAGAGAGAGAGAGAGAGAGAGAGAGAGAGAGAGAGAGAGAGAGAAAGAAAGAAAGAAAGAAAGAAAGAAAGAAAGAAAGAAAGAAAGAAAGAGAGAAAGAAAGAAAGAAAGAAAGAAAGAAAGAAAGAAAGAAAGAAAGAAAGAAAGAAAGAAAGAAAGAAAGAAAGAAAGAAAGAAAGAAAGAAAGAAAGAAAGAAGGAAAGCATCATCTCAATCCCTTGTAATTGAATAAAAGTTAGTTGCTGGTATTCTAGGTGGTAATTTCCTTTGCTTTTGAAGATTTTTTTTTTCTCCTTGATTGTCTTATTTGGCCAGTAGAAGTGGGCTGCTATGAGAGTTTCTACTGGATTTCATTCGAAAAGGGCAAGTGCTCTTTGTTCAGATTTTAATTATAGAATTTCAGACAAACAAATGCCTCTCTCCTCTGTGTGTTTGCTCGTCTACATAGCGGCATTTAAAATGGAGCCATGGCATGGAGTCAATGAACAAATCTATTTATTTATAGCTGAGTGACCTTCTGTTCGCCAGTATTATGGATTTCTGGCCACTGACAGGGATACAGATTCCCCTTGAATATCTGGCTTGTATTCAAGATGGGATTTCGAATATCTCTAAAAGAAAATTCTCTGAGTCATAAACTGATTTTCACAAGATTCTGAGGAGGATGGTATGTACTTGAACTGAGTTGGTCTTGATACCCCCTTAATCAGTTATATACATTTGACCCAGGGGATATTTTCACAGGCTTAGAATGAGGATAAGTTTTGTCTGAGATGGTCTGTACTCTCTCCCTCCTGCTTTGAACCACTCTTCCTCCCCTTTCCAGGATGCCAATTTTTACGCTACATTTTGATTAAGTGTTAAAATAATAGATAGATAGAAGGGAGAAGGTATCTGGAAAATACATCTACCCCAAACAGGTAAGGTTCTTGAAAGGTTGAAGAGACTCTGTAAAAGCCAAGCTCAGAGAAATTGTGCAGCAAGTGAAACAATAATACATTCAGTTTGATTTCTGCCCCCCCTCGTTTCTCTGCACACATGGCCTTATTAAGTTCCTAAACATAAACACATTCCTTTTAAAATATATCTTCAAAGTCGACTTGAGTTCTAGCCCTATAGGGACTTGACATATCAAAAGAAACTTGCTGACATAAACTGGTATGTTGAGCTTGATCTATTCTAATATATGATTTTAATGTTTCTCATTTTCTTGCCTTGCCAGCGCACATCTATCATACACTGTCACATTTAAGTTTCCTAAATTACTGCTTTTAACTTTTTGTCACTTATTCAGCAAAGAGATATATTCTAAAGCTCAGCCTTTTTTTCTGTGATTGTATCTTAATATTAATAGTTTGAGGGGGAAAATGGAAATTTTTGCTCAGTTAAGAAGACAGCTTTTTGGGGGGAAAGGAGGGATAGCAGGAATTCAGTATTATCCTGGTTTCACATTCAAGGCTTGATTTAATTTCTGCCCTTCCTATAGAATTTGGAGAGGGGAAAAGATAGGGAGTCTAAATGTACCCAGCAATGTAATTACTGGAATGAGAAAGGGCCCATCTTTGATACATCTGTTTATGACTTGATGGAAAAATGTATTTCTTGTTCATAGGGCATGCATGGAGGGACAGTGGATGAATATACTCCCACTGATAAAAGGACATAAAAGGAGATCATATACTTGCCATTAGTCCTGCTATGAACTTGAGTATCATTTGACCTCCAGCTGATCACACTCAGGTTTTCATGATGCTAATTCCAGCATATTTGGATGGGTCTTTCTTAGGCAATTTGGAATGTAGTGATGTGACTAAATATATAGAGAAGGGTAATAACACTGGATTTGGATGGAGGTCAGAAATCTTAATTTAAACATCTCTTTGATTCCTGAAGTGAATTTGGATAAAGTCTTCACCTTTTTGAGAATCAGTTTCTTCACCTATAAAAATAAACCTAGAGGGGCAGATAGGTGGCGCAGTGGATAGAGCACTAGCCCTGAATTCAGGAGGACCCGAGTTCAAATCCAGCCTCAGACACTTGATACTTACTAGCTGTGTGACCCTGGGCAAGTCACTTAACGCCAATTGTCTTACCAAAAAAAAAAATTAAATAAACCTAGAAGAATTTATTTATTAAATACTTAACTATAAATTAGGAGTTTGGGAACACAAAGTCAAGGAAGAAATGGTTCTCAGCCTTGAGACTCTTATATTCTATTAATGGAAATAACCTCTACCTCTATAAGTAGATACAATACATTGTAAATATAAGGTAATTTTGGGGGGACATCTTAATAGCAAGATATGTCAGGAAAGTTCTCTTATGGTTGATGGTACTTGAACAGAGTTTTGGAGGAAGCTGGAGATTCTAGAAGTAGAATTCCAGAAATGAGGGATAGTCCATTCAAAAATATGAACATGGGAGTTGGTGTAATGTGAGGAACAGCAAGAAGGCCAATATGGCTATATCATAAATACGTTTGGAAACAGGCTATCAAATACTTTCAGTGCCAAACAGGAATTTATATTAGATCCTATAGGTTATAGGGAGCCAGTGAAACTTATTGAACCAGAAAGTAGCATGGTCATACTTTTGGCTTAGGAATATCATTTTGGGGGCAGCTAGGTGGTGCAGTGGATAAAGCACCTGCCCTGGATTCAGGAGGACCTGAGTTCAAATCTGGCCTCAGACACTTGACACTTACTAGCTGTTTGACCCTGGGCAAGTTACTTAACCCCCATTGCCCTATAAAAAAAATGAAATGAGGAATATCACTTTGGCAGCTGTGTAGAAGATAAATTGGAGAGCAGAGAAATTTGAGATAGGGATGAAGATTAATAAGGCTATTGCAGTCCCAGTGGAAGATGATGGGTACTTAAATAGAGTGGTGGGCATGGGAATGCAGAGAAGGGAACAGAAACAAAAGATGTTGTATAGATAGAATTCTAAGAGTTGACAACTAATCATAATATATATATATATACATATATATATATATATACACATACACACACACACATATGGTTTAGGGAGATTGAAGAGTCAAAGATGATTCTGAAATTGCAAACCTTTAAGGGAAATAAGATATCTCTAAAATTCAAAGCAGCTCAAAATCTGATTCTATAATTTCAAGGAGGTATTATGTAGTTGTTCAGTGCTGATAGAGAAAATGGGGTTTGGTTAATAGCACCTGGAATACTATGAGGAAATCACCTTTGGAGGGAAAATAGAGGTTATTGTTCATAATAATGATTTTTCTTTTTATTCTTCCCATAATCTCTCCTTCCATTCTTTGTCTCCCTTTCCCTCTTGTAGCTTTGATCTTATTGCCAAAGTGCAGGTGAGTAGTATACTTAAAACTAATTTAATATGGCACTTATACTGCAATCACTGACCAGAAATCATCCTGGATGTTTAAGACAATTGGGGTTAAGGGACTTTCCCAGGCTCAGTGTTTGAGGTCAGATTCAAACTCAGGTCCTCCCAACTTCAGTGTCACTTCAGATACTGGGCAAGTCCCTTAAGCCCAATTGCCTTAAATATCCAGGGCCATCTCCAGTCATCCTGATAGATATCTTGTCACTGGTCCCAGATGGATCTGGAGGAGTGAGGTTAGTGAACTAACATAGCTCTTCATCACTTAAATTCAATTCCCTGCAAGTCATGACATAACCCTAATTCTATGGTCCTCTTTGAGAACAAAGGACAAAAACAACAATATGCTGCATTGGATAGACCATTCCATCTGGAGCCAGGAAGACCTGAGTTCAAATCCAGCCTCAGATGCTTACTAGCAGTATTATCCTGGTCAAGTCATTTAGCCTCTGTCTGACTCAGTTGCCTTAACTATAAAATGAGGATAATAATAGAACCCTCCTCCCAAAGTTGTTGTGAGAGTCAAATGAGACATTAATTGTGAAGCTCTTAGCACAGTGCTTGGCATGTAATAATGACTTAATAAATATTTGTTTCTGGGCAGCTAGTTGGCACAGCAGAGAAAGCACCGGCCCTGGATTCAGGAGGAACTGAGCTCAAATCCGGCCTCAGACACTTGACACTAGCTGTGTGACAACTGGGAAAGTTACTTAACCCTCACAAAGTAAACAAACAAATAAATAAATAATGGAACATATAAATTAAAAAATTAATTAATTAATTGTTGAATGGATGAATGAATGAATATATAAATGAATGAATGAATATTTATTTCCTTGATTAGTTTCTCATTTACATATTTTTGTCTATCCCACCCTCCTGTCTCCCAACCTTCTTTACTAATGCAACTGTATTGCAATTTATAATCTTAAGAGAATCAATTATTTCCCCAATATTATATAGCTAGTGTATGTCATAGGTGTAACTTGAATTCAAATTATCTTCATTCTGAGTCTTGTCCTCTTCCATGTCATCTTTTGGTAATTGGCTGATTGTTCACTCTGTGTTCTCTGGAAAAGAGAACATTTTTCAAGTGTACAACAATTTTGAAGGGGAGAGATTGCATAAGAATGATGTTGCCTTGGTACAGTGGAAAGAATTCTAGCTTTAGAGAGGGCCCAGTTTCAAATCTGATTTCTAATACTTACTTACCACTGAGTGACCTTAGACAAACCACTTACCCTCTATGTGTCTCAATTTCCTCATTTTTAAAATAAGTGTTTGTTTTATTGTTTCCTGATTTCTCATAAAGTGATTTGTTTCCATTTGCTCAGTTCTAATTTTTAAGCAATTTTTTTCTTCAGTGAGCTTTTGTATCTCCTTTTCCATTTGGCCAATTCAGTGTTTCAAGGTATTATTTTCTTAATTCGCTTTTTGTACCTCTTTTACCATTTAGCCTAATCTATCTATCTATCTATCTATCTATCTATCTATCTATCTATCTTTTTTTTTTTGGTGAGACAATTGGGGTTAAGTGGCTTGACCAGGGTCACACAGCTAGTAAGTGCCAAGTGCCTGAGACCGGATTTGAACTCAGGTCCTCCTGAATCCAGAGCCAGTGCTCTATCCACTGTACCACCTAGCTGCCCCAGTCTAATCTATTTTTGAAGTTGTTATTTTCTTCAGTATTTTTTGGGTCTCCTTTGCCAAGTTGTTGATGTTTTTCCGTGATTTTCTTGCATCACTCTCATTTCTCTTCCCATTTCCCCCCCCACCTCTCTTACTTTATTTTCAAAGTCCTTTTTGAGTATTTCCATGGCCTGAGACAAATTCATATTTTTGTTGCAGACTTTGGATGTAGGAATTTTGACTTTGTTATCTTCTTCTGAGTGTGTGTTTTCATCTTCTTTATTGCCATAATAACTTTCTATGGTCAGAAGTTTTTATTTTTTTCTGTTTGCTCATTTTCTCAGCCTATTTCTTGACTTTTAACTCTTGGTTCAAGTAGGGCTCTGCTTCCAGGGTTCAAAGTGCACTGTCACAAGCTTCAGGGGTTTTGTGATACTCTTTTCAGAGATACTTTTAGAGACCTGTAAATTTTCAGTTCTTACAAGGTGGTATGATTTAAAGAGAGGTGTGTTTACTACTCTCCTGGCCTGTGCTTTGGTCTGTGAGAGACCAGAAGCACTATTTTCTGTTCTGGAACTGTGATGAGGGTTCACTCTCCACTGGGAGCATTAGTGTGTTCCTCCTCACCTTGGGATCCCAAAAGACTGTGGCCCAGATATGAATATGGGCAAAGCAACAGAATCCTGCCATAGTGCTAGCAAAGAGACCCCTATGATCTCCTTCTGAGCAGTTGTTTGCCCCCCTTACCATTTATGGGCTGCCAAGTCCAAAGCTGCTACTGATCCTATGGCTCTCAAGACCTGCTTCTAGTTTTCTGGGGCCTGGTCTGCACTAGCATAGCTCTCCACTTTCACCTAGGTACAACAGATCTTTCCTATCTACCTTCTAATTTGTCTTTGACTGGAAAATTTTTTTTTCCTGTCCTTTTGTGGGTTCTGCTGTTCTAGAAGTTGTTTTATGGCATTATTTAAAAGTATTTGGAGAGGTTTGGGGCAGAGCTCAGGTGAGTAACTGCCTTTCCTCCACAATCTTGGCTCTACCCCTAAAATAAGTGTTTGTACTGGATGGATTTTGAAGTCTTTTTTCAGATCTAAACATATGTTCTTATATCTTGCCATATCCATTGCAGCTATATGTGTCTCCTTCCCTTTCTAATTTCCTGCCCTGTGACTTCACTCATCTCTGTGACTCCCAAAACTCCTTTCCCTGACCATCTATCCCTTATGCATACTGTCTCCCCACTGCCTCCACTACAGTGTATGGCTCTTTAGTGTAAGTACTAACTCACTTTTTCATTTATGTCATTGGTGTTTTTCAGTGCCTCGTAGATAATAAATACTTAAATATCTCTTTCATTTTGCTTTTAACCTATACTTTGTGAATTTATATATAAATATCTAAGGGCATAGCCTTTATTATTGGTTCTTCTTTGGGGTTTTGTTACCTTTGAACTTAACTCTCCACATATTAGCTTTTATTTTCCTCCCAACTTTACCAGATATTCTCTATGGTATCTAGTTTGATTAATATACATAGGCAGTTTTCTTCCTTCTTCTCCTATACTTATTTTTCAGTTTAAAGCCTTTTTTGATTGGATTTGTGAGATTTCCAGGTAAATTCTTTCTTACCAGTACTTGTTAAATATACTTCCTGCTTTGATAGGAAGGAAAGGGGAAGGTAAGTATTATATACTGCTTGTTGTGTGCCAAGCACTGTGTTAAGCACTTTTACAAATAGTATCTCATTTGAGCCTTATAATGACATTACTCTTCTTGTCCTCATTTTCCAGTTGAGGAAACTGAAGTAAATAGATGTTTTAAGTGTTTGTCTAGGACCACACAGTTATGAAGTATCTGAGGCAGGATTTTAACTCAGATCTTTCTGACTCCAGGCCCAGCACTCTTTTCATTGTGCCACCAGTTTCCTCAATAGGACAGGAAGATGTCATTCCTGTATTTTAAACTGTTGTCCAGAAATACAAATCTCATCCTCAGATGTCTTCTTAACCAGATGGCTACTTGCCCAATTTATCTTTCTATTCTGACTCTCCAGCTTTCTGTGGATGGCAGTGATGGATTTGTATATATTTTGTATATATATATTTATTTATCATTGAGTGCACCACTTGGCTGAGCTCTCTGGGATTGGAGCCCTTCACTCTCTCTGTCTTGTGCTCAGTGATGAGGTTTGGACTAGATTTAGTCCATGGGGAATTTGGCTTCCAGTGAGAGAAGGTTCCTTCTTATATTAGTTGATTTCTTTAGTCACCTAATTCACCTAATACTCACTTTAGTGATTGAATTCACCTAATTTTCATTATAGTAGAGGGACAGGACATTCCTTTTTAACATCTTGGGACTCTTCAAAATTTTCCATTGCAAGCCTTTCTAAGATGAGTCATACTTGGTTGGAAGCTGGCCTTGGCAGGTGAGCCAGCTCCACAGCAGGTGGGGGGAGGACTTCTGCTATGCTTAGATATATACTTGTTGTTTCCCTCAATAGAATGTCACCCCCTTGAGGGTAGGCAGCACCTAACACATCATTTGTTGTGTTGGAGGTGCTTAATAAATGCTTATTGATTGATGAATTGAATAAAACACCATGTTTGCCCTTAAACACTAAAATTTCTTATCCAAAGCTTTTCAAACTTTGATAAAACTAGTTTCATTTTAGCTACATCATTGGTGCCCACACAAATGACCAGAAATTATTGAGTTTTATATTTTTTTATTTTTTCATTTGGAGGAAACGCTTCCTGAGGCTGAGCTGTTCTGTTTCATGGATAGGACATCAGTAGGGACTGGCTTTGTGATTTCCTAAATGAGGAAACTCACTTCCAATGCAGTTAGATATCTTCTCTGTAATTTATTTTGTGGTAGTCTCAAACAATTGCCTAGAGAATTGAAAAATTAAGTGACTTGCCCATCATCACACAGATTGTATTTGTTAGAAAAAGAACTTGAACCCAGGTCTCCTAGCTTGATGACTGAACAACTCTATCCACTATGAAACAATATATTTCAGTTTAGGTGGGTAGCTTGAGGCAGAGTAGATTGAACACTGAACTTGGAATCAAGAAATTGTTGTTCAGTTGTTTTGACTTTTTGTGATCCCATTTGAAGTTTTCTTGGCAAAGATACTGGTACAAAGTTCATCTGGTTCTTCTCCTCTCAGTCAGCAACAGTTCATGTAAGTCCTTTCAGGTTTCTCTGAAATCCCCCTGTTCATTGTTTCTTATAGCACAATAGTATTCCATTACATTCATATGCCACAACTTGTTTAGCCATTCCCCAATTGATGGGTATTACCTTGATTGCCAATTCTTTGCCACCACAAAGAGAGCTGCTATAAATATTTTTGTACATGTGGGTCCTTTCCCTTCTTCTATGATGTTTTTGGGATACAGACCTAATAGTGGTATTACTTGGTCAAAAGGTATGAACAGTCCCATAGCCCTTTGGGCATAGTTCCAAATTGTTCTCCAGAATGGTTGGATCAGTTCACAGCTCTACCAACAGTGCATTAATGTTCCATTTTTTCCCACAGCTTCTCCAACATTTATTATTTTCCTTTTTTGTCATATTAGCCAATCTGATAGATGTCAGGTGATACCTCAGAGTTGTTTGAATTTGCATTTCTCTAATCAATAGTGATTGGGAACATTTTTTTTCATATGGCTGCAGATAGCTTTAATTTCTTCATCTGAAAACTGCCTGTTCATATCCTTTGACCATTTCTCAAATAGGGAATAATGTGCATTCTTATAAATTTGATTTAGTTCTTTATATATTTTATAAATGAGGTCTTTGTCAGAAATACTACCTGTAAAAGTTGTTTCCCAGCTTTCTGCCTCCCTTCTAATTTTGGATGCATTGTTGCTGTTTGTACAAAACCTTTTTAATTTAATGTAATCAAAATCATCCACTTTGCATATCATAATCTCTATCTCTTGTTTTGACATAAATTGTTTTCCTCTCCATAGGTCTGAGAGGTAAACTACTCCCTCCTTTTCTAATTTACCTAT
This sequence comes from Dromiciops gliroides, assembly GCF_019393635.1. NCBI lineage: Eukaryota > Metazoa > Chordata > Mammalia > Microbiotheria > Microbiotheriidae > Dromiciops > Dromiciops gliroides. The sequence goes on along the minus strand of NC_057861.1, from coordinate 593,122,946 downwards.
GGTATCACCCTTTATGTCTAAATCATGTACCCATTTTGACCTTATTTTGGTAGTACCTATTTTCTTAAGCACCTTTAATATCATTTATCAAAGGAGATACTATTTGTAAAGTGCTTACCTGGCACCTAGTAGGCAGTATGTAAGTATTTGTTCCCTTATCTTTTTTACTTACATGGTTGATACGAGGATCAAATAAAATTAGGTGGGTGAATAAAAAGTTAATTCAATAGATTAAATATCTACCTGGCCCTGAAGTATGCTTCATACTCCTCCCAAATATCTACTAGGACACCAGAGCCTATCCAGTGTAGATATCATACCATAATCTATGCTACCATTTATGTAGCTTCCCTTTCCCCCATCTCTTTCTACTTAAAAAAATTAATCAATACTACCACTGATATTGGAAAAGGTGTGACAATCAACTGTCCTGAGTATTTGAAATTCCTGTGGACTTCTAGACCAAAAGTCCATTCTTTAGCCTTCTTTAGGATCTGTTTGATCCTGCTTTTATGATATAAATTCCTTGAGGGGAAGAATTCTTACTTTTGCTTTGTATCTCCAGGGCATAGTGTAATGTCTGGCACATAGTAGGAGCATAATCAATTATTTTTAATTCATTTAATTTATTTTACTCACAATACACAATGACATGCAATCTTTGTTGTCTTCTCTGTGTATAAAATTAATTGATCTACTTAAAACTGAAGTAGATATGTAAATTTGAAAAAAAAAGATTTGTTGTCCATCCTTTTTCATGTTGATGGACTGAAGTACAATATCCTTCAGGGTGTTCCAAAGCATTGTAATCAGTCATGTCTTTTGAAAATCATGGCAGAACGGATGGATAGTAACATAATGCCCAGGGGCAGTCAGGGGGTACCACAGTGGGAATTTCTGAGTTATTTTTGTTGTTCAATCATGTCTGACTCTTCATGACCTCATTTGAGGTTTTCAATTAGCAAAGATACTGGAGTGGCTTGACATTTCCTTCTCCAGCTCATTTTACAGAAGAGGAAACTGAGGCAAAGGCGTTTAAGAGACTTGTTTAGTTTCACACAGCTAGGATTTATCTGAGTCCAGATTTGCACTCAGGAAGATGAGTCTTTTTGAATGCAGGTTGAGCACTCTACCCACTGCACCACTCAGCTGCCCTTCTAAGTAGTTAGGGTGGTTTATTAAAACTCTTGGCAACAGGGGAGAAAGTATAGGGAAATAAGAAAGGGGAATAAGGTCAGTGAAAACAAACTGAACTGACTTCAATTTTGACTTGGGAAATTTCTCGCCTCTGTTTATTATCTACCAGGCACTAAAAAACACTGGGGGCATATATGATCAAACAAGATATAGAGAGATGTTATGGGATGAAAAATGGATAATTTTAATTACATTAAATCAGAAAGATTTTACACAAACAAAACCAATGCAGTCAAGATTAGAAAGAAAGCAGGAAACCAGGGAATATTTTTATCATAAATTTCTCTGATAAAAGTCTCAATTTTCAAATACATAGAGAACTGGGTCAAATTTATAAGGATGCAAGTTATTCTCAAATTGAAAAATGGTCAAAGTATATGAACACAGTTTTCAGAAGAAGAAATCAAAGCTATCTATAATCATGAAAAAAATCTAAATAATTGTTAGAGAAATAGAAATGAAAGCAACTCTGATGTATCACCTCACACCTATTGGTTTGGCTAATATGATAGAGAAGGAAAACAACAAATGTTGTAGGGGATATGGAAAAATTAGACCACTAATGCTCTGGTACAGTTGGTACAGTTATGAACTGATCTAATAGTTTGGAAAATTCGGAACTATGTCCAAAGGAGGATAAAACTATTTATACCCTTTGATCCATCAATTCCACTACTAGGTCGGCATCCCAAAGAGAGCAAAGAAAAAGGAAAAGGTTCTATATGTACAAAAATATTTATAACAACTCTTTTTGTTGTGGCAAAGAATTGGAAATTGAGAGGATGCCCATCAATTGGAGAATGGCTGAATAAGTTGTACTATGTGATTATGATGAAATACTTTTGTGCTACAAGAAATTACAACCAGGATAGTTTCAGAAAAACTTGGAAAGACCTGTATGAACTGATGCAAAGTTAAGTGAATAGAGCCAGAAGGTCTTTGCATGCAGTAACAGAAAATTGTGTGATGATCAACTATGAATGACTTAGCTATTCTGAGAATATAATGATCTGATGAATATAAAGGATCCATGATGTAAAGCAATATCGACCTCCAGAGAAATAACTGATGAAATGTTAATGGAAATCAAAGTATACTTTTAAAACTTTATTTTTCTTGTTTGGTAGGTTTTTGGTCTGTATTCTTTTCTAAAATGGCTAACATGGAAATATGTTTTGTGTGACTATAATTTCTATCAAAGTGTTTGCCTTCTCAAGAATTGGAGAAGAGAAAGAAAGAGGGAATTTGGAACTAAAAAACATTTTTGAAAATGTTAAAATTTTTACATGTAAATAAAAATAAACTAAAAACATTAACAAAAGAAGTAGTCAGGAGGCAGGTAGGTGGTACAGTGGATAAAGCACCAGCTCTAGATTCAGGAGGTCCTGAGTTCAAATCTTGCTTCAAACACTTGACACTTACTAGCTGTGTGACCCTGGGCAAGTCACTTAACCCTCATTGTCCCACAAAAAAAAAGAAAGAAAGAAAGAAAAAAAAAGAAAAAACAAATTGCCAGGTCTTGGCAACAGAATGGATATGTGGGGTGAGAAATAGGAGTTGAAGATGACACCAAGGTTGCCTGACTGAGGGACCAGCGGATGGTTGTGCCCCAGAAAATTATAGTCAAAGTATGAAGGGAATGATTTTTTGGGGGAAAGATAATTGAGATGCCCTCTAGCTTCATCAAGGAGAATTCTCCTTATCAGCCCCTAACACTGATAGGGTGTGTGTGTGTGTGTATGTGTGTGTAACTTGAGTTTTGTAGATTCTTAGTTTTCACTGATGTCATTTTCAAGTGAGATTAATTTGATATATTTCCTTTCAAGTCCAAATTAACAGAGCTTTCATGTATATCCCATCAAATTTAAAAAAAATACTGTTTCCTTTTGTTTTGTGTCATTATCAACATAGTTTCTTGGTATCTATGTTATGGCTACTACATAATTACTGACATTCACACTTTTCTAAGTTCTTCCACCATGTATTTTGTCAAATAGCAAACAGGTTGTTTGGTGCTTATTTTCAGTTAGTAATGATTTTGAAGTTACAAAGAACTCCTCTAAGCAGCATTTTAACACCGTAGATCACATGAAAAGGTTTCCACTTGGCAATCAGCTTCCCAGATGCTAAAGCAATGACATTTAACACAATTAGATATTTCATAGCATCACAGTGTTTAGAGGTGCAGCCAACACTCTATTATCAGTGTTGATGAGAGGAAGGGAGTGTAGGGATAATTGAAATCCACAGATAACCCTTATTCCCATTTTTGTTCATGATTTCCATTTCTTTTAGCAGCTGAACTTTTTATTAGGGTTACAAATATTATCTTATTATCTCCTTCTACTCCCCTCCCCTCCCCTCCCATCTCTTAGTCATGGTCGTGGATAGTGAAACAGGACCAAGCAAGTATTTGAGTATTTCCTTGATTAAATAGTCTGAAGACTCAAGAGTTGGCATTCATGTCTAGTACACTTATCTGTCTACACATATAGTTGATTTTTTTTAATAACAGAGAGAATACTTCACTGTGAACTCTCATAAATGGGTTTTAATCCTGCTTTAAGTAGCTGTGTGACTTTAGGCAAATTAGACTTTCTCTGAATCTTGGTTTTCTATAAATAAAAAAGTTGAACAAGCATTTATTAACTTGCTTATTATGTTCCAAGCACTGTACTTGGTTCTATAGGCAAAAGACAGAAATGAAACTGTCCCTTTTTCAAAGGAGTGTACATTCTATCAAGAAGACAAGATGTATGAGTATATAAAGTAGATACAGGATAATTTGTGTGCATGTGGAGGGAGATATGAAGGGGATTAATTAGCATTTGGGAGTGGGATAAAGAAAGGTTTCTTGTAGAATGTAACATCTGAGATAAAGTTTGAAGGAAGCTAGAAATTCCATGAGTTGGAGATGAGGAGGGAGTGCATTCCAGTCTTGGGGGACAGTCACATGTGTAAAGACACAACGATAGAAGATGGAGTATCGTATGTGAGAAACTAACAAGAAGGTCTATGTGGCTGAACTATACAGTGTATGAAGGGTAGTAATATATGATGAGACTGGAAAGGTAGGTTGAAATCTGTTGTAAAGGGCTTTAAATGTTAAACACAATTTTGGATTTGATCCCAGTGCTGAAGGAACCATTGGCATTTTCTGAGTATGGAAGTGCCATGATCAGACCTGGTTTTTAGGAAAACCATTTTGGCTATTCTATATTGATGTGGAAAAGGTAACATTTAAATTAGGGAAATTTTTTAAATTTACTACTTTAAAAAGCTTTTTTTTTCTTTTTGTTTTTTCAACAAATATTTATTAAATACCTAATATGTACACAGAGGAGGATTCAAGCCTAGAGGTAATATAAAGTTTTTATAAGACATTCTCAGGATATTTAGATGCTGCAGCCATGGGCAAGGGGAAATATATCCAGCTATTTGTCTCTTTTCTGCAACTCTCATTACTGCTGGGGTGCTGCGAAGAGGATGAAATTCAACTCAACATTCATTTTTCAAAGAACTTACTGTGCTAGGCACTGGGGATAAAAAGACAAGATAATAAACAGTCTCTGACCGCGAAGAAATTAAATTGTGCTGAAGGATTGTAGTTATGCAAGGGGTGGTTAGGGTCATTAAAAATGAGGCAGATTGTTGGTGTATCTATAGAAGGTGGAAGGTATGAAGGTAGCTTTAGTGCAGAATGCAGTATGAAAATTAAAGGCTCAGATGAGTTGTGTATTTTTATGTGAGATCAAGTGAAAAGGGATCCAAGAGATTAGAATGGGTATCTGTAGTGCTCACAAAATTTGCCTTGGATCTCACAGGGTCTCTTACTGGTACTTCTCAGCTAGATAGCATATGAGATCCAAGGCAAATTTTCTTTTTTCTGGGAAGTCCAAGATATTTTTAAATTTATTTTTCTTTTCTTTCTTTAAAAAAAATAATTCTATCACTAGAGAAAATAACAAAATTCATCTGGAAGAAGAAAAACTTGGGTATATCAAGGGAATGAATGAAGAGAAAGGTGAAAGAAGGTGATCTAGCAATACCAGATCTCAAACTGTATTACAAAGCAGTAATTAAGAAAACAATCTGGTACCAGCTAAGCAATAGACAAGTGGATCAATGGAATAGAATAGGTATGAATTATACTATAGTAATATAGTATATGATAAACCCTAAGATTCAAGGTTTTGGAACAAAAACTCATTATTTGACAAAAAAAGTTCTGGGAAAACTGGAAAACAGCATGGCAGTAACTAGGTATAGACCAACATCTGACACCACCTACTAAAATAAGGTCAAAATGGGTACATGATTTACGCATGAAGGTTGATGCCATAAGCAAATTAAGAAAGCATGGAATAATTTATGAGATTTATGCACAGGGGAAGAATTTAGAACCAAATATAATATAGAAAGCATTGCAAAATGTAAAATATATAATTTTGATTATATAAAATTTAAAAAGCTTTTGCACAAACAAAACCAATGTAACCAAAATTATAAGGAGAGCAGAAAATTAGGAAAACAATTTTTTGCAACAAGCATCACTGATAAAGGCCTCATTTCTCAAATATATAAAGAACTGGTGCAAATTTATAAACATATAAGCCATTCCCCAATTGATAAATGACCAAAGGATATGAACAGGAAGTTTTCAGATGAAGAAATCAAAGTATCTATAATCACATGAAAAAATATTCTAAATCACTAATGGTCAGAGAAATGAAAATTAAAATAACTCTGAGCTACCACCTCATACCTATCAGAATGGCTAATATAACAAAAAAGGAAAATGTTGGATGTTGAAGGGGATGTGGAAAAAATGGAACACTAATTCGCTGTTGGGGGAGTTGTGAAGATTCAACCATTCTGGAAAGCAATTTTGAACCTTGCCCAAAGGGCTATAGAACTGTGCATATCCTTTGATCCAGCAATACCACTGCTAAGTTTATATTCCAAAGACATCCCCAAAAAGAGAAAAAGACCAATTTGTATAAAAATATTTATGGCAACTCTTTTTTGTGGTGGCTAAGAATTATAAATCAAAGAAATGAACATCAATTGGGGAGTGGCTAACTGTGGTATATGATGGTGATGGAATATTATTGTGCTATGATAAATGACAAATAGAATGATTTCAGAAAGGCCTTAAAATACTTGTATGAACTGGTGTATAGTGAACTGAGCAGAACCAGGAGAATATTGTACACAATGACAGTAATATTGTTTAATGAAGAACTATTAATGATTTAACTATTCTCAGTGTGTAATTTAAGATTCTAAATGTGGATTCTAATGTGTTCCCCCAGTTTGGGGGAAACTGACTAAAAATCACTGATAAAACGAGTTTAGGTTTTTAAGGGTTTATTGGAAAATAGAAAGACAAAGATTGAGAACAGAATTCTAACAGCCTGGCATTCCTATCTTTCCTCAAATTTCCTGTGAAGTCCTCTGCCGCCACCACCATCAAGTCCGGAAGCCAAAAAAGGCCAGTGCTCTCTGCGCAGGCTCCCTTTCCTCCTTCCTGTCTCCTCCCAGACCATAGGAGGCTCCTCCAGTTGATTGGCTGGTAGACTTGATAGACAGCACCCATGAGCAAGCGTCATTTCCTGACGCCAAGGAAAAGCCACAATGCCTCTGAGGCATTTTCCTCATGGTGGAGCTCTCCACAGCAAGTCTCCAGTAGGTGGCGTCATTCCAATCATTACATCAGCAATACAATAATCCAAAATAACCCCAAAGGACTAATGATGAGACATACTATTTACCTCCAAAGAAAGAACTGATATTGATTGAACACAAATGGCAGCATGCTATTTTTCACTTTCTTTCTTTGCTTTTTATCTTTTATTGGAATTTTCTTGGGGCAGCTAGATGGTGTGGTGGATAAAGCACTAGCCCTGGATTCAGGAGGACCTGAGTTCAAATGTGGCCTCAGACACTTGACGCTTATTAGCTGTGTGACACTGGACTAGTCATTTAACCCTCATTGCCCCACCAAAAAAAAGAATTTTCTTGTACAAAATGAGTAATATGGTAATATTTTACATAATTGCACATGTATAAACCTGTAACTGATTGCTTAGTGCCTCGGGGAGCAGTTAGGGGTGGGAGAGGAGGGATAGAATTTGGAATTCAAAACAGTAAATAAAAATGTTTATTATATTTTTAAAAGGCTCTAGCAAGTATCTACCTAAAGCCATCAGCAAGTATTATATGCAATGGAGATAAATTAGAGGCCTTCCCAATAAGATCAGGGGTGAAACAGGGATGTCCATTATCACCCCTATTATTTAATATTGTCCTAGAAATGTTAGCTTTAGCAATCAGAGAAGAGAAAGGAATTAAAGGAATTAGAATAGGCAAGGAGGAAACAAAACTATCACTCTTTGCAGATGATATGATGGTATACTTAAGGAATCCTCGAGAATCAAGTAAAAAATTACTTGAAACAATTAACAACTTTAGCAAAGTAGCAGGATATAAAATAAATCCACATAAATCATCAGCATTTCTATACATGACCAACAAAGTCCAGCAGCAAGAGATAGAAAGAGAAATTCCATTTAAAGTAACGGTAGATAATATAAAATACTTGGGAGTCTACTTGCCAAGACAAACCCAGGAACTCTATGAGCACAACTACCAAACACTCTTCACACAAATCAAATCAGATCTAAATAATTGGAAAGATATCAATTGCTCATGGATAGGCAGAGCTAATATAGTAAAAATGACAATACTGCCTAAATTAATTTACTTATTCAGTGCCATACCAATCAGACTACCTAAAAATTATTTTATACAACTAGAAAAAATAATAACAAAATTCATCTGGAAAAACAAAAAATCAAGAATATTCAGGGAAATAATGAAAAAAAATTCACAGGAAGGTGGGTTAGCGGTACCAAACCTGGAGCTTTACTATAAAGCGGCAGTCATCAAAACTTTCTGGTACTGGCTAAAAAATAGAGTGGTAGATCAATGGAATAGGCTAGGCTCAGGAAATGCAGTAGTAAATGACACTAGTAATGTAGTGTTTGATAAACCCAAAGACTCCAGCTTCTGGGATAGGAACTCAGTATTTGACAAAAACTGCTGGGAAAACTGGAAGATAGTATGGCAGAAATTAGGCATAGACCAACATCTTACACCTTATACTAAAATAAGGTCAAAATGGATACATGATTTAGACATAAGAGGTGATACCATAGGTAAATGAGGAGAGAAAGGAATAGTGTGCCTATCAGATCTTTGGAAAGGAAAACAGTTTTTGACCAAACAATAGATAGAGTATATTATAAAATGCAAAATGGATGATTTTGATTATATTAAATTAAAAAATTTTTGTACAAACAGAAGCAATGCATCCAAAATTGGAAGGGAGGCAGAAAGCTGGGAAACAATTTTTGAGGCCAGTGCTTCTGATAAAGGCCTCATCTCTAAAATATATAGGGAATTAAATCAAATTTATAAGAATCCAAGTCATTCCCCAATTGAGAAATGGTCAAAGGATATGAACAGGCAGTTTTCTGATGAAGAAACCAAAGCTATCTATTCCCATATGAAAAAATGCTCTAAATCTCTAATGATTAGAGAGATGCAAATTAAAACAACTCTGAGGTACCACCTGACACCTATCAGATTGGCTAAAATGACAAAAAAGGAAGATAATAAATGTTGGAGAGGCTGTGGGAAAATTGGAACACTAATGCATTGTTGGTGGAGCTGTGAGCTGATCCAACCATTCTGGAGAGCAATTTGGAATTATGCCCAAAGGGCGATAAAGCTGTGCATACCCTTTGACCCAGCAATCCCACTTTTAGGTCTTTTGCCCAAAGAAATCATGGAAGGGGGAAAGGGACCCACATGTACAAAAATATTTATAGCTGCTCTTTACGTGGTAGCAAGGAATTGGAAGTTGAGGGGGTGCCCATCAATTGGGGAATGGCTGGACAAGTTGTGGTATATGAATACAATGGAATACTATTGTGCTGTAAGAAATGATGAGCAGGAAGAGTTCAGAGAAACCTGGAGGGTCTTACGTGAGCTGATGATGAGTGAGATGAGCAGAACCAGAAGAACATTGTACACAGTATCATCAACATTGAGTGTTGACCTACTGTGATGGACTATATTCTTCTCACCAATGCAATGGTACAGAAGAGTTCCAGGGAACTCATGATAGAAGAGGATCTCCAAATCCAAGAAAAAAAAAGAAAGAAAGAACTGTGGAGTATAGATACTGATTGAACCATATTATTTCTTTTGTTTTGGGTGCTGTTGTTTTTTTTTCTATTTTGAGGTTTTGCATCACGCTCTGATTCTTTCTCTTGTAACAGGATTAATGCAGAAATAGGATTAATGTTATTATGTGTATATATATATGTGTGTGTATATATCTATATCTATATGTATAGATATATAGATATGACCTATATCAGATTACCTGCTGTCTAGGGGAGGGGGGAGGGAGGGGAGGGAGGGAGAAAAATCTGAAATTGTAAAGCTTGTATAAACAAAAGTTGAGAACTATCTTTACATGTAACGGAAAAAATAAAATACCTTATACATTAAAAAAAGAAGAAACAGAAGCAAATTAAGAGAGATGAGCAGTTCTGCTTTCATTCTATCATTCAGCATTATTTTTCTGTGCAACCTGAGCAATCCTTCTTTCTCCCCAATTTAGCTAAGAAAGCTCTTTTAGTTATTCTTAGCATTCATCAACAAACTCAGCTTGTCTTGGGCTTTAGCACTCCTAACAACATTCTTACAGGACCATGTCACCCTCTAATAAAAATTATTATTCATTGTAATGGAATACTGTTGTGCTATAAGAAATGATAAGCATGCTGATTAAAAAAAAACAACAACCTGGAAAGACTTACATGAACTGGTGCTGAGTGGGGTGAGCAGAACTAGGAGAGCATTGTACCTACCCAGCAACAGCAACATTGTGTGCTAATCACCTGTGATAGACTTAGCTCTTCTCAGCAATACAATGATCCAAGACTATTCCAAAAGACTCATGATGGGACATGCTATCCACCTCCGGAGTAAGAACGGATGGAGTCTGAATGCAGATCAAATTGTATTATTTTCACTTCCTTTTTTTCCCCCTGTGTTTTTTCCTTTTGTTCTGTTTCTTCTTTCTCAACATGACTAATGTGGAAATATGATTAACATGATTGTACATGTATAGCCTACATCATATTGCTTGCTATCTTGGGGAGGGAGGAGGGAAGGGAGGGAGAAAAATTTGGAAGTCAAAATCTTATAAAAATGAATGTTGAAACTATCTTTACATGTAATTGGAAAAAATAAACTACTATTTACAAAAAGTAAAAAAAAAAAAAAGCTCTAGCAATACCCCCATTGCTGCTTCTTAACTCTCTACCCCCAAACTTTAAAAACCAAAAGGGAAAAAAAGCCCTTCCTTTAAATCAACAAGGATTCTCTGGGGGATACAAAAACAGGCAAACACTTAGTACCTGTCCTCAGAGAGTTTACTTTCTAATGGAGGAGACAACAGGTAAACAATCATGTACATATGAGGTATATGAACAAGATTATTTGGAGGTGATCTTAAAAAAAAAGAAAGCCCTAATATTGAGGAGGACTATAAAAGGATTTCTGCAGAAAACCCTTGTAACAATAAAGTATGGTCATGCAAAACAAATTCACAACTAGTTCATTTATAACAATGTATGTTTCTTTCTACACATCTTAGTCCATCACCTCTCTGCCAAGAGCTGGGAAGCATGCTTCATTGTTATCTTCTAGAGTTGTAATTTATCACTGTGTTGATCAGAGGTCTTATGTTTTTTTTAATTTTTTTTTTAATTTATTTGGTGGGGTAGTAAGGGTCACACAGCTAGTATGTGTCAAGTGTCTGAGGGTGGATTTGAACTCAGGTCCTCCTAAATTCAGGGCTGGTGCTTTATCCACTGCACCACCTAGCTGTCCCTGGTCTTATGTTTTTTAAAGGTGCTTTTCTTTACAATGTTTCAATCATCATAAAAATTACTCTGGTTTTCTTCATTAATTCATACAAGCATTTTCAGATTGCTTTGAATCCATCCCTTTTATCATTTTTAAGGCAAAATAATATTCTTTTACATTCATGTAGCATGAGTATTTTTATGGGCAACCCCCTAACTGATGAGCACCTTTTTAGTTTCAAGTACATTTCTATAACAACAACAAAAAGCTGCTATGAATATTTTTGTTATGGGTCCCTACTTCCTTATTGTCTTTACAGCATAATGTTAACAGTAATTTGTTGTTCATTTGTTTGAGTCATATCTGACTCTTCCTGACCCCATTTAAGGGTTTTTGTTTTGGTTTGTTTGTTTTTGACAAAGATACCAGAGTAGAATGCCATTTCCTTCTCCAGTTTATTTTACAGAAGAGCAAACTGAGGCAAATGGGGTTAAGTGACTTGCTCATGGTCACAGAACTATAGTTGTACTACTCTTGTACAAAACTATGCTAGTAAGAGACTGACACTGGATTTGAACTCAGGTCTTCCTGAGGTAAATGAGTATGTGTGCACAATTCAATGCCTTCTTGTGGATAGTTCCTCATTTCTCACTTGGCTGCACTACTCTAGAACTTCTCTGCCTTCACCATGCCTAAGTAAGTTGATTATTGACAAAGCTTCATTATGCTGCAAAATATCATCAGCCTTAGTACTCTACATCATAACTATCTTTTGCCCTTCTGATTGGAAAGTAGAGCCATGAACACTAAAACTTTCATTTAAGAAGGGAGCTTAGCTCAGAAATTTCTTCATTTCTTACCCAAGCACTATGGGAATTTTTTGACTTCTCCATTCTGTCTCCATGTTGGGAAATCCCCCCCCAACATTTTTTAGCTTCTTTTTCTGAATTGTCTTCCCACTTACATTGTAAGTTTCTTGGGCACAAGCACTATCTTTTGTTTCAAATGTATCTAAAACCTAGCATGATATCTGACATATAATAGGTTCTTAATAAATATGTATTGACTATTCCTGCCTATTGAATTATTCTAAAGGATTGTCCTAAATGGTTGGTCTGTGTTATAGCCCCACCAACCATGAATTAGTGTTCTTCTCCCATAAGTTCTTTAACAATTGTAAAAGTTTTCCTGTTTTTTTTTAAAGTATTATTTTCCAATATGATGGGTGTTAGATGGAAGCTCATAGGTGTTTTAATTTGCATTTCTTTTACTGTTAGTGAGTGGGAAGATTTTTTTTTTCATATGTTTGGTTATAGGTTGCTTTTTTTTTCTTTTAAGAACTACCAGTTCATATCCTTTTACCATTTTTAAATTTTTTGTGATTCAGGGGGTAACTCATAGATTTCCAATATATGTTAGATATAAGACTTATCAGAAAAACTTGCTACAAATATTTCTGTCCCTACATAAAGGTTTTGATTTTTATTTGAATTGTTTTAATGGCAAACATTCTTTCCCCTGTGCCATGTTGCCTCTCTTTCACCTCTATGGTCAATATGGTATGTTGTGTATGTTCATGGCTATTTGTTCCTATTAGGTTTTGCAGCCCAGTTGCTAGTATTTTTCATAGTGGTGTTTGTTTGTTTGTTTGATTGATTTTTTGTGGGGCAATGAGGGTTAAATGACTTGCCCAGGATCATACAGCTAGTAAGTGTCAAGTGTCTGAAGCCAAATTTGAACTCAGATCCTCCTGAATCCAAGGCCAGTGCTCTATCCACTGTGCCACCTAGCTGCCCTCCACAGTGTTGTCGTCGTCGTCGTCATCATCATCATCATTTTCTTCTTCTCCTCCTCCTCCTCCTTCTCCTCCTCCAATATAGAGGAAAAAAAGATGAGAGATATTAGTATTGAGTTTGATGACATATATCTTATTGGAATTGTGGTACAAAGCTGAGTTTATCTCTAGTTCATCTTCCCACAGGCAAGCAGATTGGGCTCTTGCCTTCATGGAGTTTATGTTTTAGTAGCTCTGAATTTCTTTCTAGCCCTGCAGTTTTACACACTTCCCATCATACATCAAGCTAAATGTTTCCTTTTCGGAAAATATGGGTTGTTCTTTTAAAGCTGCATTTAAAAATACATTTTTTCTTAAGTAAAAACTAAGGTATAGAACAGAGAAAGGCTTATGTCAAAAAGAAACTGGAATGAGCATCTTTCCATTAGATTTTTTGTTTAGCTTGAGCCAGGTAGAGAATATCCTGTTAGCAACCATTTGCAAGATGAATAAATATACTCTGGTGTCAAGAGAATGTTGGTCAAGACAGGGTGGCCTAAGGCAGATTTTTGAAGTAACTCAGCTCTTGCCTTGGCAGCATTCCATCTCTCTTTTCAGTACCTTTCTAGGACTGCTTTCCATACCCCTCAAGCTCAGAACAGAGCCCTCAGGCTTTCACCTTCCTAGCACCCTGAGTGCAACATCCCACTAGCCCTGACAGGTCAGTCAGAGGCAAAACTGTGAAATAAGCTATGCAGGTCTCTAGAGCCATAGCTTAATCATTGTCAGTTCTGCTTCCAACCCACCTTGGGCTCACATGTATATAATCACCTCATTCTCTTTCCTAACTCTATGAAATCCATTAAGCAGACTCATATCCTTCATTCAAACAAAAGTAGAAATTATTCATAATTGCTTTAGCTGTAATCCAAATCAGGAAAAGTTTCATTTTAAGTGATATCTAAGCTTTGAGATAAAGGGAATTATTAAGTTTTAATGGTAGAATTTCAGGTACAAGAATGTGGGGAGATCTGAGGGATTTTTGGTCTATTTCAGTGTGAATGAAATTGTGACATTTAGGTGGTTCTGAAGTCTACCTAGATATAAGTTTGACTTTGGGGACAGACAATATGCTACATTCTCGGCCTCTTTCCATCATCTTCTCATGCCAGATTCTCTTCTTAAAGCTTATCCATCTTGTGTCTCATTCCCTTAGGATTGTGTTTCCTGCTAAGCCTCAGTGCTAATGAGTTATTCACATATAGGAGTCCCAGGTAACAGGACTGTATTACCACTGTTGAGTTACAAAATGCCTTAACCCAATTACAAAATTCCCTCATTTATTTGAAGGTGGTTTGCAATTAGGATTGGAGGTTGCTCATGTGCTCAGATATCTTGAAATTTGGATGAAAAGACCATAGGATTCAAAATAGATGTCACCAAGCTTTTGCACATTATTCATAGAAGAGCATCTTAGGCCCTCACTCAAAGTCTATTTACTTTTATTTTAGATAAATTCTGACAAGCTTGATTATCTGGTTATCCAGCTTAAAGCAAATTGGAGATGGTGGCTGTTAGAGTCAGGCAAACTGACAGCAGTGAGAAGTGACAGTTGACAGCCCAACTGAGGGTGGAGATAGAAAATTATAACAAGCAGGGAAAATAACTAGAAAATATAGCAATTAGGGGCCTGTTAGTAAATGTACAAATAATCTAATCATGGGAATGCACAGAGAGTATACTGGGTGTGTCCAGGAAGACTCTAATGTCTCACCACCACCACCCCCCAAAAACGAAAACCACACACAAACAGGTATTTTATCCCATTTTAAAGTTCATATTTTAAAAGTCAAGTTTGGTTGTTCATTTTCTAAAATGAGTTAAGTTCTAGTCTCTTAATTTAGAAGAATAAAAATATTCTTTATGATTGAGTATTCAATAAATGTTCACCTTAAAAATAAAATTCCCTGGGTGCACAACTTAATGAAGTATGCTGCATATGCCTATGAATTCTCTGCACCTCTACAGACCCTGAGGGCTTCCTCCTACACCATGGTGTCAGAAATTCTGCCATTGGCAAGTTACTCCTTTGGCTTAAGCATCATTCATTTCATGAATCTTCTTTCAAAATAGAAGTTCTTGGTCTTGGAAATATGACTAGGTGAGAAGGCATATCTAATCTGAGGTTCCCTTCATCAATGAATGGTCAGTCAATTTGCATTTATTAAATGCTCACTCTGTGCCAAACATTGTACTAAGGGAAAGAAGGAATACAAAGAAAAAGTGAAAGGAGTCCCTGCCCTCAAGGAGTTTACATTCTAATATGCTGGAGGAGTAGTACAACATATGTAAATCAGGCTATACAGAGAGGGTAGATGGAAGGTAACTTGAGGGCATGACAGTTGCACCTGGAAGGGCCAGAAAAAGACTCCTGAAGGAGGTGGCAATTAAGATGAGTATTTAAAGATGCCAAAGAATCTATGAGTTGGGAGTTTGGGAAAGAGAACATTCCTGGTATGGGGATCAGTCAATGCAAAGGCATAGATAGTGTTATGTCAGAGAATGAGCATATAGTCTAGTATGGGTTGTGTCATAGAATGTGTGCAAGGAAGTAGAATGAAAGAAAATTGGAAAGGTAGGGAGGGTCCAGGTTTTGAAGAACGTAGAAAGCCAAACAAAGGACTTTATAATTTCAACCTGGTGGTAATCAGGAACCACTGGAGTTGAGTGAGTAGGAGTCAGGGGAGTGACATGATCAGACTTTGGAAAATCAGTTGAGTGGAGAATGGGCTAGAGTGGAGAGACACTTGAGGCAGAAAGACCAATTAGAAGGCTATTACAATAGTCCAGGTGTGAAGTGGTGAAGACCTGAACTAGAGTGGTGGAGCTTTAGTGTATGAGTGGAGAGGGTATACATGTTTGTAAAAGATGTAGAAAAAGAAAGTGCAAGATTTCACCATCTCAAATGATCAAGAAATATGCCCAATAAAATAAAACAATAAAAATAAACAGGGGAAGGAAAAAATTAGCAAAAGGAAAAAGTTATAGGAAAACAACAGAGTGGCTCAAAAAGAAATGGTTAAGTAATTAAAAACAGACCCCGGTAAAATGAATAAATATCATGTGGTGAATGAAAGTGATAAGAAGAACTCAAAAGAGAGGTAACTTTGCAATAACTATAGAAAATCACCCAGCAAATATGAAATGACAGTGAGATTTTGGAGATCAACAAATAATTAATGAAAAAAATTAGAATAGAAATTAGAGTGCTCAAAGAATTAAAAGGCAAAAATAAAAGTATAGTTTACAGCAAATGTTGCAGAATATCTATCAATCTATCTATGGAAAAGTAGCTCTAAACAACAAACTACAAAAACTCAGTGACTAAAAAGTATTTCGGAACAAAATTTAAAGCCAGCAAGATTGAAAAAAAAATTCCTGAACTGTCTATACAGTCCAAAGGAACTGACCTTAAAGACAATATATAATAAAATAATTTTTGAGTACTATACATTAGAAAAACATGTGAATAAATTGCCCAGAAATATTGGAAATGGAAAGGAAGTGTATATGCTTAGGTTCTACAGAATAATGTACGTAACTTAAATTCAACTCAGGATGGCTAAGGTCAAGATCCAGAGTTTCAAACTAGATATTTCTAGCAGTTAGGGGCAAGCCCTCTATATACAAAGGAAAGAACAAACTGAATTGTAGCAGATGCCTCAATCATGAGAAATGAAATAAAAGTGAGAAGTCAGTCTTAGAAGCAGAAGAAAATCAGTTTATATACCCAAATTACCATATACTGCAAAATGCAGCTTAACTGTTAGTGGAAAAGGATGGATTTTTTAAAAAAAGATAGAGAGAAATGTGAATCAAATGGTCAGGAAGAAAGCTAGAGATGAATACAGTTTTTGACATGCAAATTCAATGAACAAAAAGCAACTAAAATCAAGCAGATAAATCTGTGGTTATCATCTTTTAGAATTCTCACCTTCTCCCCTCACCATTGAAAGAATGGAGCCTTTATGGGTGAAGCCCGTAAAAGGTGGTCAAACAGAGTACCTCAGAGAAGGAAAGGAAATGGAATCAGAAATAAGTGAATTAATATTTCTTGGAAGAAACTAAAGGCTATGCATTAGAAGAGGAGGAGAAATATTTAGGTAGCAAAGGGCAATCTAGAAAGTCTCATAATTGGCTAAGCTAAGAACTATGCAAAGCAGCTTTCTCTCTCTGTTTTTAAAATTAGGATTCTTCTAAATTAGAGAATTAGAGGAAATTCAGAAGATTCAGAAGAATTATAGAATGACTTTGTGTGAGTCATTAAGAAAACAAAGTGAAAATTAGGTAGAAGAATTTTTTAAATGCTGAATGGAGTTGGGAGGGGTGAGAAATTAATATGGATTTGGAGAGGGAAGGATCCTTGTAGAATGCTTTCTCTCCCTTTTTTTTTCTTTTTTTTTGTGAGGCAATTGGGGTTGTCTACCCCAGGGTCACACAGCTAAGTAAGTGTCAAGTGTGTGAGGCCGCATTTGAACTCAGGTCCTCCTGAATCCAGGGCCAGTGCACTGTGCCACCTAGCTGCCCCTCTCTCACTTTTTTAGGTGGCAAACCCGGGATCCTAAGGATGCAGAATAGCAGTATAAACAAGTCATGAGTGAATCTGGCCTATTCTCCCTGACTCCAAATTCTGTGACCCCCTACTATACAAACCTCCCTCTTTTGTGAATTAATATTTCTGTGGAAGACTTCCTGCTAAGATGACTGCCTGTACAGGTAGATTTCTCAGCTCTTATACCTACTCAAGCAAAAATCTGAAATTCACACCAGACCAAATAATGTTCAAGATTAGTGCCACAGCAACTAGATTGGGACACCTCAGACCCAGGGGTTCTGAAGTACCTAACATTCTATCCTAATATTCCAGAGAGGGCCCTAAAGATCCAGCTCTCTAAAATTAAAAGATGATGGGGAGGGGAAGGGAAAAGGTTAACCTCAATAGATAGAGGCTAGTATAAGAATTCACAGGACTCAGGAAGAGACTAATTTGGGCCCAACACCCCACCCAAAACATAGTAAGGTATGGAGCCTGGCACTGGAATGAAGTCCTGATTCAGGAAATATGGTTGGAAAGATGAACAAATTAAGGAACAAACAAGGTATAAAAAAAAATATTGCCAATTCAGAGATTCCTCAAAAGAAAAGTGAGAAACTCCATAAAAACACAAAGTAGTCACAGGATCAAAGTAGTGGCATGACAATGTCAACAGAACTACATCCATATTCATGATGTCATAGTAAATATCTCATTACATTCATGAAAAATGGCTTAGATAGCCATTCCCCCAATCAATGTTTATCTATTTTGTTTCAATTTCTTTTCTACTAAAAATTTTCTACTATAAATATTTCATCATTTATGGTGTCTTTCTTCTTATCATTGAGATCCTTGAGTCAATGTAGAACATTGGTGGCTCTAGGTCAAAGGGCATATATATTTTAGTTACTTTAAAAAAAAATTGTATTTCTAAATTGTGTTCCAGAATGGTTTGAACAAATCAGGTCTCCACAAATAGAGCATCACTATGCCTGTCTTTCCACAACCCCTTTAATATGGACTATTCCCCCCCTTTTGTGGCTGTCTTTTTGAAGTCCCAGCTTTTATTCCTTATATGAGGACCATTGAAAGAATAATAAGAACGACAAGATTGTTTGCACAGCCCAAGAAGGAGGAGCCCATTCTAAAATATAGTATAACAGGAAAAAGTTTAAGAAGTAGAAGAGCTAAATTAAAATTGGCAAAGGGTGCCACAGATTCATGTATTATTTGACCTAGAAATATAGCAGGGACAGAGAAATAAAGGGGAGGGCAGTGGGGATAGCAAGGATTCTGAACCATACTGTTTTCTATACCTATAGGACTATGGAATGGGAAGAAAATATAAAAGTAGAATTATGGAAACTGTTTGGGCTGGGTAGCTGAAGCTTGGAGCTGTATGGAGGAAGGGTTTAGTGTCAAATTAGTGGAGGTAGAACAAATTGCAGTGACTTAATGCTATTTTAAAAAAATGTGTGTATGGAGGTGTATTTTCATAATATGATGGAAGGAAAGAGAAATAATAAGCTTGAATGTAAATTTAATAAATTATTCCCTAAAATGGAAAAGATTGGCATAATAAAACATGAAGACATACCCAGAGTTCCTGCAAAGGGTTGAAATAAAAATTTATTATACTTCAAGTAAATCCAAAAGAGCAAGAGGGACAACCATGATTTCACACAAGGCAATAGTAAAAATATTCTGTCAAGAGAGACCATTAAGGAAACTACATTATGCTAAATGCACCAGAGATATGAAACAGTATCACTATTAAATAGATATACAACAAATGGTATAGCTTCTAGATAGTTAAAGAAAAAAAGGTATTTAATCAAAATTCAAAAAAGCCTTTGATAGTAAGACAAGAATTTTAGGTGACTTTAACATTCATCTTTCTGAGTTGGGTTAAATCTAATGGTGAGATGAACAAAGAAGAGATTATAGATCTGAAAGGAATGGCAAAATTAAATTTTAATTAGACCTAAATGGGAGTATTAAAGAGTATAGTTATTTCTTTTGCATCACCTGGTGATGATTTTATAAAAAGTGTTGATTTGCTTGAGCATTACAAAATAACTGGAAAAAGACAAAAATATACTATTTAAGGGTTACGTGTTATGACAAGGTTTTGAGAGTTCCATCAAGTTTATGGGAACTTCTTCCACCAACTCAGGTACAAGTTGTCTCTAACTTAGGAGATCAATTCAAGGAAGTTACTTGGAACTCAGAGAGTTTGAGATCTTTCCCATGCTCTCACAGCTAGTATGTTTTAAAGATAGTATTTGAAACATCTTTCTGATTCTGTGTCCAGGATTATCCACTATGCTACAATGACTTTCTTTGTAGTCTGCTGTCAAACAAAAGTAGTAATCAATGAAAGAAAATAAATAAAAGATACTATGCTAAATAGAGATTAAGTATCAAAATCCTAAATAATAAATAGATCAAAGTACAAATAACTCTCTTTAAATAAATTAAAGAGAATAAAGACTGAGACAACATGCCAACATATTTGGAATGTGGCAACAGCAGTCCTTGGAAGAGCATATTTATCTTTGAACACATATATTAACAACAAAGAAAGAAGAGAGGATCAACAGATTGAGACTGGAGACTATACTGTCCAAAACAAAAAGATGGGATGAAGAAAAGCAGAATCTCTTTTTATTTTTATTTTTTTAATTTAATTTTTCTTTTTTATTCTTTGGGGGGCAATGAAGGTTAAGCAACTTGCCCAAGGTCACACAGCTAGTAAGTGCCAAGTGTCTGAGGTCAGATTTGAACTCAGGCCCTCCAGAATCCAGGACCGGTACTTTCTCCACTGTGGCACCTAGCTGCCCCCCATAATCTCTTTTAAGAGGGAAGAGATACCAAGTATCCATTGATACTAGCCAACAGTATGTGGGTAGAGAAACCTTTTGCATCCCTGGGTTGCGGGTATGGTGTCTGGTGGCTGAGATGGTGTTGACTGAAAGACTAGAACTAGAGAAATCTGTTCTCTAGAAAACAGAAAACTGGGCTTACTAGGTACTTGTTCTCACCTAAGGAATCTAGGGTTCATCATCATCATGCAAAGGCATTTAATAAATATTTATTAATTTTTTTAACTTTAGCCTCTCTCATTCCTGGGGAATTACAGGTATGCATCACCATATCTGGTTGAATGTGTGTTTTTTAAAAACAATAATTTGATAAACTTGCTTGAACACAGGGCAGCTAGGTGGTACAGTGGATAGAGTACCAGGCTTTGAGTCAGGAAGACTTTTCCTGAGTTCAAATCCAGCCTTGGATACTTACTAGCTGTGTGACCCTAGGCAAGTCACTTAACCCTATTGGCTTCAATTTCATCTTAAAATGAGCTAGAGAAGGAAATGGCAAACCACTCTAGGATCTTTGCCTAGAAAACCCCAAAAGGGTCATTAAGAGTCAGACATGAATGAAAAATGTCTTAACAACAGACATTTGAACACAATTGGTTTCCACTTTAATCCTCTGTATTTTATTTTACGTGTTTAAAGTCATTCCTCTGAGGAGGGCTTCACCAGATTGCCAAAGGGTTCCATGGCACAAAGGTGAAAGGTTAAGAAATCCTCATCTATACCATGTTGTCCTATTACTTTAAGGAACTAAACTGTTCTCTAAGCCTATGTAATCTTCCAGATCATATGACTCTTATGTCCTTAGTCTAGCCCCTTCACTTCTTTGCTTTAATTTCCTTATTTGCAAAATAAAGAGCATAATGATTGGCCTGTATCTCTTAGGATTCTTTTGATCAATCATTCAATCAGCAATCATTTATTAAGTGTTTTCTGTATACCAGGCACTGGGCATACAAAGAAAAAAAAATAGTCTTTGCTTTTCAGTTCATGTTATATCAAGGGAAACACTCTGTGTGTGTGTGTGTGTGTGTGTGTGTGTGTGAGAGAGAGAGAGAGAGAGAGAGAGAGAGAGAGAGAGAGAGAGAGAGAGAGAGAGAGAGAGAGAGACATCATGGGGGAGGCATTAACAATAAGCAAATGTTCAGGAATGACCTCATATAGGAGGTGGCAATTGAGCTGAGCTTTGAACTAAGGTAAGGAGTCTAAGAGGCAGAGGTGAAGAAGAACGACATTCCAGGGATAAGATGAGAAGATAGAGAGAAGTAGGCTACTCTGTACAAAGTCAACATGGAAAATTGTGAATGAGAGAGTCAATAGACCATTGACCTAGAACATTCAGGAATATCACTTTGGCAACTAAGTGGAGGATGGATTGGAGGAGGAAGACTGGATAGAAGAATGCCAACTAGTAGACTGTTATGACTGTCCAGGTGAGAGGTAATAAGGGCCTAACTCTGTAAGTGGAAAGAAAAGGATAGATGTATGAGATGTTGTGAAGGTAGAGAATTGGTAAGACTTAGTAACCAAATGTTTATTTGGGGGTGGGAAGGAGAAAGAACATTCTTGAATGAATCCAAACTTTCGAACCTGGGTGACTAGAGAGATACTGGTACCCATAAGAGAGGCAGTGAAGTTAGGAAGAGGGCTGAGTTTGGGGTTGGAAAGATAATGAGTTCCATTTTGGACATTTTGAGGAAATGAGATATTATAGGTGGAAGTACTTTGTAAGCTATAAATGTAAGGCATTATTATTAAGGTATTACTATACTGAGAAATTTATCACAGTGGGGGACATTAGGAAAGTCATTTGGAAAGTGATGCTGCTAATGAATGAAGAGAGAAATTGTTCACATAGAAATAGGAAAAAAAAATTATCCAATCACAATTCAGTTTCATAGCTCCTTTAAATTAAGCTAAATTCTCTTCCAACCCTAAACACCCCTTTCTTCCCAACCCCAGCCCCCAGAGCAGAACAGAAACAAATTTGACCTCTCTTGAGCCAAAGTCACAATGTTCTGACTGCTAGGACTATGATTAGCTTCTGAAAGTGACAGATGCCCTGGAATTTCAATCATGGTTAGAATTCTAGAATAATGGAATTTCTTATGAGGTCCACAAAAAGGTCTAATAGACTTTTTGCCGCAATCTTCACTCCGCCTTTCTGTTAACCAAATCCTATTCTCTTGTTCCAGTGCTATTTAGTATCATGTTAACTGGCAAGCATGCCTTTGGCTCAAGCCAAATGACCTTGAAAATGGCTGGGGAGTCCATATACTATCTGAAGTTCAAGTGACAGTTGACCCTTGTTAGAATAAGAAGTTTGGTTATTTCTTTTCCCCAGGTAGGAACCAGACATATAATTTAGATTAATTTGTTTAGAGTGGGAGGTAGGTGAGTTAAGTATTGGGGTCCTACTTAGGTATGGCTGGCAGAAACAAGGTGCTAGCTAGGACAAGGGTAGCAAATCTACAATCCATGCTCCAGGCAGCCAGGCTGAGTGTAATGCTGTGCATACCAGTCATTGGGGAACAAATTGAGTCCCTAAACCAGGGTGTTAAGACAAAGAACAAGAGTAGAAAGTGACCAAATGTCAAGAATACTTCTAGAGTTAAGGGTTTAGAGACTTACAAGGGTCAAAGAATTGCAGCTCTAAGAGTCCAGCATTGTAAAAATAATGGATCTACAGTTAGAAGGGACCTAAGAGGTCATCATGTCTAATGCCATTGCTTGACACATGAGGAAAATGAAGCCTAAAGAAATGAAGTCACTTGCCCAGGGTGACACAGGTAGTAAGCATTGGAGGTAGAACTTGAACTCAGGTCCTCTTATTCCAGAATCAGTGCTCTTTGCTATGTATTATGAAAGGTCAAGAATATCTTTTTTGCTGAGGCTCACGAGGCAGGCATCAAAGACATGAATAGAGAGAGTGTAAAATCCCTGGGCATGGCCAGTGATCCTCTTGGTTGAGGAGAATTACATAGGGTACCAGGAATCAGAGAGCAAGCAGTGAACATCATTCTGTAGCAAAAATTGTTTTTACTGTAGGATCTCCAAATTATATGTATTTTCTTAATGTGTTCCTCTTTTATAATACTCTTAATATAATTGATACTTATCAAAGTGTTGGTGAATTTACACATTGAATTGGGTTGCCAAAATGTTTCTGACTGATTTTGAATATAAGGGTAGGCTTCAGATATTCTTATTTCATGGTATAATGGGAGGCAGCTTGGTATACTGGAAATCATAGAATCAGAAATCTAGAGATGAAAGATATCTTAAAGGTCATTTAGTCCAATGCCTCTCATTTTAAAGAAAAGGAAACTGATGCTAAGCATTTAAGTGACTTGCTCAGGTTCACAGAAGTAGTGAGTGAGTAGAAAGAACCAAGATATGAATTCAGATTCTGTGACTCCCAAGTCTGGTGTACTTCTGATATTGGGAAAAAAATATGTGTTGGATAAAATACATACTGCTATTACCATGGATATCTTTCTGGCCCTCAGTTTCTTCAAGTATAAAATAAGAGAGGCCTATTGAATTAGATGAGCTCTAAGGTCCTGTCTAGACCTAAATCCATGGTTCCACAGTCTGTAGATAGGTCCTAATTGGCATGCTATTGAAATAAGAAGAAAAAGGGGCAATGATCTGATACAAATTTGACAATTTTGAGAAACTATGATAAGCTTTAAGAAATACTGGATCATAGACCCCAAAATATTTACTGTTAACTAGCATTTGGGTGGAATTGGAATTGGGGAAGAAAGAGGAAGGAAGAGAGTGTTATTGAAATAACAAAGAAAATAATCCTTCAAAGAAAAAAGGCATGATCTGATTTGGGTTTGGGCATAGAAGGGAGGCCCTGATAAGCAATAAGGAGAGCATCAACTGTCTAGAAGGTAGTTTTTTTTTTTTTTTCCAGGGCAATGAGGGCTAAGTTACTTGCCCAGGGTCACACAACTAGTAAGTGTCAAGTGTCTAAGGTTGGATTTGAATTCAGGTCCACCTGAATCCAGGGCCTGTGGTTTATCCACTGCACCACTTAGCTGACCCTAGAGGGTAGTTATTTTATGTTTTTGTTTTGTTTTGTTTTTGTGGGGCAATGGGGGTTAAGTGACTTGCCCAGGGTCACACAGCTAGTAAGTGTCAAGTGTCTGAGGCCAGATTTGAACTCAGGTACTCCTGAATCCAGGGCCGGTGCTTTATCCACTGCACCACCTAGCCACCCCGAGGGTAGTTATTTTATAAAAGGCTTGTTTGGAGAATACACTGCCAAGAAATTTCAACAGGAGGAGGGCTTAAGGAAGGGAAACTTGTAGTAATTTGGGGTGCATTTCCAGGAGAGCAACCATCTTGTCTTTTGCTAAAACTGCCCTCTGAGGCCATTTGGAAAGTAAAGTTTGTCCCCACAGTCCAGGAAAGATCTTAATTTCCTGACTTAGGGTTCACTAAGTTGACCATCCTTACAAAGAAGGAGGTTGTTCTAGTCCACATGGATTCAATGACTAAATAGTAGAAAAAGCCCCCTTGAATAGTTCCTATCCCTAGATTTTCATTACAACACAGATAAATGGATTTTTGTAGTCTAAATAGCTGATTAACCATCTGATATGATGATGACCTGCCTTGGAGAAAAGGATGAGATAAGGCCTACAGTTTCTTGGTTGCAATATAATGGAATACATACCCTTCCTCTCTTATAGCCCTGGCTTGACTACTTACTTGCCTGTGTAGCCTTGGGGAAGTCAGTCTCCTAATATCTTCATCTATAAAATGAAGGTGGTCAGCTGGATGATCTCAAAGGGGCCTTCCAACTGTGGACCCTAGGTCTACACTACCACTGGTAGTGGTAGTCAAAGCTACCAAAGGTCGGGGTGACATTCTTTCTCTCTAAGATTTTCTGGATTTTCTTATCCTATCCCAACAAGCAGTTTGGGGATTAGGGAGGAGGGATTTGTAACTGTGTGGCTGACATCAGTAGATTCCCTATCTATGGCACTGATTGTCTTGTAATTTAGAGTTTCATAATGTGTGGGGATCTAAAACAGAGATAGAGGGGAAATTGGTCCTTGTTGGGAGGAGTCTATTTCTTTCAGCCTCAACGTTTCTCTCCAGTAGCATCTATACCCAACAAAATTATAAAATAGGCAAAGTTTGTCTAAGATATTTTCCTACTTCCCTTTTAAATTCCTAGTCCATAACTGGATTATCTCTCCCCCGCCCCCACCCCCAAGGAGTTGGGAGTGGTGGGGAAATATAGATTAGGCAAAGGTGGTGTTAAAATAGATGAAGGATAGGTAAGAATTCTACTTGAGAAAGCTACTTGGAAACTGAAGAGTGAGCAGAGGGCCTAGTCAGATGCAGGAGAAGTGGAAAAGACAGTTCTAGGTACATGAATAAAACGTTGTAATGGAAGTAGGTAAGATGACGTATCAGTAGGCCAAGTGAGGGGTAATGGGGAAATATAGCCACCAAGAAAGGAACAGGCAGGATGTGGCATTGTTGAGTTCTTACTTAGGAACAAGACTGGGATAATTTAGTCATGCATTTAGCATAGGCATTTTTACTGTAAAGTCTTGAGTACTTTGCTTTTATATTCCATCTTGCTGCCAATCCTCCCCACCCCCACCCCCCATACACAAACACACGTGCGCGCGTACACACACACACACACACACACACACACACACACACACACAAACATTTTCCATAGGTGTGTGATAGTTAAACTGCACATATCCTTGCATCATTAGCTAAGGGGCTTTGAAATTCCTGGGCTACAGAAGTCTAGAATGTAAAAACAGATTTAGATTTAAGTGGCTGTGTTATTTTTGTTTTCTTTGTTGTGTTTCAGTGCCTCATGGATTAGTGCATTGAAGTCATGCCTGCCCTCACTAGCTGGTGACATATTAGCACTGGGCTGATGCAGTGGGAGCTAATTCATAATTTACCTTGAAAAAAAATACCACTTCCATCTTAGCGTTGACAACTGAACCCTTAAGCAGCATCGGGGGGAATTACGTTTGAAGAAAAATGACACGTCTGTGAATTTTACATTATCTGTGGGTCCACTAAATTGATTTTTATTTTAGGAGATAAAATGTTTCTAGGAACTCCGACAGATTTGGAATGATTCCAGGGGCAGTTGAACTTTTCAGTAGATGCTCTTTTCAAATCAATGGCCCAAACGTAAAGGGGTAAGTGCACTCCAAGGGAGTGCTCTGTTCCTATTTCAGAGGCATCTCTCAAAAGAGGCCTGTTGCAGAAAGAGCAGCTGCCTTCATATAGCCTAGCTTCTCCTAGTGACCATAGTATCTTAATACTTTTAAAAAAAATTCAGATTTTATGAGTGTGGGCAGTTCCTAAACTAAAACAGATCACATCTCCCTCCACACTGGAGAAGACAGCTTTGTGAGTTACTGTATCTGCCCTTTTTGACCCCTCCCTCAACTAAATTATTACCTGGTGGCCACCCTTCTGGTGCTGTGCCTTTCCAAGTTTAATCAGATTGTTCCTCAGATGACAGTCCTTATCTGGGCCTATAACCAAAGCCCTTTGAGCTAGACAAGTTCTCCCAGAGTTTGTGTTTCACTGGCATAACCTTTGAGAACACAAGGTCAGCTCCACATGATGATGGGTCACAAGGACAGGATATTAAAAGAGGAATGATCCTATTATGAATAACAACTATTCCTATTTTACCTTTTCCACATTAACTATAAGGAGAGAGACAGCAAAAGAGAGAGACTCATTTTCATCAAGAGATTCAGGAAAACCCCCTCTCCCCCATGACCATGATCAAGTTGATGAGAGCCCACAGTGCTCTTTTCTCCCCTTCAATTTCAATGGCATGTGTGACACAGGCACAAAGTAATGTGACACTTGAGGTACTATGGTACTAATCACAGCCAAGGCCTGCTCATATATTGCTGTCTTAGGCAGCAAGGTGGCACTGTGCCAGGCCTGGAGTCAGGATCTGGCCTCAGGCACTTCTTAGCTGTATGCCGCTGGACATGCCACTTCACCCTGTTTGCCTCAGTTTCCTCATCCGTCAAATGAGTTGGAGGAGAATTTTGCAAACCACTGCAATATCTCTGCCAAGAAAACCCCAAATGGGGTCACAGAGTTAGGCACAACTGAAAAGTGGTTGAATAACATGCTGCTCTCTGTAAGTCTGCAGAAAGTCAGTGTGCTACTTTTCTGTTAAGCAGCAATGCAAAGCAATTTATAATTTTGATGAACTATTGGTGCCCCATTCAAGTCATCAAACCAGTGATCCTATCAGCCTTATTCATGTGTGAAAATTTCTCTGCAAATGTACAAGCAGCCCCCTCTGCCAAGTCTCAGGCTTCAAAAGTCCAGGTAGAGTAGCACTGGCTGATCGATGGCTCTAACCACTACCCTGCCTCTGAGAAATTTCTTATTGTCTGTTGGCCAAACTCCACATCCCTAGGACATAGACAATAGCATTTGTTGGTCACTCACATTGAAAATGCTAGAGAAAAGCCTAGGTCTTTTTATGTCAAGAGTTCTATGAATTTTCACTGGCTATCACCCATGCCTAGAATGCTATCCCTATTTATTTACAACTCCTGGTTTCCTTGGCTTCCTTTGAGACCTAACTAAAATCCCAACTCCTGCTAGTTCCCAGTTCCTCTTAATGCTAGTGGCCTTTCCTCTGATATTACCTCCAATGTATTCTCTCTCTCTCTCCCTCTCAATATATGTAAATATGTGTGTATATACATAGGCATATACACACATATACATGTATATACATACATACAGTTTAGCTGTACTTACTCACACGTGGTGTTCCCTACTAATTTGTAAGCTTTCTGATGGGAGGAATTATTTCTCTCTCCCTCTCTCTCTCTCTCAATCTCTCTCTCTCTCTCTTTTTTATCCCAGACATTTAGTAGAGTGCTTGGCTAAGTAAGGGCTTAATAAGTGTTTATTGATTGACTGGGGTCTTTGAACTTTTTGGAAAAAAATTAATAACTATTTCAATATAATTGGTTTTCTTTGTAATCCTATGTATTCTACATTAAATTTTAAAGAAAATAAATTTACTTTAAATTAAATTTAAAGACATTATTCTGGGTCTATAGGCTATACAATCTAGGACATATGAGAGGTCTTGGCATACACATATATGTTTGAGCACTATTTATACATGTATTATTTCTATCTCCCACTTGACAGTTTTTCATATATCCTCATGTATCCATAGTATTATAAATTTGGAACCATAAGGGACCTTATAGATCTTAGCTGTTGTCTACTATAATTCACTCATTTTTCAGATGGGGAAGGTGAGGACCAAAGAGGGCTAATGACTTAACCAAGGTTACACAGGTAGTAATTAGCAGAGTCAGGATTTGAACTTGGGTTCCAAATCGAAGCTCTTTCCTCTACATTATTTTTCTATTATCTTTATCTTTGGGCAACTAGACAGCACAATAGATAGAATGTTGGTGTCAGGAAGAACTGAGTTACTGAGTTCAAACCTGGCCTCAGTCACTTCTTAGCTGTGTGACCCTGAGTCATTTAACCTTGTTTGCCTCAATTTCCTCAAATGTAAAATGAGCTAGAGAAGGAAATGGAAAACCACTTTAGTATCTTTGCCAAGAAAACCCCAAATATGGTCCCAAAGAGTCAGACATGACTGAAGTGACTAAGTATCATAACACCACCACCACCACCATCCCCAACTGGTCATTTCTCTCTAACTAGAGTCTAAGTTTCTTGAAGGCAAGGACAGATGTACTTCAGGAAAATAATGGACACAGCATATTCACTGAATATAATTAGACCCAGTTCTAGTTTGACAAAGTTACTCTGCCTGGCTCATGTTTAACCT
Source organism: Dromiciops gliroides (assembly GCF_019393635.1). Taxonomy (NCBI): domain Eukaryota; kingdom Metazoa; phylum Chordata; class Mammalia; order Microbiotheria; family Microbiotheriidae; genus Dromiciops; species Dromiciops gliroides. The sequence continues at coordinate 593,093,685 of NC_057861.1, read as the reverse complement.
CAATTCTGGAGAAAAATATTTATGTATCCTCCGTCACATCCAGCAAAGCTTCTTGAGACAAGTCACACAAGAGATGCTTACTGATTAAAGACAAAACTACAGCAATGAATGAAACAGGCCTGATGAGGAGGGGAAAAAAAGATCAACATTTGTGCAAGTTTTCCCCTAACAGCATTTCCCATTGTCAGAATGCCTGGGTGAGTTCTTACTAACAGATCAGGAAATAAGGTTGAATTCAGGCCTTTGTTGTGAACCATGAAGCATTTGACTTTTTGGGTTGGTTTTGATTCATGATGCTTCAGTGCTACTCATCCATGTAACTTTTGGAAATATCAGCCCAGAGTGAGTGGTTGAGAGTGAATTCCTGTGATGGTTCATGACCTGTAATATAACAAGCATATTCCAGATCTGTAAGCAGCCTTGCCATTGGAACAAATGCAGTCTACCATGTAGGGTAATATTAGCTTAGTGAAATAACTCATCAGACATTTAGCAAACCTCATCAGAAGAACAGGGCCTTTTCTTTATTAACCATTTCAATGGGATAGGTACCCATTTTAGCAGAGTAATAGACAAGATGATTATCAGATTATTCTGTCACTTGGTTGTAATCAGCTGAGTGTGAAATGTCTACTTCATTATCAAAGGGCAGTATCTGAAAAGTGACATTTCCACAGAATGTTGTATGAAGGGACCACTCATATCCCACTTTGTTGCCAACATTGCTTCCAAGGGAGTTGTGGTTTGGGGTGAACATTCCATGCTTAAAGCTGACTGAAATCAAAATACAACATGCCCCTAGGCAGAGGAGAAGGCAGACAAGATTCATATTTGATGTATTTATTCCAGAGCCTTATAAAATGCAGATTTCTATAGAAGATGTAGAATCATTTTCATTTATTGATTTAACAAGTATTTATGAAGTCCTCAATTAATAGGCACTTAGCAATATGAATTATTCTAGGTCCTGGGTGCACAAATACAAAACTAAAATAGTGCCTTCCCTCAAGGAAGTTACATTCTACTGGGTGAGGTAGAAAGATACACATATCCAGATAATCCAATACAAAATACATACAGAAGGATCTCAGAGGTTTCCAGGTTCCAAACTAAACCAACAGCATAGGGGGTGAATGCTGAATAGTTAGAGAAAGCAATAGTTGTGAACCATCAGGCATTCTTCTTGAGCATTTATCTCCTTGATCATGCCAATAAGAGGCATGACCAAGAATACTACATTCATTTTATATATGTGTATATGTAGGTATGTATGTTAAGTAAATACAAGGTCATTTCAATGGGCAGAGGAGACACTAGCAATTTGAGAAAGGGATTAGAAAGTCCTCAGGTAAGACATAGCACTTGATTTTTGAATGAATTTCTACTTATATAAAAGGAAGGGGTTGGACTATTTTATATTTAAGCTTACTTCCAGCCGTGACATTCATTATTTTACTGAAGACCCATAAGAAAGACTTAAGAAACTGAGTCATCTTACTGAGTTGAGAAAAATAGTCACATTAGCTAAAGAATAAGAATGAATTTGTTTCTTGATGACAAAGATAAACTTCAGGAAGAAAATTAATATAGCTTAGACACTGAATCTAATTGGACACAAGGGCTGTACAGATGTAAAATGAACTGAAGGCATCTATTTTTCTTAAATGAAGAGGTCTACTTGACATGCTGCAGGCCTTTCTTTTGGCATCAGAAGGTTAACAAGATGCTCACTGATTATTCTTAGCTCTTGCTACATGATCAGCCCATTATCCTTTTTTGTTCAGAGAATCTTTGATATCTTTTACTTCATCCCTTTGGTTTCCTGTTTGTAATATTTCCCCACATCCAACATGCATCTTTCCATTGTCCTTGGGTGGTCTTCACTTCCGATTCTTGAGAGCCAATAGCATTCCATGACTTGAGGTTATATAATAACACTAGAAGAATATTGGTATTTTAAAATGGACCTTTGTTTTAGGGAGAAGTTTGGGATCATTAAAATAACTTTGCAATTTCTCAAAATTGAACTAAACCATATTTCTCCCTCCTGTTTAATTCTGGTCTCAGATCACTGTCCATTTGCAGGGCTTGGATAAGATAGAGATACTAATGGACAAGCTTTAAAGGTTGTCCATCCAACTGAATTTCATAGGATAGACTAAAGGCATCCTTTATCCAATTGTTGTTGTTGGTTTTTTTTTTTTTCCTACAATGTAACTCTTTTGAAACCAAATACTTTTGAGTGGTTCCCATCCAAGAGGCTCAAGAATTTGAGGAGTTTAAGCATGTATAACTATATTATTTGCAAACAAGAGCTTCTGAAGGGCTTCACTATTTAAATGGAATTCCTCTTCAACCTCAGTTCTACACTGGAACTCCTCGAGGACTGTAGTAAACAACTTTGGTAAAGGTTTATTTCCATTTCTTTTTCTTTTTTGTGCCTCATCTGATATTGCTGACTGGAGGGTCATTGAAAAAGTTATCTCTGTTGTTATTTCCTTCAAGTATTCTCATATAACTTTTCTCTATACATGGGAGACACCTTATTTGAGGAGAGCTTTAAGGAAGTGTTTTGCTGTATGGAATTAAGTGATTTTTAAGTAGTAAACAAACAATAGGTACATTGTGATATATTCATTAAATCCTTCAGTCAGCTGTGTGATGGTAAAGATTTGGTCTACCGTGGAATATTGCTTATGAAAGCCTTCCTTCTCTGTATCCTCATCAAATATGTCCTTGATGCTTATGTAAATTATTCTCATAAAAATGTATATAGATGGGAAAGTAGGTATATAGATTGGTAGTTATAAATGTTACCTGGGTTAGCCCTCTTCTCCTCTTCCCTCCCATCCCCTCACTTTTTTGGTGGTAATAAGACCCAAGGTTTTTGGGGTTTTTTTTCCCCTACACCTTTGATATGATTTGATGTCTTCCCCTCTTCTAGATACTTTGAGAATCAATCCCTCAATATTCTCACAATTATGTTGCCTCCTGCCCAGATGTCCTTTATGAACACCAGGTCTACTCCAGTTGCTTTTCTTAACTTTGTTCTACATTCCCGTTTCTTCCTCCTCTATAAGCACATTCAGTCTGTGATATTTGAATACAAGTTAACTTTCCTTGATATTAAAAACCATGTGTTATTAAAAAAAATTACAGATTTTTTTCAACTCTTCTTATTAAAATACTGACATTTATGTAGTATTTTGAAGTTAGCAAAATGCTCTAAATGCATTATATCTTTTTTTGGGGGGGGGCAATGAAGGGTAAGTGCCTTGCCCAAGGTGACAGTATAGTAAGCATAAAGTATCTGAGGTCAGATTTGAACTCAGGTCCTACTGAATCTAGGACCAGTGTTTTATCTACTATACTACCTAGCTACCCCCTAAATACATTATATCTTACTTGTACCTCACAACAACCCTACAAGTAGATACTATAGGCACTATTATTCCTGTTATAGGGTTAGGATTAAAGTTTAAACTGGCCAGCTAAACTGAAGGACAGACACACCTTGAGAAGCAAGAGAGATAAGCCTATTAGGTGTGGCGACTGCTTGAGTGGCAGGAAGAGGACAAAGATAACTCCTGAAGTCCTCTTATTCAAGCCTTCACTTAAGCCTTCCTCACCCTGAAAGGGAACTTTCCATTGTCAGGTGATCATCCCATCTACCATCTATAAAAGCTATGGCCTTTCTTCTATTCGAGGAGATAGGTGTCTCAGAGCACATCTCTCTGAACCAATTTCCCATGAGAGAAGTCCATGGTCGACTTTCTCTAGTGCCTTAATGAAAGATTATTTTATTCTAACTGGATTTGTGTGCAAGAGGGTGTGATTTTTTAAAGAGGAATACCTAAGGACCCACCACCACCAATTTCCCCTGTGACAGTTTGCAATTTACTTTTTAGTAAATTGAGGCTCAGATTTGTTAAATGATTTGCACATAGACACAAAGCTATTGTGTATCAGAGGCAGGTTAAAGGATATAAACTACTTGGAGATTGTGTGGCAGAAGCATTCAGATAAAAGGGGAAAAGAGAAGGGAACAATTATTTTTAAGCACCTACTATGTGCCAGGCACTTTGTAAACATTTTAAGAGTGTTATCTCATTTGTCACAACAGCTATGTAAATTAAATGATGTTATTATCTCTATTTTGCAGTTGAGGAAACCCTCACAGACAAAAGTTGTCACTTGCCCAGAGTCACATATCTAGTAAGTATCTAAAGCTGAATTTGAATTCAAGTCCTCTTGACTCCAGGCCCAACAGTCTACACACTGTGTATTCTACCCTACCACTTCACAAAAGATATTTGATATATTCAACCTACTTTGTAAGGAATTCATCTCTCAAAAGAAAGAGGAAGCAAGTAGGGGAGCTATTAGCTGTTGTCCATTCCATAAGAACTTACTGATGAACAAAGAAGTGGGAAGAAATCTGAAAGTGACTCTGCTATCCTTTTATATTTCTTATATATTTCTTTAAAAGTTTCATTGTTGCTTTTATGACATAACTTTTTTTTTTACTTAAGCCCACTCCCATCTCATTAAATTCTCCTTCATAACAAAGAAAATCACTTAAGAGAAATCAATACAATGACCACATCTGATACTGCATATCAAATCAATTAATCAACAAGCATTATTAAACAGCTACTCTGTATTAGACCTTATAGTAGGTGCTAGGCATATAAAAACAAAAATTTAAGCCTTTACTTCCTTGAAAGAACAAAATGTTAGCAGAATGCGTTTGCTTACATTCTTTCAGGGGAAATAGCACACATCTAAGTAAATGCAGAATAAATGCACAAATAATTGGTAAATGAAAAATGATTAAGAGGAATATTAGGGGGTAGCTAGGTGGCACAGTGAATAGAGCACTGGCCCTGGATTCAGGAGTACCCGAGTTCAAATTTGGCCTCAGACACTTGACACTTACTAGCTGTGTGACCCTGGGCAAGTCACTTAACCCTCATTGCCCCCCCCCCAAAAAAAAGAGAATATTAATGGTCGATAAGGAGAAGGCTCCTGTAGAAGGTAGTGCTTGAATTGAGTCTTAGGTTTAATAAGGGACTTCAAGGCCAAGGTGAGGAGGGGGTAGATTCCAGACACTGTGGACAAGGAATGTAAAGATGGGGTGCTATGTATAGAGTGTCATAGAATGTGGGAAGGGAAGTTATCTGTAGGAGTTGGGGAAGATAGTTTGGAGCAGAATAGAAAGGGCTTTAAGAGTACAACAGAGGAACTTCTAATTCAAAACAATTGGGAGCTTCTGTAGTTTATGGACCAGAGGCTTGATGTGGCACAACCTATATTTAGAGACTATCACTTTGGTTGCTTTGTGGAGAATGGATTGGTGAGAGGAAAGCTGGGGTAGGGAGATGAACTAGAAGCCTATTGTCATAGTCCAGGCAAGAGGTGATGAGACTAAATTGGGGTACTTGCCATGTAAATGGAGAGAAGGGAACAGATTTGTGGAGGTAGAATTAGTAAGATTTGGCAAGAGATACAGAGTGAGGGAAAAGAAATAAAGAAAAAAATGGTTATTCTGTGATTGAAATTTTGTGTGAATAGAAGCACTGTGGTATGCTGGAGAGAAATAGGGAAGTTTGATAGAGGGGAATTTTGGACAGTGAAGGGAAAATTAATAAGTTCAGTTTGGACATGTTAAATGTGAGATGTCTAGGGCACAACCAGTTTGATATATCCAATAGATAGTTAACATTATTTCTAACTAGAGCAAAGGAGAAAGCCTAGGGCCAGATATCTATTTGAGAATCATCTGCATAGAGATGATAATTAAATCACCTTATTCAGCTAATATGAAGATTGAGCTGAGTCTAACAAAGTATAACAAATTTTTTTTTTGTTTTCATATTTAAAACTATGCTGTAAGACAGAAGATCCAAGAAAGGTTAGAATTGTTGCTCAGGGTAACTGTAATTAGGATAAGACCACAGAAAAAGCAAAACTTTTCAATGCTTATTTTGCTTCTATTTTCTTCCCCAAGAAGCCTGATCGTTGGGTGGAAGACAGAACAAAAAATATTAATAGGAAGATGAAAGCTAAGAAGGAAAGTAGTCATTGAAAGTAGGGCACCTAGATGCCTTCAGTGACTACAAGTCATGGTAGGCTCAGGTGAATGATATCTCAGAGAACTCAAAGAACTGGAGGATATGATTGCTGAGCTATTTTCACAATCTTGGAAAAAATAGATAATGTGAGAGGTACCACCAAACTGAAAGTGGACAAAAGGTGTCTCAATTTAAAAAGGGGGTCAAGCCTATAAACAATAGACTGGTGAGTTTGATGTTGATTCCTGGTTGTAAGGATTGGAATGATGCCACCTGCTGGAGACTTACTGTAGAAGAGTTCCGCCCATGAAGCGAAGGTCTTTGAGGGCAAGACCAGGAGTCTTTTCTTTGGTGTCAGGAAGTGACACGGGCTAGTGGGAGGAAGAAGGAAGAGACTAGCGGCTCGGTCTCACTCTCTTTCCTGAGGACGCTGGTGGAGAGGGGAGCTAGAAATGTGCTCTCCCTTTAATAGATAGGAATCTAGGCCTTTCTCTCTTTACCAAATTCTTATTCTCCTTAATAAATGCTTAAAAGTCTAACTCTTGCTAAAGCTTATAATTTATTGGTGACCACTCATTGGATATTTTAGACAGACTAGCTAGAATTTTAGCCCTTAACAGATGGTGACCACGAAGGGATAAGCTAAACCTCAGTCTTTTGATCTTCTGGTTGGATAAGAGATTTCCCCTACCCTCTCCTTTTAACTGCTAAGTACTGGTGTACTGGCTGTGTTTTCCCTTAAATTTTTTTCAAATGGATCTTTTAAACTCCCTAATTACCCTATTTTTGATTTTAGTCTGTTTAACCAGACAAATGGGAGATAAGATCATGTTAATGCTTTGCTTTTGTGGATTTTCTATTTTTCTTTTTATTTTTGTTAAAAGAGCCAGCAATGTACTCACACAAGGAAATATCTCCCCCTCTCCCAACCATGCTTTTTCAGAGAAAACTGAAGAGCTTCCTGCAGCTTTTCCCTGTTCTAATTTTGCATGCCGGGAGGCAATGACCCACCCTCTAGAAGCTTTTAATCCCCTAGCACCTGGAGGCAAAGTGGGGGAAGAGGAATTCAGGCCTGAGTTCAAAATCCAGTCTGATTCAAATTGCTCTGGTCCCTCCCCTCCTCTCCAGACCCCACCCTCTACTCCTCCCATGGCCAAGCCCATTGCTTCCCCAGGCCTGGGAAGTCCAGAGATCTCATGCGCATGCGCAACTTTCTCTAACTACATTTGCAGCTTCAGGCTCTAACTACATTTGCAGCCTGGCTGTGCTTCTGAGACAACCTTAAAAAGCCCTTTAAATTCCAGATATGCTCATTTTGTTCATAATTTTGCTAACCTGCTTTTGTCTTTAATTAGTAATCTTATAAAACATTTGTATGGTGAAAAGCCTGACAGACAATATAGAGGGGTTAAAGAAGAAAAACTTAAGCTGAATAAGAATGACAATCATCAACATAGTTCAAGACTCCGCTTCTTTTACCATGGAAGGGTATATATTTTACAGAAATGTAGAAGTAAGCAGATATCGGAATCAAAAGTGTTCTAACTTTACTCAGAGTATTAATGTCAGTTCAGAGGTTACATAGGATTTCTATGCTATTACACATACATTTTGAAATTAATGGTATGAGTTTATTTTCATAGAGATTTTCATGCTTTTGAGATTGTGTCTTATACTTAGTTTCTAAAACAAGGAGAATATTTGTAAAAGCTTTTATACTCATGTGATCAAGTTTATATTTTATAATACTCTTATTGATATTAAGTTCATATTCATTTAGATTTCCTTAGTTTGAATTTCATTGTCTTTTATTGTTCAATGTGTATTTTCTTCTATTCGTTTATCTAATTTTGAAAAATTGCAAGATGGTTATGATTTCATAATACAATGTTAATTCTAGGAGTATTGTGCTTCCATATTCTGAGTTGTTTGTTTTTGTTATTTTTTCTCAACTGATTATTTGATCAAACTCTTCAAAGCATTTCCCTGGCAAATTGTTTGCCATGGCAAGTGTAAATTGATTCTAGAAGTGTTATTTTTGATAAGCATATTCAAAAAAAAAAAAGAGTGGAACATTTGTAAAAGTTTTCTTTAGGATTGTGTTGTGCGTTAACTTGTATTTAAATATGTTTTGATTTTTCACAAAAGTAATTGTATACTTAGTAAAAAAAATTGTTGCATAATTATATATTGTGTTCTGAGTCAAAATGTATTCACATTTTTTTTGCAATCATTTATTATCCTCAATTTTTAAATCCATATGAGACTTGAATTATGGAAACTTATCATTTAAGACATTAATTGCCTTTATTCTGAGTTATCAGATGCCAGTTGGCCAAGATGCCATCCAGTCACAAGAGGAATACATGCAAGAGCAGACACTGAACTGTCACACAAGGGGAGACATGCATGAAGTCAAGGTATGGCCGAGGGAACGGCTTTTGACAAATGTTGAGGTTGGATTCTCTTGGTTTAATATTTTATTTTATTTTTCCCCACAATATTGTACAGATGGCTGGAAGTATTGATCCCACCCATCTCACTTCTACACCTGGCTTCTATGCTCCCTCCTATATGCCTGATGCCATGGGCATCTCAATCCCATGCATCTGATTAAGTCTGACTCAGTTTCCTCCAATATGTTCGGTGGCATGGACATATATTCCATCCACCTATTTTAAGCCTGGCATACTGCATGGGCAGTACATATTGCTCAAGTGTGGGAATGCTCATATCCCATCATTTCTCTGTTCTTTTATGGTAACCCCCATAATTATCTCAGGTGTCATGATAAATAACAGTGTTGAATTTGGCCTTGACATCTGTTACCAATTATATTAGATTTGTAATTTCTCATAATGGCATGAGGATAATTAGGCAGATGATGCAAAAAGTGATGAAACAAAGATAAAAATTATTTTTAAAAATTAATATCGCAGCAATTGTCTTCTCAATTACCCTTGATAAGGGGGGACTATAGTAATATTATAATTTTAAAGAATGTTTCAATTTTTGTTTTATTATATGTTTCATGTGTAACAACCAAGATTCTGAATTCCCTTAGACATGTTTTTGAGAACTTTCATTGTTTGATTTGATTATTGACAAAGCTATTTTAGAGTTGTGTTAAGCTCAATTTTGTAGGAAATTTTCCTGGCTGATTACCAGCATCCACACATCAACCCCTGAAAAGATTTCCATTCCACGACTACACCTAGAGGACATCTGAGAAAAGACTTTCAGAGACTTTAAATGAACAGTTTTCTTTTGTGTTTTTTTTTTCTTTTTCTCTTTCTGTTATAATATACACCATCTGTAATATGTACTCTCTGCAGAGGCCCTCCCTTTGCAAGACCAATGTCAAAGTGTCAGTTCATGAGGACAAAAAATCACCCCTCTGGACAAAACTTTCCTCTCTCCCTTTTCTATATTGTTATTAACATATTGTTAGTTAGCATAGGTTATTTTATTCTGTTATTTTTGACTGTTTCATTAAAGAAACGTACTGTTTCTTGAGGAAACAAAGTGGGGAATTGTAACGATTGGAATGACGCCACCTGCTAGAGACTTACTGTAGAAGAGTTCCGCCCATGAAGCGAAGGTCTTTGAGGGCAAGACCAGGAGTCTTTTCTTTGGTGTCAGGAAGTGATGTGGGCTAGTGGGAGGAAGAAGGAAGAGACTGGCGGCTTGGTCTCACTCTCTTTCCTGAGGACGCTGGTGGAGAGGGGAGCTAGAAATGCGCTCTCCCTTTAATAGATAGGAATCTAGGCCTTTCTCTCTCTCTTTACCAAATTCTTATTCTCCTTAATAAATGCTTAAAAGTCTAACTCTTGCTAAAGCTTATAATTTATTGGCGACCACTCATTGGATATTTTAGACAGACTAGCTAGAATTTTAGCCCTTAACATGGTAAAATTGTAGAAGGGAAGCAATGAACACTAACCCCATGAAATCAAGGTCATGCCAGTCTAATATTGTTTCACATGTTGACATTCTAGATGAATGGGTCAGGAATAATTCTATAGACTAAGTATGATTGGATTTTGGTGAAATTTATAATAAAATCTTGCCCATGTCTCTCCCATTTTCCTTCCATTCCCACTATCATTCTGTGTCTCTAATGTGCTTTCTAGCAAAATAAAGGCCATCTATAATAGGTGCCTCATTTTCCCCTCTCCTAACTCTCTTATTAACACCTTACAACCTGGCTTTCAGTTTTATCATTCTATTGAAACTCCTTTCTTCAAAGTGACTATTAATCTCTTTGTTGCCACATTCAATGGCCATTTCTCAATCATCATTCTCCTTTAACTCTTTGTAGTTTCTGACATTGTTGATCACTTTTTCCTCTTTGATACTCTCTTCTTTATACGTTTTCTCTCCTGGTTTCCCTCCTACCTATCTGACTGCTCCTTCTCTGCCTCCTTTGCTGGATCCTCTTCCAGATTATGCCTTCAAATTATAGGGGTCCCTCTGGGTTATGTATTAGGCCTTCTTCTCTTCTCCCTCTATACTACTTTACTTGGTGATCTCATTAGCTCCCATAGATATAATTACCATCTCTTTCCTGATTATTCTCTGTGAACTCTTTTTTGTTTGTTTGTTTTTGTGCGGCAATGAGGGTTAAGTGACTTGCCCAGGGTCACACAGCTAGTAAGTGTCAAGTGTCTGAGGCTGGATTTGAACTCAGGTCCTCCTGAATCCAGGGCCGGTGCTTTAGCCACAGTACCACCTAGCTGCTGCTGATTCTCAGATCTCCCTATCTTGCTCCAAATAATTTGTTAAACTCCAATCTCACGTCTCCAACTACCTTTCAGATATCTTCTAAGATGCCAATAGACGTCTTAAGCTCAATATGTCCAAAATGAAACTCATTACCTTTCCGCCTTAAACTTTCCCCTCTTCCTACAGTGCTATGACTGCAGAAGACAACACCATCCTCTCAGTCCCTCAGGCTAGAAACTCAGGAATCATTCTGAATTCATCACTATCTCTTACCTCTTATTTGCTGCCAAGGCCTGTCAATTTCACCTTTGTAACATCTCCTAGTGTATAGGGGCTAAAATTCTAGCTAAACTGTCTAAACTATTTAATGAGTGGTCGCCAATAAATTATAAGCTTTAGCAAGAGTTAGGCTTTTAGGCATTTATTAAGGAGAATAAGAATTTGGTAAAGAGAGAGAAAGGCATAGATTCCTATCTATTAAAGGGAGAGCACATTTCTAGCTCCGCTCTCCACCAGAGGCCAAAGGAAAGAGCGCGAGACTGAGCACCAGCCTCTTCCTTCCTCCTCCCACTAGCCCGCGTCACTTCCTGACGCCAAAGAAAAGACTCCTGGTCTTGCCCTCAAAGACTTTCACTTCATGGGCAGAACTCTTCTACAGTAAGTCTCCAGCAGGTGGCGTCATTCTAATCATTACACTAGGTACTTCCCCTTCTCTCCTCTGACACTGCCACTCATTCTAGTTCAGGTCCTCATCACCTCATGCCTGGCTATTGCAATAGGCTTCTGGTGAGTCTCTCTACACTCCAATCCACCTTCCATTCAGTCACTAAATTGATTTTCCTAAAGCACAGGTCTGGTCATGCCATCCCCCTCCTCAATAAAGTCCCTTTTCTCCCTATCACTCCCAGAACCAAATACAGATTCCTCTGTTTGACATTCAAAGTCTTTCATAATCTGGTCCTTTCCTACTTTTCAGATCTTCTTATACTTTATTCTCTACTACTCTCTCATTGTTTTCCCTCTGCTTAATTATTTCCTCTTTATCTTGCATATAACATGCTTTTTCTATATTTGTATGCAGCTTGTCTCCCCCATTAAACTCCTTAAGGGCAGGAATAGTCTTTTGCTTTTTTTTTTTTATCCCAAGATCTTAGCACAGTGCCTGACACAAAGGAGGCAATTAATAAATTAATAAATAATTGATGTATCTGTTTTTCCATAGCTCTTCCAACATTCATCATTCTCCTCTTTTGTCATCTTTGCCAGTCTTATAAGCATGAGGCAAATGGGTACTACATTTTAGAAAAGGTATTGACGAGATAGAGGACAACCAGAGGAGGATTATGGTGGTGAGAAATGGAGACCATGACTCAAGTCTTTCACCATTCCAGTCCAGTCCTGCGATTACTGCTCCCTAAGTAATTTTTTTTAATTCAAAATTTTTTTAAATTTAATTTTTTTCAAAGTTTCTTTTTAAAATAGCACAGATATGATCACAGCACTCCTTTCCTCAATTAACTCTATTAGCTTCCTGTTGCCTCTAGAATAAGATATAAACTTCTCTCTTTAGCTTTTAAGTCCTCCACAACTCAGCCCCACTTTCCAGCCTCATTGGGCACTATTCCCTTCCTGTGCTTCCCAAACCAGCCCAACTGCCTTCTTTCTGTTCCTCATTGATCAATCTACATCTTCCACACCTGGGCCTTTACACTAGCCTGGTGACTGGAATATACTACTCCTGTCTCTTTGATTCTCTCTCCACTTTTAAGACCTAGCTCATTCACCATTTTCTTCATGAAGCCTTTTAAAAAAATCTCAACTGCTAGTACTCTCCTTTTCAAACTACCTTGTATCTAACTACTGAATAATTGATATATGTATATATACACATACATACCTATACCTATACCTATACCCATACCCATACCTATACCTATATATACATATATTCATAGACATAGACATACAAACATATACATAAATACACACACATGTATTTGTTATCTCCCCCATTAGAATGCAAACTCTTTATGAGCAGGGATTATTTCATTGTATATACTTGTATTCCTATCTCTTAATATAGTAAATATCAATTTATTGATTGGTTAATGCTTTTAACCTAGTTAAGAATATAATAATTTAAGATGGAAGTAGAAATGAGTAGTTGTATTAAAATATTTGAAAATCTTTCATGTTAGAAGAGGAACTGATGTTTTTTCTGCTTAATTTAAGACTTAAGAAAACAATGTTCTCAGGCACAATGGGCATAAGGTAGAGACAGATTTAGAAGTAATATAATAAAAAATGAAAAAACTTCCTAAACATTATCAAAAAGTGGGGAAAAGGTTGCTTCAGGAGGTAGCAGGTTTACCTTCATTGAAAGTCATCAAAGGGCTGTGAGGTGGTACAGTGGATAGAGTACTGGCCTGGAGTCAGGAGGATCTGAGTTCAAATCTATCCTCAGACACAAGCTGTTTGACCCTGGGCTAATATTTTAACCTTAATCCCCCCCTAAAAAAAAGTCAACAAAGAAAATTCAGTTGAGACTATTATGGAGGTAATTCCCTCCAAAAAGGAAAAAGACAGTCAACAAAGATGACTGGATTGGGTCTATTATAGAGAATCCCTGCTCCTCTAGAATAAGGATTCCTTTTTAAGTACAAATTGGAGTAGCTATCTTCTGAGGTCTCTTTCAACTCTGAGGCTATATGAATCTATAAAGATCCAGAAGTTAGAATTAGGACTATTGGGATTGAAGACATTGCACAAGAAGGCACAATTTGATTTAGCACAAAAAATAAAATTTCAAAAATGAGATGGACTATCTTATTAGAGTTCTCCATCCTTGAAAGTGTTCAGAAATACAGTCGATAACCACTTGTTGGTGATATTATAGAGGGAATTCTCACATGGGTTAGAAATTGAACTTGATAAACCTTTAATGTTCCTTCCAAATCTAAGATTACCTCTTTCCATATGATAAGTGCAAAATGAGTGACACAGGCCATATGTGCTATAGGAATTGAGAAAATAGACATATTGCTATGAGCTTGGGTGATCCTGGGACATAACACATAAAGTAAGTCTTGAAGAATTTAGTCCGTGGACTAGGACTTGAAGAATCAGGCCTTAATTTTAATTTGATACAAGTTTCAAACCATTCTTGTGTGCAAAGAGGCAATTATAGCCAGGAGAATGCTATAATCGAAAGTGTGGAAGCAGTAAAGTGAAAACAGTTTGGATTTATTTATTTATTTATTTGTTTGTTTGTTTGTTTGTTTGTTTATTTATTTATTTACCTATCTGCTCATTCATTCATTCATTCATTTATTTGTTTATTGATTGATTGATTGGTTGATTGATTGAGAGAGAGACTTAGAAATATAATTTGAGACTAGATTGTGGGAGGCTTTGAATGCCAGGCTGAGAAGTAAGGAGTCTAGTATTTAGGCATTATGAAATGAAGATTTTGAGTAAATGTGTTTGAGGAGGGGGTCAGGGTGAAGTCTGGTGAAAATAATATCTTAGATTATTTTTAAAATGGAAACTACCTTTTCACTTTATCTCACCATCTCCTTTGCTTCATTGACCTCTGGGAAGTCATCTCTAATTAGTTGAGGTGGAGTAAATGTCCTTTCATTTAACCATAACTGATAACTGAATAGTCTCATTCTCTCAATAGCCAGATTTCATGAGGACAGAGGCAAAATGATGAAGTGATGAACCAAGCAATAAAATCCACAAAATTATGTAGCTTACTGGCTGCAATGGGTCACAGTAAAAAACAAGAAAGGCAGAATCTCCAAGATTTATTTTTATAGGTATTATGACTTTGCTCTTTGTTGATGTGATATTTTTCCTCCTGATCAGAGCATCCATTTCAGTCCTTAACCAAATCACCCTCTGCAAATACTTAACTGCTTTGCTTATGTTACTGTGAGCACATATCTCAGTCTCTAAATCCTTTAGAAGTCTGATCATTCAGCTTGCAAAAAAACAGGACATGGGCCAGCTTCCATTGTCTTTCCCTTTCCCTTTCCCTTCTACAACTGCCCCCCCCTCCCGCCTAATCCAGTCTACTTTCCCAACTTATATCTATGGGTAGCCAAAGGGTGTATGTTATCTCTGGTTCTAGGACTAATACTGTGGGGCTGCACTGCTACTATGATAGCTCATGACATCCCCACTGGTGTGCATTCTATCAACAATCAGCCAGTAGATGAAAGTAGCTCAGAGCAAAGGCATTTACTACCATGGCATCATAGTGGTACAAAACTCCCCCCATAAGCCTGGGGGTATAATCACTCACAAACATATGTATCATCATTGAGAAGAGTAGGCACACATTTAGAGTTCAGTGGTTGTGAGGCATAACCTTAGAAATTGAATGTAATTAAGACAATTCACAACTCCTAGTATTGTAGGACTTAGAGGCTTTTTATTTTTAATCTCTTCATAGAATTTTCATACACCTACTCTTGAGTGTGCCATTTCTACTAGGTAGGGCATTCAGTTGGACTCCCAAGGGCTGTATCTCTAAATAGCCTAATTCTTTTCTGCTGCCAGGTAGTCATGGTCTCTAAGGCTGTTTCACTGTGTCTCTGTTCCCTAATGAATGTAGTAGCCCCTAGAGATCCAGTAGCTTTCCTCAAAAGTAATATGACTTTTGGGGAGTGGGGTAGGGGTGGGAGATATTCCCATCTCCCTTGAAAAGATCCCTTCTAATGGTGTAAGGTCTAAAATTCTAGCTGTGATGTCTAAAATCTAATGAGTGGTCGCCTTAAATTAGAAGCTTTAGCAAGAGTTTAGCCTTTTAAGTATTTATTAAAGTGTATTAGAAGTTAGTGAAGAGAGAGAGAGAGGAAAACAGATTCCTTATAGCATGGAAAATCCTAGCTTAGATCTATTCAGTATAGCCAAAGAGGAAAAAAAAAAAAACCCTTCCTTTCCTAGCAACCCATGTGAAGTCCCCCTCCCACCCCCCAAAGTCCTGAACCAAAAAGGACCCTGCTTCCCCATGGCTTCTCCTAGAAGCCTCCTATGAAAGAGGAAACAGGGCCATACACACACACAGCTCTAAGCTAATTGGCTGGTAGTTCTGATTGACACAACTAACAGGCAGTAACTTCCGGATGGCAATATGACCTTGTGGACGCTAAGTCACATGCATTCTCTTTTTATGGCAGAACTTTCCTGCAGTATCTTTCTCAACAGGTTGGTAGAGCTCTAACTCTCACAATGGGCAGCCCTGACTCCACATGGATTAGCTATTTTAAAGCCCCTAGGAACATGACTAATTTGTTTGGTAATCCAATGAAGTTGATCCCAAGATAAATGGGTTTGTATTTCATAAAGGGATCACTAGATGTGGCAAAATTTTTACAGTTTAATACTTCATTAGTACCTTGTGATTATATTTTGGTCTTTCCTGGCAAAGGTTAACTTCTCTTCTTTCCATCTTTTTCTCTTCAACTATTACTTTCTTTTTTCTCCTTCCTCCTTCTCTCCCTTTCTGTCATTGAAAACAAGAAGTTAATTTTCCATCTAGTCAAGTGGCCTAGTCAAGAGTAAAGTGAGTTAAACTTTACTGAGCTTTTGGTATTGTAGATAGAATTGCTGTAGTGAGCATGGTAAATATGTGGTAAACACCTCAACTCATATACTGATGTTGCCCAGTTTATATACTTCACTATCTTATCACACCAAGAAAAGAGTTAGCTGTTGTGCTATAAGAAATGATAAAGGAGGGTACAGCTAGGTGCGCGCAGTGGATAGAGCAACAGCCCGGGATTCAGGAGGACCTGAGTTTAAATCCAGCCTCAGACACTAAACACTTACTAGCTGTGTGATCCTGAGCAAGTCATTTAACCCCCAATTGCCTCACTAAAAAAAAAAAAAAGGAAAAGAAAAAGAAAAAAAGTAATGATAAAGGGAATGGTTTTTAGAAAAACCTGGGAAGACTTTATGCACTGATGCAAAATAAAATAATCAGAACCAGAACAATTTATACAATAATAGTCATACTATAAAAATAAACAAATTGGAAAGATTTGGGGATTCTGATCAAAACAATGGAACTGACCACAATTTTAGAAAACTCATAATGAAACATGCTATCACCCTTTACATGTAGAGGTGATGGACTCAGAATGCAGATTGGAACATTTGTTTTTGACATGGTTAATGAAGAAATATGTTTTCTTGCTCTACATATTTATAAGTTGTGTTTTTCTCATTTTCTTGATTGGTATAGGAAGGGGAGTTGGGAGGGAGAAAATTGAGAACTGAAAGTAAATAAAATTGAATTACAAAGAGAGAGAGAGAGAGAGAGAGAGAGAGAGAGAGAGAGAGAGAGAGAGAGAGAGAGAGAAACTAGTGATTCGTGCCCTGGCCTTGAATAATGACCACTTACCTACCTTCTGTCTTTGAAGTTGAAAATTGAGCTTGAATCAGATATTGCTAATCAAATCAGGTCTATACTTTCACTTCAATTTGTGTATATGGAGAGGGGATTTAAATCTAGGTCTTCCTGATTCCACTCAATACACTGCACTAGAGGTGTCAAACATGTTGCCCATGGGCTAAATGGCTCACAACACTCCTGAGTGTGTTGGCTGGAACTAGATTTTAATGTTATAGGGAAATATTTGACAAAAACAAAAATACAATAAAGCATAGATAAAGCTAAATCAATATGTGGCCAACTGGGATCCTTATGGATGGATTAGTGCCACACATACACCCAACCTTTCTATTTGAGCTTAACAAATCTCTGCTATACCACACAGCCAAACTTGGTCATTATCATTGCACAAGCTTTAGTTTTCTTTTTCTTTTTCCAGTTCATTATTATAGTTCTGTAATTATTGTTTTCCAGGTCCTGCTTCTCAAAAGTTATATATTATTTATAGAATCTTTTCCTTTACACTTTAAGTATTTAATGTGTAGCAGTTTCCACCTTCTATGTATTTAATAAAGAAGCAATGTGGCAGAGCGGATAGAGAGTTGGCTTTCAATTCTGGAAAACCTGGGTTCAGCTGCTGCCTTTGACAGACTCTAGCTGCTTGGCTATGGGCAAGGCACTTAACAACTCAATGCCCCTGGCAACTCTTGAAGACTACTTTGCAAATGAGTTGCTGGTATGCATTTAGAGGTAGTTCTTACACAGAGGTTTCCCCGACACTGATGATATTATAGACCTAGACCTAGACATTTAATATATTTTTAAATCTTGATTTTAAATTCCTACACTGAAATTAGGGATTCAATAAGGTTTTTCCCACTTTATCATATTAACTACTGTTTTTGAAGCTGGTGGTGTCTTTGGCATCAAACCAAATATTCCTGGGAAAGGGATTTAAAATGAGCTGTTTCTGTCTGAATAGGTGCTACATTAATAATAATAAATGATAATTCTAGATCAGCCAGATTTGGGATAATTATTTTAATTGTATGTTTTGCCATCTGGATGACAGTCTTGGGTGTTTAAATAAGTTTTCAATTAGTATTTCTAGTAGCTTCCAATAGAAATGACAAAGAAACTTGACTTTTTTGACTTTCTTCCTGAATTTCCCATTACTTTCATTTTAAACACTATTTCTAAAATGCTTCAGAAAGGTTTCTAAAATGCCTCCTACTCTAACATGGTACTTCCTAAGCATTTGGGTCCATTCCTTCAGAGACCTAAATAGATTTCTTTATTTTTTCAAGCACATCTAATACATCTGGAATGCCATATGATCTTTGCCAAGAAAAAGACATCACAATTTCACCACCTGCCCTTTCCTGCAGGGCCAGCCATAGGTTTGGGAAGAGGATAACAGAATCATAGAATTCGCGAGTCTTCTAGTAAAACCCCTATGTGAACGGGCAGCTAGGTGGTGCAGTGGATAAAGCACCGGCCCTGGATTCAGGAGTACCTGAGTTCAAATCCGGCCTCAGACACTTGACACTTACTAGCTGTGTGACCCTGGGCAAGTCACTTAACCCCCATTGCCAAAAAGCCAAAACAAATAAAAAAACCCTATGTGAAAGGAATCCTATTACAAGCCTCTGCAAATACCCATGTGAGGGGGAAACCACCACTTCTTTAGACAGTCACTTCCACTCTTGACCACTTCTAATTGTAAGGCATTTTTTCCCTGATATTAAACCTAAAACTCCCTCTTTGCAACTTTTACTTGTTCTTCCTAGTTCTGGTCATCTAAAGCCAAACAGGACAAGTGCAATCCCCCTTCTCCACAAATCAGCCCTTCACATATTTGAACACAGCTATAATGTGTTCTCGAGTATTCTCTTTTCCAGGTTAAACATTCCCACTTCCTTCACCCAATCCTCATACAGACTCAAGATCCTTCACCACACTGGTTGCCCTCTTCCATACACTCAAACTGTGGGGCCCAGAACTGAACAGTATTATTCCAGATGAGGTATGTTGAAGGAGTAGAACAATGGATCTGTCATCTCTCTCTTCCTGGAAGAGAAGAACCATTTAGAGTAATCAAAGATTGTATTAGCTTTCTTGTTGTTGTTTCTGCCCTTCATTTTCAAAGATAACCATGACATCACGGTGATATTATGACTTGTACTAAATTGCATTTAAGTGAGGGAGGGCTGTGCAAAGTCTCCAATCTCACTCTTACCTCCATAGCCAGCTGGGTCTAGTGGCAAGATATTCATCAGGATGACTGGAGATGGCCCAAGATGTTTAAGGCAATTGGTTTTAAGTGACTTGCCCAGGGTTATACAACTAGTAAGTGTCTGAGGTAAGATTTGAACTCAGGTCCTCCCAACTTCAGGGCCAGTGCTCTATCCATTGGGCTATCTAGCTACCCTTCTTAGCTCTCACAGCACACTGCTAGCTCATACTGAGTTTGCAGCCCACTTAAATCCTAGGATCATTTTTTTTCAGAATAGTTGCTATACATATCATCACCATCTTGGGGGGAGGGGAGGAGGTTTTTTGTGTTTTGTTTTGTTGCTTCTAAGTGCAACACTTTACATTTATCCCTATTGACTTTCATCTTGCTGCTGTATGGTACTGTTTCTATGTTCACAGTTTGATTGCTAAAAAGAGGAAGAATAAATATTTGTGTAATGAAGAAAATAAAGGAACTAAATTTGCCCTTGAGACAAAATATTGATGAGAAACATGGACTGTTCTGGACAACCAGAGAGAAAAAAAATGACTCTGATTTGAGAGTCTACCTTTCAGGGTAGTCCTAAGAGGATCTGTTTGAAGGCAGAACAATGACTGAGGTAAAGTTGCCTCCAGGACTTTGTACTCAGATTTAACACTGAAGCAAAAATCAAAAATCCAAACCAAACAAATGAAAAATCCTCTCATTTGATTAGGAATTCTATACAGCAAAATATGAAGTTTAAGTAACATTCTTGGAATCATCAGTTATTTTAAGATTCCCTGGAGGTGATTTTGATTATCCTAATGTTCTCTTTCCCTCTTTCCCATTCTACATACCCCTTACTGAAGGAGGTAGATTGATTATTACCTATTTCTTTTCTCCCTTGTCCAACCAGGACACCTAAAACTTCTTAGTTTATTTCTTGCTGAGGACTTATACATTTTGGTTCTTCCTGTAGCCATTCCTTCTTATGCCCAGTTTGGTACAGACTATAG
Source organism: Dromiciops gliroides (assembly GCF_019393635.1). NCBI lineage: Eukaryota > Metazoa > Chordata > Mammalia > Microbiotheria > Microbiotheriidae > Dromiciops > Dromiciops gliroides. Next base: position 593,073,249 of record NC_057861.1, on the reverse strand, counting down.
GGCACTGAACTTGGAGTCAGGAAGGTCTGGGTTCACATCCCATCTTAGAGACTTACTAGCCCTGTGACCCTAGGCAAGTCACTTAACCTGTCAAAGCTTAGTTTTTCATATGTAAAATGAGCAGGTTGAAATAAATGACCTGTAGGGTACCTTTTAGTCCTAATTCTATGAACTTATGATTCATATCTAGGAATTTCCTGGTGTTTTCATCAATTTACTATAACATTTTACATTCCTGCATACTTCCCTTCCTTTGTATGTCTCTTGCCTGTACCACAGTTGAATGACCCACTTTTAAACTTCCAAATTAAATGGAATTGTTGCCTTTGCCTACTTCTAGTAAGATAATGAAATCTACTACATAAATCCTGCCCTCAGTGCCAGATTAGTGAATTTAAGAGTGAAAGAAACACAGTTCACACCCAGGGAACTTACCTAGTTTTGTGCATTTGATGTGATTACCTTTTAATTAAATTTTATTTTTATGTTTAGTTACAAATTCTCTCCCTCTGTCCACTACCTCCACCACCAATTGAAATTGTAAGAAATATAAAGCCCATTATACAGATGAAATCCTGGATCTGCTCACTTCACTTTGCATCAGTTCATAAAAGTCTTACCAAATTTTCTGAAACCCTCCCTTTCATTATTTCTTACAGAAAAAAATTATTCCATCACATACCATAACTTGCTCAACCATTTCCCAATTGATGATCAGCCTCTCAATTTCTAATTCTTTGCTACCACAAAACAGCTGCTATTAATATTTTTTGTACATTTGAGTCCTCTTTTCTTTTTCTTTGATTTCCTTGGCTTTAGCACTTGATGCAATTACAAAAGATGCAGCAAAGCCATGTGACAGTCTGTGACATAGTCAACCAAGTCCCTTTTGCTTGATCTAGGATATGGCTTAGCACATATGAAGGGTTTCTAGGGGCCAGTCAACCCTTATAGCGCTTCACTGTGATCTGAGTGGCATCATCACTTTGCATCTTATGCTGTCTTATGTCCAAAAGGATGATGAGAATAGGATCTCTGTATAAATATAACAATCTATGTTAGACAGGTCATGGGCATCCTTGAATACATCAATCTTAAGTAAGCTAAAGATGTGACATGGTATTGCTAATACTCCTTTGGCTCTCAGTGATTGCACTTATGAATCACTCAGTTATTCTAGATATTTCTTTTTATGTGTCCTCCTCTTCCCTCTTGGGGAAGGGGCAATTTAATGAATAGACCACTTCTGAGGAAGAGTATTTTTAAGTAAGAGAAGCCCAAAATGGGGAGATTGGTAAAAGGGACAAATTTAAAAGAAAAAAAAATGTACAAACCCTAGGTCAGTAAGGAAAGACTTCTCAAAATACTTCACAATTTTACCTATGCTCAATCCTGCCCTGGGGCCTGATGGGAGATGTTTAGATGTAGTCTAAGAAATCTTCAGTTTGCCAGAAGTACACAAGAAGATTGTATAAACAGTAAGGAAACTCTGTTTTAGATTGGAAATCATTTTATATACACAAAGAATCTGTGTGCAAAGAGGAAGCCTAATCCATCTACCAAATGGAGGGAAAGTTAGCAACAATGGATTGTCATCTCTCTCCAGTTTGATATTGAGTGATCTGTAATCCGAGTATGAAGTGGAAAACCTTTTGTTTGAAGTTGGTCTGGAAAGGGAAAGAAAGATAACAAGAGAGAAAAAATATTCAATTTGAACTTGCCTTCAAGGAAAAGATGTCACCCGGAAAATGATTTATCAGGTTTGAAATGCAAATGCAATAAAATCCCTGACATGTTTAGATCAGGAAAATAATATATTTTAGGATCATGGAAAGAAAAGGCTTTATTCCAGTGGAAGCTTCAGGTAAATGAAATAAGCTGGGTTTGAGATTTGAAAATCACCTTCCCTCTGGGAATGAGTCAAGCCCCAGAGGTGTACCCAGGCTGGATTTGATCCTGCATTCTGATTTTTTTTTAAAGGAGGGCAAAGTTATACAGGGTACCAACATCCAAAGCAGTGGCATAACAGTGGAAAGAAAATCCATAGGGAAAAGGAAGATGAAGGACCTTTAAAAGATTTTATCTTAATTTGTTGGTTTTCAGTTTGTAGATGAGAATATATCCTTTTGCCTGCGTGGACACTACAATGGGAATTCACTGTTGTGTGTTCCACATTACTGCTCTTTGATGGTTTCATGTTTATTATATGCAGCAATTAAACATCCCGTTTTCTGAGACAAATGAGAGCTGAGGCAAGTTTGTGATTTGGCTGGCAGGCATACAAATCTTGCTGTGCCGGGCTCACAGAGACTCCTAATTTTTCAGTGTCATGGTGTATCTTATATGATGAGGGTCGTTTCATTTTTTTCTAGTCAAGCTATAATGATTTCATACTGATTGAAGGGAAACGATGCCAACTTTCCCCTGGGAGGAGAAAACACCCTCTGCATTGTTTTCCCAGGGAGTACCAGCAACTCAGAGAAGGCAACATATTCATTCATCGCAGGGGGAATCTTTGCAAAATGTGAGTGGGTGTAAAACTGGCTCCTTGTGGAGCAAGAGAAGATGAAGTCTGATGAAGGCCACATAAAAATGTCCTTTTCTCATAACATACTGTCTTGCAGAGCAGAGGCTCAAGCAAGAGAGCCAATAAAACCCCAGGCTGCGTTTTCACCTGTGTAGGCAGAGGCTCTCCCCAAGTGCATGCAAAGCAGCTCTTGCCTAGGATGACAGGCAAGGTTGGTACAGACTTTGGGGTAGCCTAAGCAAAGGGGAAAAAGGGGAATAGGCCCAAGGCTGCACTTTCCCTCCATGTCCCTCCATTGCTGAAACAGAAGTCTGATCCTGTCTTCTTTGGCAGGGGTTTCTCAGGAAAAGCAGTTCAGGAAGAGGGATTTTCATCATTCTGAGGAAACCTGAGCATTGATCATCCTTCTTAAGGCCACTCTTTGTCACTCTCATGTGATTTCCTCCTGGATAGGGCATTATAGGCATCCCTTGTTTCATGAAGTAGCTGTGTTCCTGAAAGGCTGCATTGCATATTGTAAAAATCAAATCCTATTTGACTTGTCAAAATCAAATCCTATTTTAAATAGACTAAGAGAGTTTACTGTTTAAAGGAAACCTGCAGTCAGTATTCTTGCAGAAAGTAATCAACCCCTTTCTCCCATTCACTTGTTTATAATAATAGCAACAGCTAACATTTTATAGCACTTTTAAGGAAACAAAGCATTTTAGACTATCTCACAGCAAACCTGTGACTTGGGTGAATTAGCCCTGTTTTACAGACAAGGAAACTGAGGATGAGAGATTTTTGCCCAGGGTCATGTAGACTACTAAATACCTGCCTAACTTTAAATTCAGTCTGCTATCCAATTACCAAGAGCATTAGCCTAGGAGTTACAGGATACTTAAGATCTAATCCTTTCCCTGACTTTAGGGAAGTGACATCATCTTCCTAAATTTCAGCTTCCTTATTAGTATAATATGGGGGTTGAACTAGATAGTTGCTAAATTTTCTTCAATCTCTAAATGTTATAGTCCCAAGTTCAAATTCTATCCTTTACATTTATTAGCAATGTGACTCTGTGAGTGTGTGTGTGTGTGTGTGTGTGTGTGTGTGTGTGTGTGTGTAGGGAACCAAGCATTTATTAAGTGTCAACTATGTTCTGTGGCAGCTAGGGTGGTCCAGTGGATAAAGTGAGACAGAAAGATTCATCTTCCTCAGTTAAAATCTGACCTCACACACTTAATAGCTGTGTGACTCTGGGCAAGTCACTTAACCCTGTTTGTCTCAGTTTCCTCATCTGTAAAATGAGCCAGAGAAGGAAATGGCAAACCACTCCAGTATCTTTTGCCAAGTAATCACAAATGGTCAGGCATGACAGAAATGGGATCACCAAGGGGTTGGGCAAGGGTGAAATGACTGATCAACAGCAATAACAATGTGCAGGTACTATACTAAACACTATATGTATAAAGATAAATATATGTATTGTGTAGATATGTGTGCATGTATACATTCATATGCATGCATATATACCTACCTACATACATATATGAAGACACATATATGTATACATTTATATGCACATATATACGAATATATGCCCACCTATATACATACATGAAAACACATGTGTGCATAAATTTACATACATGAACACATACACATAAGCACACACTCACATGCATATATACCTACATATATGGTTACATATATGTGCACACATGCACACATACCTGCCTACATGCATGTGCGCACACATGTGTGCATGCAATTACACACCTATGTGTATGCATGTGCACCTGCGTGCATATATGAACATGCAAGTATGTGCATTTATATGCATATACACCTACATGCATATATGAATACCTGTATATATGTGTGTGTGCACATTTATATATACATGTGCATGCATATATGAACACATATGTGTGTGCATTTATATACATGCATATATGCCTACACATATCATGGAATACATCTATGTGTATACACATACACACATGTATACATGCATATATGCCTGCCTAAATATATGAACACACATGTGTGTATACATTTATACCTACCTACCTACCTACATGAATAAATGTATATGTGTATACATTTCTATGCACATATACATTCATATACACCTACATACATATATTAATGTATATGTGTATGCATGTATATACATGCATATATGTCCACACACACACACACACATATATATATATATATATATATATATATATATATATGAATACATGTATATGTGTGTGTATACACACACACAATCTCATTTGATCCTTACAAGAACTCTGGGATATAGGTGTTATTATTATCTCTATTGTACATTGGAGAGACTGAGATAGACATTGGTTAAGTGACTTGTCCGGGGTCACACAGGCACTAAGTATCTGAGGCTAGATTTAAACTCAAGTCTTTCTAATTACAGATGCAGTGCTCTATCCATCGCTCTGTCTAGCTGCTTCTAGACAAGTCATTCATCCTTTTGTAGCACCAGTTTTATCATTTGCAATGGGAGTATACTAATACTTCTAGCATCTACCTCAAAGAGTGGTTGTGAGTTTCACAGGATAAAGTGTGGAATGTGCTTGGATAACATTAAAACATTATGTAAGTATCAGTTATTATCATTGCTATCTGTCTCTCTCCTTGTTGCTGTGATGTACAGCCATATGGCAGTGAGAACCTTTCACTGAACTTACAGAGTGCTATAGTCCAGTCAGTCAGTCAACAAGCATTTATTAAGCACCTCCTATGTGTCTACCATTGTGCTAAACACTGGGGACACAAAGGTAAAAATGCAATCCCTGCCATAGAGGAGCTGATATTGTCTTAGAGGAGGCAGAACCAAGCCATGGCACAATTTGGGATAAGACTTGTTTTGTAAGATAGTGAGAGATTTATGAGGTAATTGTATTATTCTTTTATGCTTGACTTTATTCGATCCCTCCTTGCTTCTGTTCAGACATGCCCCCCCCCTTCAAGTCATCCATGTGAACCCTCTCTCCTTTTTCATCATATAATTTCACCTACTTCACTGAAAACACTGAGGCCCTTTATCATGCGGTCTTTCATCTTTCTAACTCTCCAGGTCATAACTCTTCTCCTGTTTCTGAGGATGAAGTGGTTCTTCTCGTGATGATATCTAAACCTGCCACTTGTGCCTTTGATCCCATGTACTCCAATCTTCTCTGGCCCAAGCTTCCTTGCTGAACCATCCTCAGTTTCTTCCTTTTTCCTGGCTCATTTCTTGTTGCCTACACATCTGCCCACACTTTCCCTGTCCTTAACAACCCTTTCCCTAACTTTGCCAGATTCTTAAGATAACATCCTACACATTGTTATTGTCCACTCCTGTCAGTTGTGTCTGACTCTCCATTACCCCATTTGGGGTTTTCTTGGCAGAGATACTGGAGTGGTTTGCCATTTCCTTCTCCATTCATTTTACAGATGAGGAAACTGAAACAAACAGGATTAAGTGACTTGCCCAGTGTTACACAGGAAGTGTCTGAGGCCAGATGTGAACTCATGAAGATGAGTCTTATTGGTTCTAAGCCCAGTGCTGTATCCACTGTAGCATCTAGCTGCCTATCATGCTATATATCTTCTTCCAATTCACAAACTCCTAAAAAAAGACTTACTCTCACTCCTTCTTACTCACCTTCTACTCACTTCTTACAACTATGCTTCTGATCCCTCCCCTCTAGCTGAAGGTGTTCTTTCTAATGAAAATTGGAGAAAACAAGTTACCAACAGTCTCTTAAATGCTAAATCAAATGATCTTTTCTCATTCCTCCTTTTGCTAACCCTATTGCTAAAGAAAGAGCTCTTAACTTTGTTGTTGTTGTCATTGATGACCCCTGTGGTCATCTGGTGAAACCCATGGACCACTTCCAAGAATAATGTTCTTATGTGCATAAAATAAAATACATAGAATTTTATAGGAAACGAATTATATTCAAATAAGTATGTAATTTTTTTCCATTTCAAGTTAACAGACTCCCTAAAATCTATCAATTTTAAGAGCCCCTACTCTAAAGCCTTTGGTGCTATTCCTAGATAGGCTCTTTCTTCAGCTTCTCTGACACTTTTCTTCCTACCTGTCTGACTGTTCCTTCTTACTCTTCCTTGCTTGAGTATCATCCCTCTCCAGTCCTCTAGGTCTGGGTGTTATCCATGACTCTATCTTGGGCTCTCTTCTCTTCTTTCTTTCAACATACTCCTGGTGATCATATTAGCTCCCAAGGGTTCAATTATCATCTCTGTGCAGATGGCTCCCAAATTTATACATCCAGCCCTAATCTTTTTTTTTTTTTTTCTGAACTCTAGTTCCACATTGCCAAGTGCCTGCTGGATATGTGTCCTTTTATCTTCCCATAAGCATCTCAAATTCAGCATTTCCAAAATGGAACTTAATGACTTTCTCCTTGAAACTGTCCTTTTTTCTTCCCCAAAATTTCCCTATTTCTGTTGACTGTACTGTACTCTACCCTAGGTGATATAGTGGCTAGAGGACTAGTTTTAGAAAGACCTCAGTTAGAATCCTTCCTCAGTCACTTTCTACTTATGTAGCCCTGGACAAGTCATTTAACCTCTTCCAGCCTCAGCTTCCTTATCTGTAAAAGCGGGATTATAAGAGCTCCTACCTCAGAGAGTTGTTGGGAGGATCAAAGATAGCAAAAAAAGAATTTTGCAAACCTTAAAGAATTATTAAAATTTTTATATTAATAGTAGTAATAGGAGTAGTAGGAGTATTGCCAATATTAGTAGTAGAGCAATAACTTCACCTATCCTTGATTTTTCCTTCTTCTTCACCCCCCCATGTAATTAGTTGTCAAGTTCAACCAATTCCTCTTTCTTTCTTTCTTTTTTTTTAGTGAGGCAGTTGGGGTTAAGTGACTTGCCCAAGGTCACACAGATAGTAAGTTTTAAGTGTCTGAGGCCATATTTGAACTCAGGTCCTCCTGACTCCAGGGCTGGTGCTCTATCCACTGCGCCACCTAGCTGCCCCCAACCAATTTCTCTTTCAATCATATTACACCTTTGTCACGTAGGTGCTACCTTAGTCTAAGTCTTTATTGCCTCTCATGTAGATTATAGTAATAGTCTTTTAGTTGGTCTCCTTGCTTCTTGTCTCTCCCCTTTCCAAATATCCTCCACATAGTTGTCAGAATTATCTTCCTAAGGTATCCATCCCCAAGTCACTCTAGTACTCAAAAATCTTCAGAGTCTTCCACTTATTTCTAAGATGAAATATCCTAGAAATTCCTTAGCCTAGTTGCCATCTATGGTTTGCCAGACTGGCTTCCACCCACTTTCTAGCCTAATTCGAATCACCTCTCCTCCTTCACACACTTTCTATTTCAGCCAAATTGGATTACTGCCATTCCCTTAACTTGGCATTCCATTTACTGCCTCTCTGAATTCTTACAAGTGGTCTCCTATGCCTGGCATGCAATCCTTCCTCAACTCTGCCTCTTAAAATCCTTAGTTTCAAGGTTCAGTTTACTTGCCACTTCCTTTATGAAATCTTCCCTTACTCCAAGTTGCTAGGGCTTTCTGCCTATGTATTTACTGATCCTCCTTCTATCAATAGCATATCAACTCCTTCAGGTCAGAGTGTGTTTCATTTTTATCCCTTGCACATTGCATAATCCCTTGCTCATAGTAGGTCTTCAATAAATATTCATAGAATTGACTAAAATGTCCACTATATCACGTAATCCCCAAAATCTCTTTCCTTTAAAACTCACCCATTGTGGGTCAAGCTCCCTTAGTAACCTGCTCTACCTAAGTGACAATTTAATCAGATTAAAATATTATAAAGTTAATGTATTAGCCCTTCTAAATAACAAAAGTTCTTGGCATTTTAAGAAGGCCTTCAGGAAATAAAAGGGAAAAAAAACACTTTAGGTAGGCCAAGAAGAGAGGTCAGAGATATCTTTTAGACCCTCAAGTTATACCTCCTCACCTGGGGAAGATTGTTCATACATAGAGCTGCCCCTGAGGCTTGGCAATCCACTTCATATGCTAGCAGTAACATTTATACAAGTTTTTATCCTGGCCACAAAAGAAGAAAAGGTAGGCAAGTACAGCAATACCTACTGAATCTGGCAATTCAATTTAATTCAACATTTATTAGGCTCTCTGAATTTGGCATTCCAGACACTGCCATTCTCTAGAGATACAAAGGGAAAAAAAGAAAGATAAAACATTATTGTCCTCAAGAAACTTTTTTTTGTCCAGATAAACCACACATGCACATGTAATCGAATGCAAAATGAGTGTAATGTTATTTGTAGGGGTGGGAGAAGGGATACTAACAAGGAAAAGTTAAGGAAAACCCCTATGTAGGAGGTAACATCTGAGTTAAGCCTTTAAAAAGGCTGGAGATTCTAAGAGGTGGGATAAGGGGCATATATATTCCAAACATTGGAAACAGCCTGAACAATGATGTGGAGATAGGACATGGAATGTCATGTATATGGAACAATAAGAACCCCACATTTGTATTCTTTCCCAGATGTATAACCTTTTTGATGATATTCTGCGCTCTTGGAGGACAGATTCTAAGTCTCTTTGTACTCCCCATGGCACAATGCTGGGCATAACTATGTGTCATCAGTAAATACCAGATGTACCCTCACCCTTCTCTGTCTCTTTTGGGAATCAGGGCTATTAGATGGGGATTATGGAATTGTTTCTTTCTCTCTTTCTGTGGATGATTTTTCCCCTCCAACATTCTTCAACCCCCTAGTGTGTCTTGTTCTAAGGTGTGTGTGGGGGGGAAGATGCATAAATAAAAGTCATGTTGGGTTGGTGCTGAGAAGCAGATGGGAAAACTACTGGAGTCTCTCCCTGAGACCTCTTGGACTAAGAGAAGAGAATCTAGATTTGCCTGAAGAGAAAGGAAGAGATGCTGTTACCAAGATGAGGGCAGTGGGAGGGAGGATGTCGATGCTGATTCAAGTTTGAGTTTTAGAAGCCCCAGTTGGCAATCAGTCCTGGAGCTAGTTTGCCCTGAGGGTTTGGTGTTAGCCTGTGCTTATGAGGTTCCTGGAATCTTCTCTGAACAGCGTACTCATAACATTTTCCTCTTGCTCATCCCGATGTTGCTTGATGTTTCCTTTGGGCAATGATTCCCTGCCTTTTTTTGAATTGAGGCACCCTATGGTGTTTTGATTTTTTGAACCTCTGCCTTCCTTCTCCTCATGCTGGATGATAGATGTTTGTTTTTCTACTTTATTGGAGATTGAATGAATCCTTCTCTGTACACTACATATGTAGTACCCAGCACATAGTAGGAACTTAATAAATGCCTTTTCATTCATTCATCCATTTATTTAAAATGAGGGGGCTGTACCAGTTGATCTCTTTAGTTCCTTCTAACTTTAAATCCATGAACTACTTATCCTCTTTAAAATAAGGTTCTATAAGGGATTCTTAATCTTTGATCCCTGTACTTTTTATATTTGATAATTCCATTTTAATACAATAGATTTTCTTTGCAATCATACTCATGCACATACACATATGTGTGTATATATATATATATACACATATATGTTTGCATTTATAGACATTATTCTGAGAAAGGGTACATCGTTTTCACCAGACTGTCAAATGAATCCTTGACATTAAAAAAAGTTAAAAGTTAAGAACCCTTGCAATTATCCTATGAATAAGTGGAGACTCATTGATGTATCACAAACCCAGGGCCCAGACTATTTCCTTGGGGTGGGGGGTGGAGAATGGTAGCTCTGGATTTGCCCTCTTTGTGTTACTGAGTTGGTGTCCAGGGAGTCTAGTTTCTGTCCTTCCCCAACCATATATATGTATGTATGTATGTATGTATATGTACATGCATGTATATGCATACATGTATACATATGTATATGTGTATACATGTGTATATATGTATATTTATATATGTATGTATATATACATATACACATGCATCTGCATATGTGTATGTACATCTGTATCTATACATGCATACATATATGTGTGTATACACACACACATATACATATATATACCTCCAGGATGATAATTCTGAATACTTTCCTAGGAAAGGGCTTCTGCTCACCATTATTTCATTGAGTTGGAAAAACTTCATATTTTGACATCTTGAATCTCTTTCCCCTCCCTCTGCCCACTCCCACAATGCTTTAAGATCAAAGGTCTGGAAGTAAAAGGAACCTGAGAGACCAATTAGTCTAACTCCCTTATTTTTCAGATAAGTAAATAGGACTAGAGAGGTATGTGACTTGTTTAAGTTCATGCAGACAGTAACTGGCAGAGTCATGATTTGACTCTTGTGATTCCAGGGGCAGCTAGGTGGCACAGTGCTTAGAGTGCTAGACCTGGAGTCAGGAAGACTTCCCTTCATGAGTTTAAATCTGGCCTCAGACACTTCCTAGCTGTGTGACCCTGGGCAAGTCACTTAATCCTATTTGCCTCAGTTTCCTTATCTGTAAAATGAGCTGGAAAAGCAAATGGTAAACCACTCCAGTATCTTTGCCCAAAAAAAGCCAAATAAACAAACAAACCCAAATGGGGTCATTAAGAGTCAGACACAAATGAAAAATGACCAACAACAGCAACTTGTGACTCTAAGCTCAGAATCAAGGTTTACTCTTTCTATTGTGTCATGTTTCCTCTGACTTCTGTAGATCTTTGAGGCTTTCAAAAGACGGATTTCAGGCCTATAGGAGGGAAAGCTGGCCGAAGGAAGTTTATCATAACCCCTCAAATAACTAATATGACTAGGGAATGTACTTCTGCAGTAGATCTGTGCTTCCATGTTTTCATAACAGGCTGGTCAAGGACAAGGTTGGAAAATAGGTGACATTTGTCTTCCTTGTTCTGCTGACCACTTTTCTCACCTCCCTCCAAGTTGGGTGCCTCATAGCAGTGCAGGGCCTCTGACTCCAAATCTGTCCTGTCATTGTTTCCTTCCCCCTTCTCATTATAGGTTCATGGAATATCAGTGTTGGAAGGGACCTTGGAAATTCCATTTTTCAGGTAAGAAAACATATGCTATGTGCTAAGTGCTCTTTGTGAATATTATCTAGTTTGATCTTCACATCAACCCTGTGAAATATGTACTGTTATTATCCCCATTTTATAGTTGAGGACACTGAGGCAAACAGAGTTCAAATGACTTGCTTAGAGTCACACAACAAGTAAGTATCTGAGGCTGGATTTGAACTCAAGTCTTCCTGAATCCAAGCCTAGGGCTCAGATCTCTGTTCTACCAACTGACTCTAGCCCCTAGGATAAAGAGAATACTAGAACCCAGGTCCCTTAATGATTCCATAGCATGTTTTCCACTTTACTAGGCTGCCTTCTATAAAATTCCCTGACTTGGGTGCCCTTCTGTCAAGTACAATCAATCATCAGCATGTTACAGGGGTTTGGGCCCCCATCCTTACAAGGACCTCCGAGGCCAGGGACAAAGGTGTGGGGACAGCTCAGAAAAGAGGTCTAAGGCAGATTGAGGAACAGGGTAGGCCTTGGGAATCACCTCCCTGAGGCCAAATTCAATCTGCTATGAGATAGACTATCATTAAATTTTGAATGACCTGGTTCAGTGAAAGAGAAGCCTTTAGCACATCTTGTTTTGACTTTGTCAGCAATCAGGGAATGGAGTTTTTGACCATTTGAAATGTATCACCGCTGGGTCCTTCAGAAGGTTCAGTCCATTCCTGCTGATTTATCATCTGCATCAAGTATGCCACCCTCCCCTCCTCCTATTTTTTTTTTTTGGTAGTCAGCAGAAGTCATTTAAAATGAAATGCCAACTTGCTGGTTCTAAGAGCAGAATTTAGATGTCAACCAAAGACCTTCTTTCTTGTCATGTGCTCAGATGAGAAAAAAAGAGCCAGGAATATAAATGACCTGAAACACCAATTCTTTCATGCTAGTGGGTGAGAGAAAATTGATCACAGAATTTTATATCCTGTCTCTAAGAAAATGTCTGTTTGGAGATGCTAATGATTCCCTGCCTCCTTCCAAGTCCCTCTCTCCACTAACCCACCCCTAATCAAAATCATTCTCATTGCTTTTAAGGTTTCTGAGACAATGTCTTGCCTCTCAAATTGGTGTATTTGAATCTAGAGTTGGCAATTTCAGTCTCTTACTCATCTTTTCAAGAAAGTGGCTTAGTGTCTGGAATGTGTATCCTATCCTTTATTGTCCAAGCAATTTAAAATTTGTCATTTTCTTTCATAGGCTTCCTCTGTAGCATATGCCACTTCCTCTTCTTCCCAGGATTATAAAGACATTCATTCTCCCTAGTGTATATCATCAATAAAAATCTCTTTGCCCTGGCATGCTGATTAGTTAGGACCAATGCTCTGTCTTATCTAAGTCCAATGTCAAAGCAACATACATGTTTTCCCATCTTCCTCCTTAGAGCTTATCCTCCATTTCCTTCAGGATTTCAGATAATGGGAAGTGCCATCTTTAAACCTTGAATCATGGAATCTCCTTGTAATGGCTTGGAGACACTTCTCTCCATTGAGGCTGACATCCCCACTGGGTGAGTTTGGAAAGAAGTTGGTTGTGATGATGTTGCCATTTTTAATGCTCCTTTAGAGCTTGCCTTTGGTCTTTAGCCAGAGCCTGAATGATCCATTCAGCTTGTATCAATGGACTTGGGTATTGATGTTAATCCTTTCAGAACCCTTCCTTTTCCAGTAACTTTCAGGCAACAGCTATCTTGGCACTGCCAAACTCCCTCACACAATCAGTAAATGCCAGAATTGACAACGAGGTACATTTTTCTCTACCTTCTGACTAAAGGGACACATTATGAAGATGATGTAGCAAAACTTGGGTTATCATCCCAGATTGGATTCAAATTGTGTGACTTTGGGTAAGTCTCTTCACTTCCAAGGGCCTCATCCACATTGATCCTACCTGTTCCCTTCTCTCCACACAGACAGATGTTTAATTCAAGTCTGTGAAACTTCTTGTCTGGCCTGTTACAACAGCTTCCTATCTGGTCTTCTTGCCTCAGATATCTCATCTTTCCAGTACATCTTCCACCAAATTGATGTCCTTGAAGCACTGCAACAAAAAGTTGCAGTGGTTAGTCATTGACTATATGATCAAATGCAATTCTGGGGTTGGACCTTTAAAACCCTTCACAAGCTGGCTGCAACCTGCCTCTCAAGAATTATTAAATAGTACTCCCTTTCATGTACTCTAGGGTCCAGCCCAAGTACCTACAACCTTAACATTTCCTCTTTTAGTTCCACACTTGTGCATGGGCTGTTCCTCCCTGTCTCCAACCCCCAATCCTGGGATGCCCTTCTTCACCTCCATTTCTGAGAATCTCAAGCTAATAATAGCCAACCTTTATGTAGTTCTTTAAGATATGCAAATTGCTTTATGTCAATTCACTTATATGGTTCTCACAATAACCCTGCAAGAGAGACACTGAGAATGTAGTGTCACATGGTGTCTCAGGTAGAATTTGAACATGAGTCTTCTTGGTACAGCATTCTCTTTACTAAGACACCTAAGAACCTGGTTCCCTTTAAAGCTCAATTCCAGCACTAACTCTTCACAAATCCTTTCCTAATTCCCCACCTCCCTTTACCCTTTGCATCCCTAGCTCCTCATGCCTGGTTCCATGAAATTCCATTGCCTTTACTTTATGGATGCATGTGCATATATTAAATATATTATATGCATTGTAAATATATTAAACATATTATTTTATGTTTATAATATATCAATGTTTATAATATGTGCCAAAATATGATATGATAAAATATTATATATAAATATGTTTCTCTCTCTATCTATAATGCACACACACACATATACACACTGATAGAATATAAGGTCCTTGAAAGTAGAGCTGTCTTGTATTTTCCTGTATATCCCCGGAGCCCAACAGTGCCTAGAACATCACTGGAATTTAATAAATGCTTATTGGTTGATTGATTTATTGATATGTCAAGTGGCCAAAATAATGCTGTTCATGCCGACCAACGTTACGCAATTTATCTAAGTATAATAAAGAGTTGCCTGATTATTAAAGCTATCCAAGAATGGAATGGCACATTACATGAGGTGGTAACCTCCACTTCACAGGAAGTCTTTAAGAGGAGGTCAAATGAACTTGTCCAGGAAAACTACAGAGTCGATCCACCCTTTGGGTTATAGGTCAAGTGATCTCTGTGGTCATTGGATCAAAGTCTCTGCCCTCAAGGAGCTTGTATTCTAGTGAGGAGCTTATATAAAATCATAAGTCCTCAGTACCAATAATTAAATGATGGCCTTTCTCCCTGGTGGGTGGCCTTCCTGGGATCTGGCCAATGAAGGAAGTGATAAAGACTGGATCCTCCCCCTCATGCGTAACATATATTTGTAATCCCTGATTCCAGGGAGGCTGAGGCCAGCAAAAAGCTTGAGCTTGAGGGTTCTGAACTGCAGTGGGCTAGGCCAATCTTAGGCTGAACTAAGTCCACCATCATGAAGGTGAGCCTCTGGGAGGAGAAGTCCACCAGAATGCTTAAAGAGGGTGAACTGGCTTAGGTCAAAGCTTCCAAGCTAATCAGTAGTAGCATCAGGCCCATGAGTGGCCCCTGCACATCTAGCCTGGGAAAGATAGAGAGATTCAATCTCAAAAAAAATAGCAAATCTTCTTAAAGTTTTGAGTTTTGTGAAACCCACATCCCTAGCCTAACGTGGCCATGGAACTATGCCAGGCAATAAGGCACTACGTGAGCCAGCATTTTTTAGGAGTGTGGGCTACTGGAATAGTGTGAAGGCAAGTACCTGCTAACTTGAAGTCTATGCATGCCCTGTATTTATCTAAGTTAAAATATATATATATCCATATAGGTGAAATTTCATTTACTGAAAGGCTCTTGCATGAGGTAGAAGGACAGAGCCAGGCTCATGCTGTGACAAAGGTGAATTATAAAGCAGCCACTGCATTTGTTCCTCATTTCTCTCCCCTTTTATGCTTTGCTTCACTCCCAGGTGCAGATGATGGAGATGTGATTTCTGTTTCACAGAGGGAAATATTTTAAGACCTGCCAAAATACTTGGCTCAGAAGTCACTTTTCCAAGTAAACTGTCTGAACACAGTGACTGTGGTGAATTATTGAGACCTTAGAGAGTTCTGTGAGAGGAGCATGTCAGAGAAGGCAGACCTCACAGTCACAGCTAGATGTTGAATGTTCTTCGCTCTGTGAACCCCAACAGGGGGATCCTTGGTTCCCTGTTCTTCTGCTACTTTTCTTAGAGGGCTCACCTAGCTCCAGGTTTAGGACCAACAGAACCTACTTCATTTTTCATTGAAATCAAGCAGCACTTGAGGGCGGAGCCAAGATGGCGGAGAGGAAGCAGCAAGCTGCCTGAGCTCTCCTTCTGTTCCCTCAAAACGAACATTAAATCAAGCCTCTGGACGGATTCTGAAACTACAGAACCTGCAAAGAGACAGAGAGACACAGTCCTCCAACCAGAGATAATTTAGAAGACTTCAGGAAAAGGTCGGTCTGACTCGGGCAAAAGGGAGGCCCAGCGCAGGGCAGCAACCCAGCGCCGAGGGGGTCGGGGCAAGTCAGCAGGAGCTGCGGGCCACAGCCGAACAACTGAGGCTCCCGGAACCTGGTTCAAAAATCTGGTGGCCAAGAAGGACAGTGGAAAAACTTACCTGCACCGGCCGAGAGGGCCACGAACGGCGGGATCAGACGCTGGGGTCTGGCGCCTGGCTGGCCGAGCACAATCAGACAGGAAGTGCAGGGCGGGGGATCTCCACACACCATAAAGGCCTCAGAGTAAAAGCCCGGTCACACAGCACCTATACACCTGCACAAGAAGCCCAAAATAGGGACCCTGGTGCCCCCAGAGCAGACCTCAACTTAAAGAATAAATAAATAAGCTGCAATAATGAGTAAGAAGCAAAAAAGAGCCCTCTCCATTGAGAGCTTCTGTATCAATAGGGAAGAAGCCAACACAAACTCAGATGAGGAAAATAGCCTCAAATTGTCTACATCTGAAGCCTCACAAGGGAAGGTGAATTGGTCACAAGAACAAAAAGCCTTCCTGGAAGAGCTCAAAAAGGATTTTAAAAATCAATTGCAAGAGGTAGAAGAAAAAATGGGGAGAGAAATGAAAGCAAAACAAAAAAACTATGAAAAAAGAATCAGCAGCTTGGAAAAGGAAGCTGAAGAAAACAAAGCCTTAAAAAATTCATTTGGCCAAATGGAAAAAAAGCTACATAATCTCACTGAAGAAAACAATACCTTAAAAAATTCACTTAGCCAAATGGAAAAAAAGGTACATAATCTCACTGAAGAAAACAATACCTTAAAAAATTCACTTAGCCAAATGGAAAAAAAGGTGCATAATCTCACTGAAGAAAACAATGCCTTAAAAATTAAAGTGGGACAGTTGGAAGAAAAGGAATCCATGAGACACCAAGAATCAGTCAAGCAGAATAAAAAAAATGAAAAAAATAGAAGAAAATGTGAAATACCTCATTGGAAAGACAACTGATCTGGAAAACAGATCGAGGAGAGACAATTTGAGAATCATTGGACTGCCTGAAAGCCATGACCAGAAAAAGAATCTAGATACCATATTCCAGGAAATTATTAAGGAGAACTGCCCTGATATCATAGAATCAGAGAATAAAATCATCATTGAAAGAATCCATCGATCACCTCCTGAACGAGACCCCAAAAGGAAAACTCCAAGGAATATTGTAGCCAAATTCCAGAATTATCAGGTGAAGGAGAAAATACTCCAAGCAGCCAGAAAGAAGCAATTTAAATATCATGGAGCCACAGTCAGGATTGCTCAGGACCTGGCAGCTTCAACATTAAAGGACCGCAAGGCTTGGAATATGATATTCCGGAAGGCAAAGGAGATTGGATTGCAGCCGAGAATCTATTACCCAGCAAAAATGTGCATTTTCTTTCAGGGGAAAAGATGGACATTTAATGACATTGGGGACTTTCAATCTTTCCTGGTGAAAAGACCAGAACTGAATAGAAAATTTGATCTCAACATACAAGACTCAAGAGAAGTTTAAAAAGGTAAACAGAGGGGAAAAAAAAGTTACCCTATTAGGTTAAACTGTTTATATCCCTACACAGGAAGATAATACTCATAACTCTTAAGAACTGTAAATGTATTTGGGCAGAGAGAAGGACTTTATATAGAGGGTATAAATATAAATTGTCTTTGATGTGATGATACAAAAGAATTAAGGGGATAAAAAGGGAGTCTATGGGGAGGAGAGGAAAGGGGAGGTGGAATGGGATGAATTATATCATATGAAGAGGTGGAAAAAAACCTATTATAATAGAGGGAAAGAAAGGAGGGGGGAACATGGTTTCAACCCTATTCTCATTAGATTTGACTCAAAGAGGGAATAACATATACGTTCATTGGGATAAAGAAACAACTCATTCTTTAGGGAAACAAAAGGGGAAGGGAAAGGGGGGGACTGATAGAAGGGAGGACAAAATCAAGGGAGAAAAGGGTAAAGAAAAGAGAGGGGGGTGATAAAAAGGGAGGGCAGATTGGGGGAGGCAGGGGTAAGAAGTAAAACGTCGGTGAGGAGGAATAGGGTGAAAGAAGGGGGGAAAAGTACAAAGGGGGTAAATAGAATGGAGGGGAATAGACAGTCAGTAATAATAACTGTGAATGTGAATGGGATGAACTCTGCTATAAAACGGAAGCGAATTGCAGAGTGGATTAAAAACCAGAACCCTACAATATGCTGTTTACAAGAAACACATTTGAAGCAGAGAGATACACACAGAGTAAAGGTAAAAGGCTGGAGCAGAATATATTATGCCTCAGCTAAAGTAAAAAAGGCAGGGGTAGCAATCCTTATCTCAGACAAAGTGCAGGCAAAAATAGATCTCATTAAAAGAGATAAGGAAGGAAATTACATCTTACTTAAAGGTACTATAGATAATGAAGTAATATCAATATTGAATATGTATGCGCCAAGTGGTATAGCATCCAAGTTCTTAGAGGAGATGTTAAATGAGTTACAAGAGGAATTAGATAGTAATACTATACTAGTGGGGGATCTGAATCTCCCCCTCTCAGAATTAGATAAATCTAGCCAAAAAATAAATAAGAAAGAAGTGAAAGAGGTGAATAGATTACTAGAAAAGTTAGACATGATAGATGTCTGGAGAAAATTGAATGGGGATAGAAAGGAATATATCTTTTTCTCAGCAGTACATGGCACATTTTCAAAAATTGACCATGTATTAGGGCACAAAAACATCATAGTCAAATGTAGAAAGGCAGAAATAGTAAATGCATCCTTCTCAGATCATGATGCAATAAAAATTACATGTAAGAAAGAGCCAGGGAAAAGTAGAATGAAAATCAATTGGAAACTAAATAATTTCATTCTAAAGAATGAATGGGCCAAACAAGAAATCATAGAAACAATCAATAACTTTATCCAAGAGAATGACAATAATGAGACAACATACCAAAATCTATGGGATGCAGCCAAAGCAGTGCTTAGGGGAAAATTTATAGCTCTAAATGCTTACATGAATAAGAAAGAGAAAGAGGAGATTAATGAATTGGGCATGCAACTTAAAAAGCTAGAAAAAGAACAAGTTAGAAATCCCCAATTAGACACTAAATTAGAGATCCTGAAAATTAAAGGAGAAATCAATAAGATTGAAAGCAAAAAAACTATAGAATTAATCAATAAAACTAAGAGCTGGTTTTATGAAAAAACCAATAAAATAGATAAAATACTGGTTAATTTGATTAAAAAAAAGAAAGAAGAAAACCAAATTACCAGTATCAAAAATGAAAAGGGTGATGTTACCACCAATGAAGTGGAAATTAAAGCAATAATTAGGAAATATTTTGCCCAACTGTATGCCAATAAATTTGACAATCTAAATGAAATGGATGAATATTTACAAAAATACAAACTGCCCAGGTTAACGGAAGAAGAAATAAAATCCTTAAATAAACCCATATTAGAAAAAGAAATTGAATAAGCTATTAATGAACTCCCTAAGAAAAAATCCCCAGGGCCAGATGGGTTTACGGGTGAATTTTACCAAACATTTAAAGAACAATTAATTCCAATATTATACAAATTATTTGGAAAAATAGGTGAAGAAGGAGTTCTACCAAATTCGTTTTATGACACAAATATGGTGGTGATACCAAAACCAGGCAAAGCAAAAACAGAGAAAGAAAATTATAGACCAATTTCCCTAATGAATATTGATGCTAAAATCTTAAATAAGATATTAGCAAGGAGATTACAGCAAGTGATCACCAGGATAATACACTATGACCAGGTGGGATTTATACCAGGAATGCAGGGCTGGTTCAACATTAGGAAAACTATTAACATAATTAACCACATCAATAAGAAAACCAACCAAAATCATATGATTATCTCAATAGATGCAGAGAAAGCTTTTGACAAAGTACAGCACCCATTCCTAATAAAAACACTAGAGAGTTTAGGAATAGGGGGAGCTTTCCTTAGAATAATAAACAGTATCTACCTAAAGCCATCAGCAAATATTATATGCAATGGAGATAAATTAGAGGCCTTCCCAATAAGATCAGGGGTGAAACAGGGATGTCCATTATCACCCCTATTATTTAATATTGTCCTAGAAATGTTAGCTTTAGCAATCAGAGAAGAGAAAGGAATTAAAGGAATTAGAATAGGCAAGGAGGAAACAAAACTATCACTCTTTGCAGATGATATGATGGTATACTTAAGGAATCCTCAAGAATAAAGTCAAAAATTACTTGAAACAATTAACAACTTTAGCAAAGTTGCAGGATATAAAATAAATCCACATAAATCATCAGCATTTCTATACATGACCAACAAAGTCCAGCAGCAAGAGATAGAAAGAGAAATTCCATTTAAAGTAACGGTAGGTAATATAAAATACTTGGGAGTCTACTTGCCAAGACAAACCCAGGAACTCTATGAACACAACTACCAAACACTCTTCACACAAATCAAATCAGATCTAAATAATTGGAAAGATATCAATTGCTCATGGATAGGCAGAGCTAATATAGTAAAAATGACAATACTGCCTAAATTAATTTACTTATTCAGTGCCATACCAATCAGGCTACCTAAAAATTATTTTATACAGCTAGAAAAAATAATAACAAAATTCATCTGGAAAAACAAAAAATCAAGAATATCCAGGGAAATAATGAAAAAAAATTCACAGGAAGGTGGGTTAGCGGTACCAAACCTGGAGCTTTACTATAAAGCGGCAGTCATCAAAACTTTCTGGTACTGGCTAAAAAATAGAGTGGTAGATCAATGGAATAGGCTAGGCTCAGGAAATGCAGTAGTAAATGACACTAGTAATGTAGTGTTTGATAAACCCAAAGACTCCAGCTTCTGGGATAGGAACTCAGTATTTGACAAAAACTGCTGGGAAAACTGGAAGATAGTATGGCAGAAATTAGGCTTAGACCAACATCTTACACCTTATACTAAAATAAGGTCAAAATGGATACATGATTTAGACATAAGAGGTGATACCATAGGTAAATTAGGAGAGAAAGGAATAGTGTACCTATCAGATCTTTGGAAAGGAGAACAGTTTTTGACCAAACATGAGATAGAGTATATTATAAAATGCAAAGTGGATGATTTTGATTATATTAAATTAAAAAATTTTTGTACAAACAGAAGCAATGCATCCAAAATTAGAAGGGAGGCAGAAAGCTGGGAAACAATTTTTGAGGCCAGTGCTTCTGATAAAGGCTTCATCTCTAAAATATATAGGGAATTAAATCAAATTTATAAGAATCCAAGTCATTCCCCAATTGAGAAATGGTCAAAGGATATGAACAGGCAGTTTTCTGATGAAGAAACCAAAGCTATCTATTCCCATATGAAAAAATGCTCTAAATCTCTAATGATTAGAGAGATGCAAATTAAAACAACTCTGAGGTACCACCTGACACCTATCAGATTGGCTAAAATGACAAAAAAGGAAGATAATAAATGTTGGAGAGGCTGTGGGAAAATTGGAACACTAATGCATTGTTGGTGGAGCTGTGAGCTGATCCAACCATTCTGGAGAGCAATTTGGAATTATGCCCAAAGGGCAATAAAGCTGTGCATACCCTTTGACCCAGCAATCCCACTTTTAGGTCTTTTGCCCAAAGAAATCATGGAAGGGGGAAAGGGACCCACATGTACAAAAATATTTATAGCTGCTCTTTACGTGGTAGCAAGGAATTGGAAGTTGAGGGGGTGCCCATCAATTGGGGAATGGCTGGACAAGTTGTGGTATATGAATACAATGGAATACTATTGTGCTGTAAGAAATGATGAGCAGGAAGAGTGCAGAGAAACCTGGAGGGTCTTACGTGAGCTGATGATGAGTGAGATGAGCAGAACCAGAAGAACATTGTACACAGTATCATCAACATTGAGTGTTGACCTACTGTGATGGACTATATTCTTCTCACCAATGCAATGGTACAGAAGAGTTCCAGGGAACTCATGATAGAAGAGGATCTCCAAATCCAAGAAAAAAAAAGAAAGAAAGAACTGTGGAGTATAGATGCTGATTGAACCATATTATTTCTTTTGTTTTGGGTGCTGTTGTTTTTTTTTTCTATTTTGAGGTTTTGCATCACGCTCTGATTCTTTCTCTTGTAACAGGATTAATGCAGAAATAGGATTAATATTATTATGTGTATATATGTGTGTGTATATATATATATCTATATGTATATGTATAGAGATCTATAGATATAACCTATATCAGATTACCTGCTGTCTAGGGGAGGGGGGGAGGGAGGGGAGGGAGGGAGAAAAATCTGAAATTGTAAAGCATGTATAAACAAAAGTTGAGAACTATCTTTACATGTAACGGAAAAAATAAAATATCTCATAAAAAAAAAAAGAAATCAAGCAGCACTTAAATGGAACATACAATGTGGTCCTGTGTGTGTGTATACATGTGTATGTGTGTTTGTGTGAACGTGTATATATGTACTTATATGTATACACATACATACACATATATATGTACATGAGACTATTGAATCACCAATGGGTCATAGATTTCTAATTCTGTAGCAGGGATTAAACTATGAATCACCAACAACAGGGTAAGGATTTTTAATGCATTAGTGTGACTATCACCTCTCATTCCTCACCTCCAAATAAGGCTCGGCTTATGGTCATCTGTTCTATTCACAATCTTAACTAGTCCCCACTGTGGCCCATGATATGACTTTCTGATTTTACCTAAGATTGAATAATATTAGATATAGTCTATGTCTATACTTTAAATATTTTGATTAATGATGCAGTGATTAAAATCCTAACCTATCCATGTTCTCTCATCCTGAAAGATATTTGACTATATTCTGATGTAAATCCTCTTCAGGGAATCCACCTCACATGGCGATAGCTTTCCTGATACTCTCTTGACATTCCATGGTTACTAAAGAACACCAAAGGTAAGCTGTCAATTATTATCCCTTATCACCATATAAGTAACTCATCTTCTTTTCTGCCCATACTCTACTTTGATGATGTGGTTTCCATTACTAATCTTGCTCAATTCTTGGCAGGTATTGTCTTGCAACATACTCATTATACATCTCTTCATTGACCTTTCAGTGACCTTCAGCTTTAATTCTTTGATGATTCTGGTATGCTTTCATTTAAGCCATATGACCCATTAGAAGAATTTTGGATTTGTTTCAGAGAGAAGCTTTGGCTCATTAAAAGTACTGATCAACATCTCAATGTCAATCCTTTCCCCTCCTTCTCCTTTTCATTTCTGTACTCAGCTCATTCTCCATGCTCAGTATCTTTTTAAGTTGTATGAACTAATGAGATCAAATTCAGTGTGATGTCCTTCTAATTATATGAACAATAGTAATTTTTCATTGATTTTTTCAAACTTTGGGGATAATAAAACTGTACTCTGTTGAGCAATTATGGATATCATTTGGAGTTCAGGTAGTGTTCTAGGACTTGATGCAATCAGCACTATATAATCCACAAACAGGAACATCTGGGGTTCTTTATAATCTATAGACAATCTCTCTTTTGATTTAGACTCTATTTTGGACAATGTCTTGATGGTGGCAAACACCTTTGGTAAGCAGATGTCTTTCTGTTTTGTAGGGATAAGAATACCAATAGAGATAAGATCTCTGTTTTCTTTCATATAGGGAATACCCAGATAACAAAGCTCCCTCTGAAAATAAGTAAGCACCTTTTCTCTAATCTATCGTTTTAGCTGCATGGGACATTAAGATATTAATCTCTTATTAATTAATTGATTGATTGATTAAAATAATTAATTTATCCAGGCATATAGAGTCAGAGAAAGGACTGAAAGTCAGAAATTCCTGGTTTCCATGTTGGTCCTCTATCCACTGTGTTCTACTGACTATATTTTTAAAATAAGCTTCTATTGATTTCTTTTTTTAATAGCCATAATTTCCCCTCAGTGTCCTTACTTTTCCCTATTCCTAGAGAGCTATCCCACATTATAAACCAAAAACAAAAATAAATTTAAATTTATATTATAAATGGTCTCCTTGAAATATGAGATTAGTAATGGAACCTCTGTGTCAAAGGGTATAGATATTTTAGTCCCTTTATTAACTTAATTACAAATTGCTTTACAATTTTATTGTGGATGGGGTGGGGCCAGAGCCAAGATGGTGGAGGAAAGGCTGTGACTCTCTCATACTCCCAACAAATCTGTCCACATATCTCCAAAAAGAATGCCATAAGACAACTCCTAGAACAGCATAACCCACAAAATAACAGAGTGAGACTATTTTCCAACTAAAGACAGTTTTATTAGGCAGCAGAGATCATCTGATGCTCAGGATGAGAGAGGACCTCAGCGCACAGTGCAGATCCAGCCCCAGGCAGGCCATATCTGCAGAGCTTCAGAATCTTCAGTGGCTTCTTCTGAAACTCAGCTCATGGACCAGTGAGGGGGTCCAACAGCTGGCTGGGGAGAAAGAGCTGTAGTCTCTGCTTCAGCTAAGGCAGAGTGCCCATATTATGAACCAGTAAGCAGACTTGAGCTGCAGTGGCCCAGTGGGGGAGAAGCATGGGCACACCAAGCTTTTGACCATAGAGAATCAGATTTCAATCAGATTTCTGCTTCTGAGTTGAAGAGAAAGCAGTCCTGTGGTTACTTATAGGCCAGGTGGGCTGAGAACATGCCTAATTGTACCACCTGGAACCCCCTGTAACTTGGGTCAGTACATCCTAGAAGCAGCACTACATATTAAGAAGGAGTTAAAAGCCAGGGAATAACCAGTCAAGATGAGCATGCAGAGAAAGCAACAGACCATCAAAATCTTCTTTGTTGGTAAGGTAGGTCAAAATACACGCTCAGAAGAAGATAATAACAAAGTCAAAGCTCCTACATCCAAAGCTTACAAGAAAAATATGAATTGGTCTTAGGCCATGGAAGCACTCAAAAAGGACTTTGAAGAGAAAGTAAGAGAGGTGGAGAGAAAAGTCAGAGAGGTAGAGGAAAAAATGGAAAAAGAAGTGAGAGTACTGCAGGAGAGTCATGAGAAAAAAGTCAACAGCTTGAAAAGTCAAATTGGCCAAATGGAAAAGGAGGTACATAAACTCTTTGAAGAAAACCATTGCTTAAGAATTGGGATAGAACAAATAGAAGCTAATGACTTTGTGAAAAATCAAGACGCAATAAAGCAAATGCAAATAAATAAAAAAATAGAGGGCAATATGAAATATCTCCTTGGAAAAACAGCTGACCTGGAAAATAGATCCAGGAGAGATAATTTGAAAATAATTGGACTACCTAAAAAACATGATCAGAATAATCACTTAGACATCATCTTCCAAGAAATTGTCAGGGAAAATTGCCCTGATATTCTAGAAGCAGAAGGTAAAATAGAAACTGAAAGAATCCACCAATCACCTGCAAAAACAGATCTCAAAAAGAAAACCTCCAGGAATGTTATAGCCAAATTCCAGAACTCCCAGGTCAAGGAGAAAATATTGCAAGCAGCTAGAAAAAATGGAATTCAAATACTGTGGAGCTAGTCAGGATAACACAAGATCTAGGAGCTTCTACCTTAAAGACCTGGAGGCCATGGATTATGAGTGCAAAGGAACTGGGACTACAACCAAAAATCACCTCCCCAGCAAAGCTATGTATACTCTTTCATGGGAAAACAATGGGACTTCGATGAAAAAGAGGACTTTCAGGCATTCGTGATGAAAAGAACTGAACTGAATAGAAAATTTGATTTTCAAATACAAGACCCTAGAGAAGCATAAAAAGGTAAACAGGAAAAAGAAATCATGAGGGATATTAAAAGGTTAAACTGCTTACATTCCTATATAGGAAGATAATACTTCTAACTCATAAGAACTTTCTCAGTATTAGGGCAGCTGAAAGGAAAATAGAGGAAAATAGTTAGTCAGGTGTGAATTGAATATGGAAGGATGATATCTGTAAAGCATTTATTTTATGTTTATCCTTGATTTTTGTGGGCCAGGCAGGGTAGGGTGGCTTATGTCTGGAACCAGATTTGGGCTCAGGCCTTCTGGTCCAGGACTGGTGCTTTGTCCGCTGTGTCACCTAGCTAACCCATGATGACATCTTTAAAATAAAGTTAAGGATTAAGAAGAGTGCACTGGAAGAAAGGGAAAGGGAGAGGTGGAAGATGGTAAAGTAGTTCCCATAAAAGGAACAAGAAAAAGCTTATGGAGTGGAGGGGAAGATGGGGAAGTAAGAGGTTGGGGGTGAGTGAACCTTACTCTCATCAGAATTGGCTCAAAGAGGGAATAACATACACACTCAAGTGGTTATAGTAATATATTTTGCCCTGAGGGTAAATGGGAGGGGAAGGGGATAAGGGGGGAAGAGGTGAAGGAAGGGAGAGCAGATTGGAGGAGGGGGCAGTAAAAAGCAAAACACTTTTGAGGAGGCATAGGGTGAAAGAAGAGAGAAAACAGAGTAAATAGCAAGGGGATGGAATAGTATAGAGGGTAATACGGTTAGCAATAGTAATTGTGAAAGAAATGATGAGCAGGATGCTATAAGAAGGTCATATAAAAATGCAAACCATCAACAGAGAAAGAACAGATGGTATCTGAATACAGATTGAAATATAATTTTATTTGTTAGTTCCTCTTCCTTGAGTCATTTTGTCTATTTTCTTTCACAACCTTACTAATGTGAAGATGTTTTTCATGACTGCACATGTATGACTTATATTGAATTGCTTCATTTCTTAGGGAGGGTTGAAGAGGGAGGGGGGAAGAAAATTTGGAACACAAAGTTTTAAAAAATCAATGTGAAAAAAAATTGCTTTCCAAAATGGTTATAATGATTCACCACTTCACCAACAATGCACTTGTGTGCCTGTCTTTCCACAACCTCTCCATCATTGACTATGGTGATCTTTTGTATACTTTGTTAATTTATGGGGTATGAGGTAAAATCTCAATATTGTTTTGTCATTATTAGTTATCTGAAACATAATTTCACGTGGCTGTTAATAGTTTCCAATTATTTTTGAACAGTTTACTCATATTCTCTGGTTACTTATTTACTGGGAATATTTTATTAGCTGTTGAAGTAATCATATGTTTTTGGATATTTATGTTTTTAATGTGATTAATTATGTCAGTTATTTACCTAAAGGTCAACTATCCTTATATCCCTGTCATTAATTGAACTTGATTTTGATGAATGATTTCTTGGATAAATCATTTGAGTCTATTTGACAGGATTTTATTTGAAACTTTTGCATTTATATTAGTGATATTGGCCTAAAGTTTTCTTCTTTTTCCTTTCTGGTTTAGATGTTGGGACTGTATTTGTATAATTTAAAAATATGATAGGACGTTTTTAATCTCAATTTCTGAGAATAATTTGTGTAGGATTGGCATTAATTGCTTGTACAAATTATTCTTTAATTCTCTAAAGAATCTGTCATGACTAGGCTGAGAGTGTGTTATTAAAAATTTCTATTTGGTCTTCTTCTAGTTTAGGTATTTTATATTCTTGAAAGTATTTCTCTAGTTCTTTTATGTTTTCAGTTTTTTTAGTATATATCAGTCCATAGTAAATTCTGATAATCTTTTTATTTTTTCTGAATTTGTTCTTTTTCACTTTGTTCCTTTGTTATTTTAATATAATTTTCTATCCTCTTTTTAAGGCTAAAAGTCACTTATTAGATTGATTCAAGGTTTATCAATTCTACTGATGAACTAAATTAAATTGCTTAAAGCTTTACCAATTTTATTATCAAAGAATCAACTTTTAGTTTTATTTATCAATTCTATAGGGTTTTTTGTTTACAGTTTTTCTTTCACTCTAATTTTTAATATCTCTTCTTTCACATTTATCTTTGGTTTGTTTGTTGACTTGCAAGTTTTATTTTTTTTAAATGCAGTGTTAATTCATTAATCTTATAGGGACATTGAGAACTGTATCCTAGAAATTTTGATATGTTGTTTCATAATTATAGTTTCTTTTCACATAATTTTTCATTTTTTCTATGATGTGTTCTTTGAACCATTTATTATTTAGGATTTCATTAAGGTTCTATTTAGCACTTTTTTTTAAATTTTGTGCTCCATGAGCTGATTATACTTTTTGTTTTTTGTTTTTTGGGGTTTTTTGGTGAGACAATTGGGATTAAGTGATTTGCCCAGGGTCACATAGCTAGCAAGTGTCAAGTGTCTGAGGCTGGATTTGAACCCAGGTCCTCCTGACTCCAGGGTGAGTGCTTTATCCACTGCGCCACCTGGCTGCCCATGATTATACTTTAAAAATTATAATATAATCTGTAAAGAATGCATTTACTATTTGTGCCTTTTTTATTGTTGTTTTTTTTTGTTTGTTTGTTTTTTAGGCAATGGGGGTTAAGTGACTTGCCCACGGTCACACAGCTAGTAAGTGTCAAGTGTCTGAGGCCGGATTTGAACTCAGGTACTCCTGAATCCAGGGCCGGTGCTTTAACCACTGCGCCATCTAGCTGCCCCTATTTTTGCCTTTTTACAGTCTTGTATTATTTAAATTTCCTTTATATTTCAAATTCTTTCTCTTGGTCACTTACAGAATGTTTTGTCTGGCATTTGAATTGTTAAAATTAATAACTACGAGTCTTGTAGTTAGTATCCCTGGAGTTTTGTTGTTGCTTGCTTGTTTGTTTGATTTCTGAATGTAATTTCTGTATTCTTTCTATTGTCACTTTCAATGTTTAGAAGTTCTAGGCAGTTTTCTTGTATTCTTTCTTGCATTATGGTGTTCAGGTTTTTTTGACCTCTCCTGTTCTTCTGGAAAACTTACTCTTTTTTTTTTTTTTTGCAGGGCAGTAAGGGGAGAGGATTAAGTGACTTGCCCAGAGTCACACAGCTAGTAAGTGTCAAGTGTCTGCATCTGGATTTGAACTCAGGTCCTCTTGGAATTTTTTCTTTTCTTTTCTTTTCTCTTCTCTTCTTCCAGATTGTGCATCATTTCTAGTGTTCTTAATTATTCTTAGTTATTTTTTTTCACACTTGACATTGTAAATTCAAGTTTTTCATATTTTGACAATTATTTTTGCTGTGCAGGCCCTAAATCCTACTTTCACCATTCATCTCTCTCTTTTAAACAATTCAAGAACATTATTCTCTCACTCCATGCTCTCTTGGGATTCTGAAGGTGTCCCTATGTGATGTTTAAAATCTAAATTGTGGTCACCTTAAATCAGAAGCTTCAGCTCCAGTCTAGCCTAGAGTTCCAGCCTGGTTGGGTTCTTCCTGAAGTCCTCCTCCACGAGCCTGCTTTAATCAGGAACTCCCTAGTAAGCTGTTTGTGGAAGCTTTTTTATAGATCTGGAACAGAGGCGGTCCTTACACACTGCTTCAAGGTGATTGGTTGGCGTCATCCAAATCCATTGTCTTTGAAGGTGTTCTCAAGTTGAGTTCACAGTCTAGTTTCTGAGAACAATACCTTCTTAAGGGATAGCCAGGTGTGATTACAATCCAATTAACTTGAAGTAGACTTAATTAGCAGTCAATCACTCTCACTTGATTCAATCAGTATAGATTAATATCCAGGTGGGTCTTTGAGTATCTGCTAAATCCCATTATTTCAGCACACCTGCATCATTGGGTATTGATTTGTTTTATTTTTTTCTTGCAATATATAATAACAGAAGTCTTTGCTTACCTGATCTGGAGGCCGTATTTCCTTGTTTCAAATATCTTCCCTGTTGCTTAATCTCCTTATGCTCAAAATCCTTAATTGAATTTTCTTCCTGACATCTTTGGCAATTTCTTTCCCCTTTATATTTTCCAGTTGCTCTCTTTCTGATTCTTTCCCTGTTGATTAAAGTTTCCCTCTGGGATGGACATCAAAGTCATCTCAATTTTCTTGGAGGATACACATTTCAATGCCCTCAGCCTCTGCCCCAAGTGACTTCTGAGAGGAAGAATTGGCTCCAGGTATATTCTGGGTTTTTTCCCTAAGGTTTAGTAGAATGTGAAACACAAATGTCCTGCCCCATTTCTTTCTATTCATTACTCCTTTGGCCAAGTTCTGTTATAGCAAAGAATACTACCATGCTGCTATTCCATCCAGAATAAGCTTCTACTATTTGATATTCCTTGACAGAGGAATGGGATAGGCTAGAGTTTAGTTCTGTTGCAAGGCCAAGGGTCAGTTACATGTGTTATAGAAAATGGGGGAGAGGATACTTCGTGAATCCATTGGAGTTAGAGATTAGCCTTCTTTGCTGTTAGTTCATGGAACTATTCCTTCCTTAAGGTTGTTGATGCCCTAGACTACAGAGACAGCTGAAATTGTTTTCTTTCTAGTCTTCCATCCTGTTGATCATATAACCCAACTTCACCTGTAATATTATTATTAGTGATATCATCAATAAATGGATTATGAAACAAAAATTGTCTGTTATAGATTTAAAAACATTTTTATATTATTTCAATACATTTTGGAGACACTATTGGAAGAAAGTTTTAAGGGGTCATTTTACTCTACTATATCTAACATTTTTACAATAAACAAACAACAGAGTAATATCTTTTATTCTCTATAACTTTCAGCTAACTGTTTGATTGTAAAGATGTGATCTGCTGTATAATAAGATCTGTGAAGTCTTTCCTATTCCCTTTGCATAACTTCATCAAGGATGTTCTTGAGAACTACATTGATTATTCTCATAATATTTTTTTTAGTGAGGCAATTGGGGTTAAGTGACTTGCCCAGGGTCACACAGCTAGTAAGTATCAAGTGTCTGTGGCCAGATTTGAACTCAGATCCTCCTGAATCCAAGGCCAGTGCTCTATCCACTGCACCACCTAGTTGCCCCCTCATAACATTTTTATAAAGATAGGAAAATAGTTATTTTGAACAATATATAATAACATACAATTAAACAACTTTTTTGATATTAATAAGGCCTAAGACATTCATTCCTTTCTCAAAATAACAAGAGAATTGATCCCTAAATGCCCACAAAATTGTGTCATATACAACAACTATTTATATCACTTAAACTTCCTTATGATGTGGCAACAATATGTGTTAATGTCCATTATCATATGCACTTTCCTTTTTTGCATTAACAAGTTGTTTAAATAGGTCAGGTTGGAATTTCCTCAGCTAAGCATTATATTTTCTACTCATGAACAAAGGTCTTATGAGTTGGAGATGGAAGGCATCTCAGAAGGCATTTTAAAAATGTCATATTTTTGCTTACAGATGGGAAAAATTAGCTGCAAGGAGGTTAAGTGATTTGTCCAAGGTTACCCAGATGATAAACATCAGAGGCAGAATTTGATCCTAGGTCCTCTGACTCCAGAATCACTGCTCTTTCCACTCTGTCATACTGTTTATTCTTTCTTCTTATTTGATATTGGCTCTAACAGATGAGTGATCAGATTATAAACAACTCATTTGAAAATGATCTCTCTAACCAATTGTTTTCTATCACTTGAAATCTAATGAATTTTAGGATGTTATATGCTGATATGATATTCACTAGAAGTCTTAGTATGGGAAGGAATTTATTCTTAGATTCTTCATCTGTTGAATGGGGATAATAATACCTGTATTATCTGTGTCACAAAATATTTTGATGCTGAAAAGATATAATGTCAATATCAATGTGAATTGTTATTCTTGTAATGATGAGGAAGATGAAGAAGAAGAATGAGAAGGAAGAGAACAAGGAGATGAAAATGAAGAAGACAAAGACAAAATGACAACAACAAAGAAGGAGGAGGAGGAGGAGGAAATTTCAGAGTGGAAAATTACCTCAGTATCTATACAGTCCAAACCAAGCTTGAAAAAGAATTCTTGTCACAATGTTTTCAACAAATGAACATCAAGTCGCTGCCTGAAGACCTCCAGTGAGGTGTAATCTACTACTTCCCAAGGCAGCCTACTCCATTTTGGAAGAGATCTAATTGTTAGGAAGTTTAATTTTTCCTAATGTCAAGCCTAAATCACCTCTTTACATTTTGCATCAATTACTTCTAGTTCTACCCTCTAGTCCCAAATAGAAGTCTAATGCTTCATATGATGGCTTTTCATATATTTGAAAACAGTGATTATATCCCTCATGACACTTCCCCTCTGATGGCTTTTTACCATTTTGTTCAACTGGGCCTCACTTGTCTTTTTTCTGACAACTCCTCTCTATATTATCTAAAGTTTGTCAATTTTTTCCCCCTATATTGAGTTGCTCAGAACTGAGCACATTAATCCAGAGGTAGTCCACAAAGCAGAGTATAGTGGTACTATCACCATCTTTTTAAAGTATATTTTCTTTTCCCCCAAATTACATGTTGAAACAACTTTAACACTTTAAAAAAAATGTTTTGAATTCTGAATTCTATCCTTCCTCCTCCCTTTTCCTCCCTTCCTGAGATGGTAAGCAGTAAGCAATACAGGTTCACCTTCTTATTTCTGGATTTTGTGTCTTTTTTGCTTTGAATAGAATTTTGTTTTCCAAAATATATGTAAAAACAAATTTTAACATCAATTTTTTTAAAACTTTGTGTTCCAACTTCCCTTCCTCCCTCCATTCCCACTTCTCACTCACAAAAATTCAAGCAATTCAAAATAAATTATGTGAGATTTGAAATTGGATACTAGAGCATTAACCTCCCTTTTTAACTGTTTACCTTATTTATCTCCCAGACTAGTAAATGGAAGAAGCCTCTGGTCTCTAGTTAGAGCTTTTTATTGTTTGGAAATTACAAGGTGATGTTGATTAGAGGGATAGGAAAGTAGAAATACAAAACAAATAGTCTTAAGTCTAAGCTTAGTCTATATTCCATATAATACTCACCAAAAGCTCAAGGCCACCTTTGGGGGGAGAGCCGCGTCAAGCACGTGCTGTTATGGCGAGCCAGGCCGAGTCAAACTCTAGTCAGCCTCTGTGCAGCACAGCCAGTGAACAAGGAGAGCCAAAAAGACAATTTCACTTCCGTTCTCTCCTTGCCTTTTAAGTTCGCACCCCGGAACTCGAGTGCTTAGCAGTCGGACTGGCGTGCGTAGCCTATGCATGGCCCTCAGTCTCCTCCCTGAAAGGGTGGTCCTTTAAAAACTGGTGTCTTTCCGTGTTCACTAACCTACTGTTAAAAACTTTTTACCACATTCCCCCCTTTGATTCCTCAAGAAATGAAATGTTTCCTTGACTGAACAGTTAAAAATAACAGAATATAATCATTATTGCTAACTAATAATATGTTAACAACAATATAGAAAAGGAAGAGAGGAAAGTTTTGTCCAGAGGGGTGTTTTTTGTCCTCATGAACCGACACTTTGACATTGGTCTTGCAAAGGGAGGACCTCTGCAGATAGTACATGTTACAGATGGTGTATATTATAACAGAAAGGAGATAGTAAGAACTTACAAAACAAAACAGTTCATATAAAGTCTTTGAGTTCTCTTGTCTTCTTGAAGTGGTAAGATGTCATCAGGAGGAAACTGGATTCTGGTCTGGAAAACTGGATTCTGGACTCTGGTCTGGAAAAACTGGATTCTGGACTCTGGTCTGGAAAGCTGGATTCTCTTCTTTAACTGTTTGAATTGCTGCATTTTTACTAAACCTTAGCATAGCATTGTCAATGATCAAATTAATAAATTCCATTACAGTTATACATGAGTAGTCATGGAAAAATTCCCATATTAGCTAGTTGTGAGACAAAACAGTCAAAAAATCCCTAAACTTCAGATTAAGGAATTGTCAAAGAGGAAAAGAAAAAAAATTTAAAATGTGTTTTCATCTGTTTTCAAATACTATCAGTTCTTTCTCTGCAGATGGGTTGCAATCTTCATAAGTCCTTCAGGGTTATATTGGATCATTGCTTTGCTTCCCAGCAGATCATCCTCCACTATTGCTGTTATTTTGTATACAGTGCATTTCACTCTGCTTCAGTTCATGTAGGTGTTTCCAGGTTTTTCTGATAGTATCCTGTTCATGATAACCTGTATAGGTCTGGTGAGAGGTAGTTCATATGAAGGAAAGGAGAAAAAAGCTTATGGAGGGGAGGAGAAAAGGGGGAAGGAGTTGGGGAGTGAGTGAACCTTAATATCATCAGAATTGGCTTGAAGAAAGACTAACATACACAATCAAGTAGGGATAGTAATATATTTTTGCTCTGAGGGAGGGGAGGGAGATAAGGGGGGTCAGAGAAGGGAAGGAGGAAAGGGCAGATTGTGTCTTAATGCAAGTCCAGATTTTCTTTTTTTTTTTTTGCTATCATATCATTCTGCTGACTAATGATGAATCATGAACTTGTACTCTGCTATCATCCCTAGATCATATTTAGAGAAACTACTACATTTCTCCATCTCTTCCATTTTGTAACTATGAGTTTGAATTTTTGCACCCGAGTGTGAGTCTTTACATTTTTCCCTATTAAATTCCACATTGGTGTAATTTAGATTAATATCCCTATTTGTCAAGCTCTTTGGGGTTCAGGTCTTATTAGCCACTCTATTAAATACTGTTTTCATCTCTGTGTCATCTGTATTTGAAAAATGTACCATTTACAGCTAGGTTCCAATTAGTGTGAATAATGAATCCTGTGCAGTGTATATATTTGAATTTGTACTATTTGAAGTTATAATTATAGATTATATGGTATTTGGTTCTAGCCCTGTGGAAATATGCAGTGAGAATTCAAATAATGTGATCACATTATCGGATTCATTATTATTATATAATTAATTCATGGTTGTCTTTATCCAAGTCATTGAAAAAATTGTTGAACAGCACAAATCCTTGGAGTCCTCTATTGCAGACTTCCATTCAGGTTGACATAAAACCATTTTGGAGTCCAAACCTTAAATGAGTTCTGAATCTAATTGTCTTATTATATAGCCAAAATCCCTCTATTTTTTAAAAATAAGAATAGCATGAGATGCTTTAGGAAATGCTTTGAGAAAAGCAAGGCAAGCTAAATCTCTAGCATGTAGTATCCCTTTCAGAAAAGAAGTAAGGTTAGTATGGCATGGCCTGTTTCTTCTTTCTTAAGCCATGTGGGCTCTTTGGAAGTACTGTTTTCTTTTCTAGATGTTCCCTCATCATTTCTTTCAGAATATGTTCCAGAATTTTGTCAGGATATAAGCTAAGTATACTGCCATATAGGATTTAAACTTTTTAAAAAAAATACAGTAATTTTGACATTCCCTTCAGTCTTTCAAATATCATTGAGAGTAGCTTAGCACTTCCATCTGCCAAATAATTTAATACCCAAGACTATAATTCTTCTGGGTTAAGTGACTAGAATTCATCAATTGAATTAGGTATTCTCTTTTTTATCTATCTATATATTTATCATTTATATACCAATTCTCCATTAATTGTTTTGTTCTTTATGATACACTTATCATAAAAGACAACAGAAACAAAAATAGAATGGTTCTGCTTTCTCTCCATCAGTTACCATCTACCCTGACCAAAGGTCCTATCCCTCCTTTGATTCTCTTCTTTTCCCCTACTTAGCTTGCTCTTCTCCTTAGCTTTTCTCTTTTGCCTTTGCTCATTCTGAGCTTTAGCATTCCTGACATCATGTTTACAGGACACTGCCACACTTTTGTATTCATCTTTTGTTAACCTGACCTTGCTCCTATCTTCTATGAAGATCTTCTAAGAATCTAAATTGGTTGGATAGTTTTCCTTGCATACATATTAGTCTTGTCAGACAACTCCTATTTTTTCTTAGTTGGAATTTCTATCCTTTATGTCTTTACAATTTAAGTTTTAGAGTTTCTAACCTTTCCTGGGTTGTGTTCTGCTATAGAATTTTACCTATCTTCTCTTTTGAAATCTGCTCTCCACAGTCTCGGGTACATGTCTGGCTTTCTTTTACTTCCTCATTGCAAACTCTAAGATGAAATGAGAGGTAGTACTTACTTCCCCAGAAATTTTCCTACCCTTTCCATGCAAGCAACCAGATTCTCCCTATTAGTAATAATCATATACAGGAGAGAATTTTTCTTTTCTACATCTTTTAAAGGATGAGATTATCATTAAGGGAAGCCAAAAATTTATTTGGTACTTTGCATGGGGGAAGGAGAAAAAGAGAAGAGGAGAAAAAGGGGGAGGAAGAAGAGAGGAGGAAGGGAGACAAAGACAGACAGACAGACAGACAGACACACACACACACACACACACACACAGAGAGAGAGAGAGAGAGAGAGAGAGAGAGAGAGAGAGAGAGAGAGAGCACCAGCCTATTATTGCTTAATCAAGTGTCTACCCTAACCCTATATCTAGTCTGCTCCCTTCTCCCATTCCTCTGTGTCTGTAGGTAGCCCTGTGCATTTTTATCCTCCTCCTGTTCTTTAAAGAACCGTATTGCAGATAAAAGGACCAGGATCTTCTGAGAGAGAAGGAGTAGGAGCAAATGGTAGAGGCATCCTATCTTTTCATGTTGATTAAATGCTGCCTTTCACCCTTCCCATATGGTGGTAAAGGGACTAGCATTCTACTCTTTGGGGCATCTAGGTGGTACAATTGATAGAGCACCAGACCTGAAGTCAGGAAGATCTGAGTTCAAATTTGACTCTATGTGACCCTGGTCAAGTCACTTAACCCTCTTTGCCTCTGTTCCCTCATCTGTAAAATGAGCTGGAAATGGCAAATGACTCCTTTATCTTTGCCAAGAAAACTCCACATGGGATCATGAAGAATCGGACATAACTAAATAACTGAACAAGAAGAAGAAGAAGTACTTCTCTTCCTCAGATCTGGTAATGAATACCCTCTCTCTTTCCTACCCATCATCTCTATTCTTTTTTTCTAATATGTCTCTCCCTTCTACTGCAGGATGTGCAAGATGATGTGCCTAGGGTTCTAGGGTCATAGTGAGCCCATGAGAAGATAAGATGGCTGTCTAACCTTCCCAGATCCTAAAGATAATATGTTGGCAGCCCATATCAGGGCTGGAACTGAACAGGGAAAAATGGTAAACTGCATTTTGCTGGAATAGCCAAGAGTATGAGAATAAGATAAAGAAGAGGGGTTATGGTTGAATGTATCTGGAATTGATATTTACAGGCTTACCTTTGCTGCCTTCACAACCACAAAGTTAGTTTTGAGAATCAGTCTTCCAAAGTTGACTCTTACGGTATTCAGTGACACTTGTGATAAAGGCCTGGTTGCATTGCCACATTAGTGGTTCTTGTCCCATGAGATGAGGTAGTTTGTTGCATTTGAACACATGAATCAATCAACTTCAACTCCTTTATTTCCCTCTCCAAGAAGAACTTGTGATCCCAATCTTTCCATTTAGCTACAACTTGCTTTTGTCTTTTCATTTTATTTATAATGAGAATGATAAAACTGAAATGGTGAGCTAGGCAGAATGCTGAATATCGTGCTGGGCCTAGAATCAGGGAGACCCAAGTTAAAATTCAGTCTCACTTAATAGCTGTTTGACCTTAGGCAAACCTCTGTTTGCCTTACTTTCGTCATTTGTAAAATGGGGATAATAACAATATCTTCCTCCTGGGGTTGTTGTAAGGATCAAATGAGATAATATATGTAAATTAGCCTATTTCCTAGGACATAGTAGGAACTATAGAAATGTTAACTGTTATTTTCTTATGATAATGATGATTTAGTTCTCTCTGTAGTAAGTCCAGTTGGTCTCATATTTATTTATTTATTTGTTTATGTATTCATTCATTCATTCATTTGTTAATTTGTTAATTTATTTGTTTGTTTATTTAGGCAGGGCAATGAGAGTTAAGTGACTTGCCCAAGGTCACACAGCTAGTAAATGTCAAGTGTCTGAGGCCAGATTTGAATTCAGGTCCTCCTGAATCCAGGGCTAGTGCTTTATCCACTGTGCCATCTAACTGCCCCAGGCATCTCATATTTAAAGGAACAACAGCTAGCCTATTAGTATGTACATGATCAACAAACTCTGTTATTGTTAAATTCTATCTTCTTCAAGAGGCTTTCCCTGACCACCTTTAATGTTAGTACATTTCTAATTTATTTTGTGTGTGCCTATCACATATATACATACATATATGTGGGTATATACATATGTGTGTATGTATATGCGTGTGTATATTTTTACCTTGTTGTTTGTGTGCTGTCTCCCCCCTGTGCCATTAAATTATAGATTGTAAACTTCTTGAGGTATCACCAGTGATACTTAATGAATACTTCTTGGCTTGACTTGATTTGAATCCACTTCACGCTTTCCTGGCACTTTGCAAGAGTTTCTGTAGAAACAAGGAAGATGATACCCAAACAAAACAAAACAAAAAGCAACTAGGGCCTTTTTTCCCCTTTGTTTTAAAGGTTATCCTGGCCAAAGAATCCTCCTGCAAGTAGTGAGTCTTTTATTAATGACCTAAGATGGTCTTTACAAAGCATATCTAATCTATGTCTATAAAATAAGGCCAATCTAACTGGCCATTTTGGGATATCAAACTTACTATCTAAACTGGTCGTCATTAGGACCACAGATTATTCAACTATCCTGACAAACCAGAGACTGGTGGGATGCACTGGGTGCTAGGATGATGGATGGATGTGGTCTGCCCCAGAAGTTCTTCCAGGAGGTCAACTAAGCTACCTAGAGCCTAGAGGCCAAAACTAGCACTTCTTGGGAGATTGGAATACCTAGATCTTATCATTCAGAAGTGTTCTTCTCATTAAGACCCAGACTTCAACATCTGAAAGCCAAGTGATTCAAACCTCACATGAAACCAACTTACTTATATGCCACTTCTTTTAACTCACACAGCAGACAGCCAGATGGCAGGGATGTAATTGAGCTTCTGTCTGCTAATGAGGACTATACCTCTTAGGTGATATTTCTGCAAGGAGAGTCTGGGAGACAGAAATCTCTTTCCTGCAATCATCGCTGAAGCTGTCGGTTCACCCCCAATTTTTCATAGGGCAGCTTCATGGAACATGTTTATTAAAAGGTCCACCCAACAACTTATGGCAAATGTTTCTTAGACACCTTCTAGCAAGACACTGTGTTAATCTAAGGACCTAAAGGTAAGACATCTTTCCTATTCTTGATGAGCTTACCGTCTAATAGGAGTGGTAAACATGTATACACAGACAACTTGAGCCAAGTAGTTTCTTTTCAGGTGCTTTTATTACTTGGCTTTCAAATTCTCTTCACTGCTTTTC
The DNA here is from genome assembly GCF_019393635.1 of Dromiciops gliroides. Classification (NCBI taxonomy): domain Eukaryota; kingdom Metazoa; phylum Chordata; class Mammalia; order Microbiotheria; family Microbiotheriidae; genus Dromiciops; species Dromiciops gliroides. The sequence continues at coordinate 593,034,040 of NC_057861.1, read as the reverse complement.
AAGTTCACTGGAGACTAGATTCTTCGGAGTCTCATCCCCACTTCCCCCTCCCCTCTTCACCCTCATGATAGGACTGAGATTTCTTCTTTGCAGGGAAACATATGCTCTCTTTTCTGCTGATTTGGTTTTTACTCCGCTGGTCACAAGGACTCTCGCAGGAGTTCTGTTGTTGGGGTAATTTAAACTTTGTGAATTTCTTTTAAACTTTGCTTAAGTTAATTCCCTTACATACTCTGCTGCCTCTTCTCCCCTCTATTCCTAAAATATAGCATCCCCTCATCTTCTTGTTCTACTGGCAGCTTTCCAGGACTTGCTAATAGCCCCCTGGACAAGTCTCCACAGAGGAAAGCAGACAGAAATATTCCATGGCAGAATATTTCTGAATTTTGAAGCACACTAATGGAATTGAGAATTCAGCATTCAAGGGAATAGCTGCTGATGGAGATATTTGAATAGTGCCCATTTCCAATACCATTTGCCTGGTCCATGATGCCGGGGTACTTCCATTTAGACTACATCGTCTCTAAGGAAATTCTTTTGGATCCATTTTAGCTGCATATTTTGCAAGGATATTGAACTGGAGGAGGGGGTAGAGTGAGAGAGGAAGTGGAATATGAAAATAGTCAACCTAGCAGTGGGTGAGTTTTTCAATTCTAAGTCTCTTGTTTAAACTGTCACACTATTTCTCAGGGATTTGATCCTCTCCTATCTTTCCTTAGAAAAAGCAGGATTAAATATTTGGACCCATTTAAAATATCCTTCCCATAAAATAAGTGCTATTAACTAATGTTTGGGAACATTTACATACTGTGATGCAGGATCGTCATAGGAATAAACAACTCACATTAATTTTATTTGCTACCTATATAGGACTTCAAATTTATCAAAGGACTTTATACACAAACATGATCTCGTTTGATCCAGGCAAGTATTATTATCTCCATATTTTGAAGAAGGAGGTTGAGTTTTAGGTGAAGTCACTTTCCCAGGGTCACACATTCAGTCAAAAAGCATTTATTAAGTACGTATGATGTGTCAAGTACTGTTCAAAATCAAAACAGTCCCTTCCCTCAAGAACCTTACATTTCAATAGGGAAGAGAACATTGAAATAACTACACTATTTATAGGAGAGATGGAAAGTAATTCTCAAATGGAAAAACACTAGCGTCTGTGTGGACTGGCACATGACTAGAATCAGGTTCTATGGTAAGGCATTTTAAAAAACAAACAAAAAAGAAAGCTATTTATACTCCTGGAAATGTTGATATTTATATTGTATTTCAAAATATTAAAACATCTAGGCAGAGGGAACAGCTTCATTCAGGGGAAAAATGCTGGACCGAGGAAAGAAAGAAAGAAAGAAAGAAAGAAAGAAAGAAAGAAAGAAAGAAAGAAAGAAAGAAAGAAAGAAAGAAAGAAAGAAAGAAAGAAAGAAAGAAAGAAAGAAAGAAAGAAGAAAGAAAAGAAGGAAGGAAGGAAGGAAGGAAGAAAAAAATTAGACCTATTGCCACAATTATGCAGTCAAACAAAACAAATTCCTACATTTGATCATGATCCAAAATGTGTCTCTTTCAGAAGTCATCACTCCATTGTCAGGAAGTGAGTAACCTTTCTCTTCATCTGTAAACATAGTTGGTCATTGTGTTGATCAGACTTCTTAAGCCTTTCAAAGATTTTTGTTTTTAACACTGTTGTTATTGTTAGCACTTTTCTCCTGGTTCTTCTTACCACATTCTATATCACCCCCTAAATGTATCCCAGGTTTTTCTGACTTTTACCATTCCTTATGGTACTTTTCTTATAATATTCCATTATATTCATAGTTTCCAGTTCTTTGTCACCACAAAAATAACTGCCATATTTTAGTCCCTATGTGTCCTTTTCTTCTTTGGGGGCAGGGTGGGGGGAGATATCTTTGTGTACTAGGCCAAGTAATGGTATTGCTGGGTCCAAGGGTATAGATATTTTAATAATGTTTTGGGTAGACTTCCAAATTTTCCAGAATGGTTGGAACTTAACAGCTTTATCAAAAATGCATTAATGTGATTCCTTTCCCTCAGCCCCTCTAATATTTGTTATTCTTTAATATGTTAATAATAAATAATACAATAAAAATTAAAGATAAAAAGTTAATAAGTTAATGATAAGTTACCAAGTAAGTGGATGTGATATGGAACTTGAGTTGTCTTAATCTGTTTTTCTAATTATCAGTGGCTTGCAGCATTTTTTGAACATTAATGATTTTAGAGCATATGGCTATTTGTAAATTGGATTTCTTACTATGAGAACTGTTTTATAGTATGCTTTGATCATTTACCAATTGGGAAATGGCCCTTATTCTTATGAATTTGAATAAATTCATTTATTTCTTATAAATGAAAACCCTGTTACAGAAACTTGCTGCATAGATTCTCCCCCCCTGCCCCCCCCCCAGCATTGGGCTCCTTTTATTCTTACCTGCATTGGTATTATTTTGCAAAAACTCTTTAAATTTATGTAATCACAACTGTCCATTTTTTATTATGCTTCCTATCCCGTTTTTGTTATGAATTCTCCTAGGCCTACTTTCAAAAGACAATTTCTTCCTTGTTGACTTTTCTTCTTTTTAATGTAATTTTTTGTTACATTTTAAGTTCTCAACTGTCTCCTTCCTTCCCTTGCTTGTTGACTTTGGATATGACCTTTTATATCTAGGTCATTTTTCCATCTGGAGCTTATTTTGGTCTATGCTGTGACATGTTAATCTAAACCTAATTTCTACCAGAATGCTTTTCAATTTTCCCAGCAGTTTTGAGTCAGTGAGTCCTTAACCCAGTATCTGGAGTATGATAGCCTTCTTCTTCTTCTTTTTAAATCTATTTATCTTGCCCCAAACTCCGTTGACCCCCAATCTCGCATCTTCAACTGTTTTTCAGACATGTCAAGCTGGATATTGAAAAGACATCTAAAATTCAATATGTCTAAAATAGAACTCATTATCTTTCCCTTTAAACCCTCCTACCTTCCTTATAAGTATAAAGGGCAATCCCATCCTCTCAGTACCCCCAGGCTCAGAATATAGGAATCTTCCTGGATTTCTCACTATGTTCCACTTCTCCAATCCATATCCAAGGCTTGCTGATTTCACCTTTGCAACATGTCTCACATTTGCCTTCTTCTCTCTTCTGACACTGCCGCCCCTCTATTGTAGGCCCTCATCTCCTCACACTTAGATTGTTGCAATAGCTGCTGGTGGGTCTGCCTTTCCAAAGCCTCTCCCCTCTTCAATCCATTCTCCATTCAGTCACCAAAATGATTTCCCTAAAATGCAAGTCTGATCATGTTACTTCCTTATTCCATAAACTCCAATGGTTTCCTATTACTTCTAGGATCATACACAAAATGCTCTGTTTGGCATTCAAAGCCCTTCATAAACCTAGCCCCCTCTTATCTTTTGAGTCTTTTTACACCTTACTTCCTGCTGTGTACTCTTCAATCCAGTGACACTAGCCTCCTGGCCATTCCACAAACTCCATCTCTCACACCTGGGCATTTTTCTGGCTGTCGCCCATCCTTGGAATACTCTCTCTCTCTCTCTCTGTCTCTCTCTTTGGTGGGGCAATTGGGGTTAAGTGACTTTCCCAGCGTCACACAGCTAGTAAGTATCAAGTGTCTGAGACTGGATTTGAACTCAGGTCCTACCGAATCAGGGGCTGGTGCTTTATCCACTGAGCCTAGCTACTCATTCTCTTCTGCTGTGACTACTGACTTTATCCACCTAGCTACTCACTCTCTTCTGCTGTGACTACTGACCTCCCTGGCTTCCTTTAAGTGCCAAATGCTACCTTCTACAAAACACCTTTCCCAACCTCTTAATTCTAGTGCCTTCCATCTGTTATTTCCTATATAGTTTGTTTTTATGTATTTGGTTGTATGTTGTTTCTCCCATTAGATTGTAAGCCCCTTGGCTGGGGTACAATAGCCTGCTAATAAATACCTTTAACTCCAGTCTTTCCCCTCTTTAGCCAGTCTTCCACGTATCTGTCAAATTGATATTACTAAAACAAAGGTCTAACCACATAGTCCCCCATGCCTGGAATACCCTCCCATATCACTTCTCTCTTGTAAAACTCTCTTGTAAAACTTCCTGGCTTTCTTCAAATAATAGCTCAGGCACCACTGCCTATATGAGATCTTACCTAAGTCCCCCAATTATTACCATTCTGTCCCAATTAAAATTACTTTGTATTTTTTGCCCAGACTTTGTGTTTACTTGATATTTCCTTCCCTATCAGAGAGTAAGAACATAACTGTATAAAACAGGAACAGTAGGGGGCAGCCAGGTGCAGTGGATAAAGCACCAACCATGGATTCAGGAGTACCTGAGTTCAAATCTGGCCTCAGACACTTGACACTTACTAGCTGTGTCACCCTGGGCAAGTCACTTAACCCTCATTGCCATGCAAAAATCCAAACCAAACCAAACAAACAAAAAACAACAACACAGGAACAGTGATATCAATCATAATAATTGCTAATAATAACAACCAACTTTCATGAAGCATTATAAATTTTCAAAGTGATTTACATATCTTATCTCCTTTGATCCTCACAACAACCATATGAGGCAGGTGTTACTGTTTTCCCAATTTTATTTTGTATATGTGGAAGGTGAAGCTAAGGGAGAATAAATGACTTGCCCAAAGTACTTAATATTAATCTCACTTTTCTTTAAACTTGAATTTTGTGCTTATGGTAAGCTCCATAAAATTTGGTATTTTATTGTTCACTTTCATTTCATCACCATCATAATTATCATCATTGATTGTCAAATTGAATTAAATTTAAATGGATCATTTTATGGTTTGTTTTTTAGTCATTTTTCAGTAATATCTGACTCTTTGTGACCCCATTTGATGTTTTCTTGGCATTGCCATTTCCTTCTACTACTCATTTTACACATGAGGAAACTGAGGCAAACAGGGTTGAGCAACTTGCCCAGAGTCACACAGCTAGTAAGTTTATGAGACTGGATTTGAACTCAAGTCTTCCTGACTCCAGTTCTGATGCTCTATCTACTCTGCAACCTAGCTGCCTAATAGTTAGAAAGGAACTCAAAGCTCATTTCATCTAATCCCTCTTTTTCTGCCATGGGAAGTCAACTCTTGGGGATATTTTTCCTCAAGAGGTAGTACAGACTGAAAATAAATTGTGTTAAAAATGGATTTGGATCAATACCATTTTCTTGGTCCATGGTTGTGAGGTGTTTTCATTAAAAATATTTAGTCCACAGAGAAATCCTGTAGGAATCTAGGTCAAGAACTAGAAAAAACATGACATGCTCATACTCCTGATTGGATGATCTATTCTCTCTAAGTTTTGATTCTAGGATATTGCCACTAAAAAAGAGGGAGAAAAGCTCTGCATACTCTTCTTTCTCTCTTTTGAAAAGAGTATTTACATAAGTGAAACCACTAAGTTAAGGAATTTTCCAAGGGGACTTAGAAGCTATTGTTTTTTAACAGAGCTATAAATTTTTACTTTCTGATATGTGAAGAAATAGTAAGAACATCGTGCCACCTTAAATAAGCTTGTCTCTAAACTCAAAAGAATGATTTTGTGGGTATTGAAGGAACTTGTAGATATTACCACAAAGCCGCTGTTTGTAATATCTGAGCATCTCTAGATAATAGAAATGTTACTAGAGAAAAGCTGATTTTGCCTTTCTGTTCAAAATGGAAGAAAAAGGGGATTACCAGAAACTTGACTGGGGAACTTAACATTAGGCCCTGACCCAAAAAATGCTAGAATATATTATACAACAGATGGTTTTTCAGCATTTAGAAAAGAATGGGGATGATTATTAGGAGGCAGCATGGGTTCATTGAGTTATGCCAGATTTAACGCAATCCCTTGTTTATTGGTAAATTGGTAGAAAAAAAATACCTCCTTCCCCACAAAAAAGGGCTAGATTACATGATTTGTATATTCCCTTGTAATTCTCAGATTTTATCATTCTATAAACCTTCTCTCACCACTCAATCCCACATTAAATCTCACCTTTCTTTAAATTTAAATTTTGCAATTATGGTCAACTCCATCCAGTTGGGTATTTTATTATTCACTTTACCTTTCATCATCATTAATATAACATTTATATGCCACTTAAAGGTTTGCAAAACACTTCACAAAGATTTCATTTTATTCTTTCAATAATTCTGGAAAGTAGGTACTATTATTATCATTTTTACAGTTGAGATAACTGAGACAGAAGAAGTTAAATGACTTTCCTAGGGTCACACAACTAATAAGTGTCTGAGGTCAAATTTGAACTTGGATCTTCCTGACTCTAGGACTAGCCCTCTATCCACTGTACCACTTAGCTACCTTCTCCTTTGTTAAGTTTGTCTCCCTTGCTTGGATGCCAACTCCAGGGGAGGCTTTTCTTCAATAGTACCTCACACAGCGCTGGACCTGTAGTAAGTGTGTGCTATTGATTAAAAAATTAGTGCTGCTGCAGAGTTCCCATTTCACATAAGTTAATTCAAGCCAAAAGTAATGAGGAAGTTGAACATCTGATGGTTGTGTTTCTCTGACTGAAACCCACTAACTGGCCTCTTCAGTGCACGAGCAGAAATTGGCAACTCGATTTTTTCCCAAGTCTTCTTGCTTTGCCATCTGTGCCTCCAACTGCTCTCCTACTGTATGTCGTCTGCCTGAAGACAAGCTAAGCAGGTGTGGCCCACACTCGCCTCATCCCTGTTTTGCATGTGGAATGTAATTATGTTTGACAGACTCAGTTTGATTGAGAGAAAACTATGAATTGGATTAAATGCTTTTTGTTTAGACTTTATTAGCTAAAGATGCCACTGCATAATTAATTTGTGAATAAGCAGCAATCTTGCAAATGAGGCAGTGAATCCCATGCACAGAAAGGAATTATAGTTTCTCCTCAGGACGGGCTTGCATGCTCCTTGTTTGCTAGAGTCATTAAAAATGCATCAAAGAGAGGAGAAGCAAGAAGAGCAGAAAGACTAAAAGGGGGGGGGTATAGATGGACACACGAACCTGCCACAGACCCTGTCCCACCATTCTTTTAATCTAAAAAGAATCATCAGAGTCCAAGGAAAGACCCCCGTCCTGGAGAAAAGACAAATGGTTGTGGTCTCCCTTTCATTATGTGATCCTCGGCCTTGAAGCTTTTCGGCTGGCAGGAACCTTGAAGATCATCTAGTTTCACCTCTTACTTTTCAGAGGAGGAAAATGAAGACCTCAAGGGCTAAGGGTTTGGGCCAGTGTTGTACAGCTAATGGTTGGCAGAGCTGAGGCTACAGCCCAGCTTCTCAGATTAGTGGTCTTTCATGGTCTACGCCACACTGCTAGAGACGAGCCTTTGTGGCACAGTACAAATGTGCCTCGTGTTTTATTTACTGCATCTTAGCTTGACAGGGAAAATAAAATATATTTGAGAGAATTTCCTGTATTTACCTACTTTCTCTGAATAAAGAAGAAAAAATATTTTTACTGGAAATGAGGAAGGTTGATTTCTTTTTTTAAGCATAAGTGGACTTGATGGTCACTCCAAAGCCTGGATGAAAGTGTCTTCTTTTTTCCCTGCCTTGAAAATATCTCTACTAATCAGGTGCCACAATGACTGAAATTCTGTCATTAGGAGTTTATGCCTTTGGGTTAAGCATTGCCCTTTGTAGATTCCTCTTTTAAAGTACAAGTATTCCTGGGAGACGTCACATCAAGCTACCTCATCATACTCAGGTGTTAGTGACTTATCAGCTCCTTTCTTTCTGATAGGAGAGAGGAAGCAGCTTGAAAGTACTAGGTACTTGGTATAGTGGAATATTTGTGTGTGTGTGGGGGTGGTGAAGGGGTGGGTGTGGGGGGTGTGAATGGGAATGTTGAGAAAGGAAAAAGGAATATAGTAATGCTGGATTTGGCATGGTGCTCTTGGTGAATGATCTACTTCAGATATTTTGAAGCTTTATTCTCTTGGAAACAATTCATAGAGCATTGTGCAGTTTGTTTCTTTCTCTTTTTTTTCCTCAATAGTCTTTTATTTTTTTCCAGTTACATGTAAAGATGGTTTTCAAAATTCATTTTTTTGTTTTTGAATTCCAAATTTTTCCCCCTCCCTCTCTTGCCTTCCCCTCCCCAAGAAAGAAAGCAATCTGTTATAGGTTATATATGTACATTATTATTATTATAATTATTATTATTATATGTATATTAAATTTATTTCCACGTTAGTCATATTGTGAGAGAAGAATCAGAACAAAAGGAAAAAACCTCAAGAAAGAAAAAAGAAACAAAAGAAAATGTAAAAATAGTATGGTTCAATCTGCATTCAGATTCCACAGTTCTTTTTTTGTTTGTTTTTTGGATGTGGAGAGCATTTCCCATCTTGAGTCCTTTGGAAATATATTGGATCATTGAATTGTTGAGAAAAGTAAAGTCTATCACAGCTGATCATCACACCATGTTTTGATACTGTGTATGATCAGTCAACACAAGTCTTTCTAGGTTTTTCTGAAATTTGTCTACTCATCATTTCTTATAGGACAATAGTATTCCATTATATTCATATACCACAACTTGTTCAGACATTCCCCAGTTGATGGGCAGACTCTCAATTTCCAATTATTTGCCACCACAAAGAGAGCTGCTATAAATACTTTTATACATGTAGGTCCTTTCCCCTTTTTTTATGATCTCTTTGGGATATAGACCTAGTAGTGGTATTATTGGGTCAAAAGGTATGCACAGCTCTATAGCCCTCTGGGCATAGTGCCAAATTGTGCAGTTTGTTTCTATTGGATATATGCTTAATGTGCTCTAGTCTGTCTGTCCCATCAGAGTCAGAGATTAAGTTTGGTTCATGAGGCCTTCATGAAGAACTGTTAGCATTGTGGGAGAGAATAGAGATAACTGATTCATTGATTGTCAGGTGAATAATTCCCAAGCATTTATTAAGCATCTTTTGTGTGCTAGGGATGGGGGTAAATACTGGAGAATGAAACAGTCCCATCTTTAAAAGAACTTATGGGCCAGGGAGCTATCCTGATATTACTGCTAAAAGCATCCTTAGGTGACCAAAAATAGGAATGATTTACAAAAATACTACACTTCTTCCTCCTGCGCCAGGGTAGGTAAGATCTCAGTGTATAAATTTCAGGTATTATGATAACTGTTATTAATATGACTGTGGTTGTCACTAGCATTAATAACTCAAGGAGATAGCCTTTGGAGGATATTCTATTTTGAAAGCAGGTAGAATTGTCCCTTTCCTATTTGCAATATTCTAATGCATGAGGTGTCCTCTATTTTCATTTGAACATAATTGCACCTTCATTTTTTTTTATTTTGGGGGGTAGAGGTGAGGGAGAGAGAGCAAAGCTTAATTTTGATTTTCTCCATGATCCCATAGTATAGAAAGGATACTGGACTTTGAGTTATGTTATTTGTGTTCTGATTCTATCTCTATTATTTACTACCTGTGTAACACTATACACTAAGCTTATTGACCACTCTGAGCATCAAGTGTAAGAAGCGAGGGTTTGACAAGATGACCCTTGAGGTTTCTTTTCATTCTTGCTGTTTTGTTTTTGTTTTTGTTTTTTGCGGGGCAATGGGGGTTAAGTGACTTGCCCAGGGTCACAAAGCTAGTAAGTGTCAAGTGTCTGAGGCCAGATTTGAACTCAGGTCCTCCTGAATCCAGGGCCCGTGCTATATCCACTGCACCACCTAGCTGCCCCATAGTTTCTTTTCATTCTTAAGCCATGATCCTTGATCTAAAGCAGCTACAGAATAAGGCTATATCCCTGTTAGCCAGCTCTTACTCAATGTATGCTACACTTTCCCTTCCTGAGCAGGGATGGGTCCCCAAAGTCAGAAGAGAGAAAAAAAGCCCTACATATTCTTGGCACCATCGGAGTCATGTGACCTTAGAGTAGAAGAGTATTGGCTCTCCTTCCCCTAATAGAAGACACTGTTGTTTAAAATATTTCCAAGACCCATGGCAGTGGAAAATCAAGACCAATCGTGATCTCATAATAATGAAAATGAATGCAAAACACACCTTATGACCTCCCAAAGTCCTTGACTTACAAGGACACCTTTGAATCCCCCAATAGACTTTGCACCACATTCCTCTTTAGACAGAATATCTTGTTCCATATGTTTTCTCAGATTTGAAGCTCTGTCAAGGGCCTCTTTCTGAAATCAAGTGCAATTTCCAACATTGACAGTTTGGGAATTCTTGCCTCCTTGGGTATTCCTGTGAGTCATTTAAGGTGAGCTGTCATGACAGCTTTAGTTTCTTCATCCCTTTTTAATTGTGAAAACAATGAGGCAGGATGGTATGAAGTAAAGAGCCTACATCAGCAGCCAGGGAATCCATCTTCCAATCCCAACTAAATTGCTGTGTGACCTTAGGTAAGTAATTGTCCCTTTTTGGACTTCAGTTTCTTAATTTATAAAGTGAAATTTTTGAAAATTAGGTGAATCTTTGATTCTATATCAGGGGAAAGTTTGACAGAATCCAGACTGTTGTTTCCATTTGAATTCCACAAGCACCCCCAAAACATCTACTCTTTTCAAACAATAGGTACTTATAAATCTTGTTGAAGCCACTGGAGATAGAAAGTTGAGAAACAGTGGGCCTTCATTTTGTTTATTATGTATGGAATATGACATGGACATAATAAATATCTATAAAAAGAATTTTAAATGAATAGATTCAGAGAAAAGATTATAGAGTGGCTTAAGAGGTTCAGGGATGGAGACATTAATTTCTTTTAAATGGGAGAATCTGAAAGTCGCATAGACAGAAAAGAAGGAGACCATTCCAGGAATGGGGTATTCACAGGAATAGTAGTGGGAGAGATAAGGGTGAGTATAATCATTTGCCCAGTTTGATTGGAGACATACAACATGTAAAAAGGGAACAAAAGCTGGGGGAGTGATTTGGAGTCAGATTGTGCAGGGGCTATAGAATTTTTATTTTATTCTTTAGGCAATGGGAAGCCACTATGGACTTTTGAACCATGGAGTGACATTATCAGAAAAGTTCATTAGGAATGCTATTTTGATACCAATTTTGAAAGCTGGATAAGAAATGGGAGAAACCAGAAGAAAGGAAAACATGTGCCATGCTTTTTCCAAATTCTATAAAGGAAGTGATCAAGTCCTGAACAGGGGAGGTTCTATAGTCGTACACCCCTGTTCTTTTTGATATTCCTTGCATACAACACTTCATCTTCTATCTTTTCACTTGCCTTCCTGTATACCTGGAATGGTTTTCCTCCTCAACTGTCTTTCCTGTCTTCTTTACTGGCTTCCTCCCAAGTTCTGACTTTTGAAGAGAAGCCCTTTCCTGCTTTCTACCCCTTGTACCCTTCCAGGACCAGTACCTTTATTTTGAGATTATCTCCCATTTTTACTGTGTAGATCTTCTATGCACTATTTTTTGCCTGTTGTTTCCTTTATGTTAGTAGATGCAGAAACTAACCTGAACTCTCTCAAATTACCTTCCAAACAACTTTAGAGTAACACCTCAAATCAAAGTCTGGAGCAGCAAAGACAAAAAATATTTTGAGATGAAGCAATTTGCTAACACAAGACAACTTCAAAGGCCATCATGAAAAGTCTGTAACACTGGGGATGGTGATGCTTGGTCCTGGAACATAGACTGTTGAGGAAGTTGCATCAATGGTAGCAGCTTCAGGAACTCTTAGCCCACAGATGGTAAGGAGAGGAGGTCAAACAATTGATGAGAAAGAGAATACAGGACAACCTTTGATGAAGCTGAGTTTAGGCTGCTGTTGCCTTGCCCATATGCAGTTCCAATGTGAAAAGGTGCATTAATGCTCAAGCACTGCAGCTGCAGGGCCCTGGTCACATTTCCAGGAAAGAGAAGAATGGTTACAGTCACTCACAAGGGAGGTATATAAATCTATCTTACTCTACATGAAAGTAGGTGAAGAAAGGGATAAAAGAAGGGAGGGTATATTAAGGGAGGCAATGATCAGAAACAAAACAGATGCTGGAGGAGGGGAAGGGTAAAAATAAAGAGAAAAGTATAAATAAGGAAAACTAGGATGGAGGAAAATACACAATTGAAAATCATAACTGTGAATGTGAATGGGATAAAGTTACTCGTATAGTAGAAGCAGATAGAAGAATGGATCCAAAACTTAGATCCAACATGTTGTTTACAAGAGACACACCAGAAACAGAAAGACACACACAGAGTTAAAATAGGGAGCTGAAGCAGAAACTATTATATTTCAGCTGAAGTAAAAACAAAAACAAAAACAAAAACCAGCAGTAACAATCATAATCGTAGAAAATACATGAACAAAATAGAAATAAGAGAGAAACTACATTTTGCTAAAAGGTACAATAGACAGTGAAGTAATGTCAATACTAAACATAGTCAATACTAAAAATAACATAGTCTCCAAATTTTAAATAAAAAGTTAAATGAGTTATAGGAGGAAATAGAAAGTATAACTATGCTATTGGGGAACTTCAATTTTCCCCTATCATAACTAGATAAATGTAACCATAAAATAAACAAGAAAATAGTTAAAAGATGAATAGAATTTTAGAAGTTAGATATGATAGACTTCTGGAGAACATAGAATGGTAATAGAAATGAGTATACTTTTTTTCTGAACTGTACAGGGCACTTGCACACATAAAAAATGGCTGTATTAGGGAATAAAAACTACTCAACCAAATGCAGAAAAGCAGAAATATTAAATGTATCCATTTCAGAGCATAATGCAATATAAATTACATTCAATAAATGGTAATGGAAACCTTTATTAAAAATTAACTAGAAATGGGGCAGCTAGGTGGCACAGTGGATAAAGCACCGGCCCTGGATTCAGTGAGACCTGAGTTCAAATTCGGCCTCAGATACTTGATACTTACTAGCTGTGTGACCATGGGCAAGTCACTCAACCCTCATTGCCTTGCCCCACCCGCAAAACAAAACAAAACAAAACAAAACTAGACAAATGAAAAAAACAAAAACAAAAAAAACCCTACTGGAAATTCAAGAATGAGTGGGTCAAAGAACAAATTATAGAAACAACAAATAATTTCATTGAAAAGAATGACAACAATGGGACAACATGGCATAAATTGTAGGATGTAGCAGTACTTAGGGGAAAAACCATATCTCTAAATGCTTACATCAATAAAATAAGAAAGAGCAGATCAAAGAATTTATCAAGTAATTGAAAAAGTAGAATGAAAATAAATTAATCTGTAATTAAATAGAAAATTGAAAATCCTAAAAATCAAAGGAGAGATTCATAAAATTGAAAATAAAAAAATGACTGAATTGATAAATAAAAGTAGGAGCTATTTTTTTTTTTGGTGAGGCAATTTGGGTTAAGTGACTTGCCCAGAGTCACACAGCTAGTAAGTGTTAAATGTCTGAGGGCAGATTTGAACTCAGGTCCTCCTGACTCCAGGACCATTGCTCTATCCACTGCACCACCTAGCTGCCCCTGGAGCTATTCTTTTAAAAGCAAATAAAATAGATTTACCTTTGGTAAGTTTGATCTTTAAAAAGAAAATCATATTACCAGTATCAGCAATGAAAAGAATGGGGGTCAGTTAGGTGGCGAAGTGGATAAAGCACTGGCCTTGGATTCAGGAGGACCTGGGCTCAAATCCAGCCTCAGACACTGACACTTAACTAGCTGTGTGATCCTGGGCAAGTCACTTAACCCTCATTGCCCTGCAAAAACAAAACGAAGCAAAAAACAAAAAACAAAAACAAAAACAATGAAAAGAACCAATTCACCAATGAAGAGGAAATCAAAACAAATATTAGGGGCTATTTTGTCCAATTACATGACAATAAATCTGATAATTTAAGGGCAGTGGATGGATATTCACAAAAATATAAATTGCCTAGATTAACAGTAGAGGAAATAGAATACTTAAATAACCCCATCTTAGAAAAAGAAATTGAACAAACCATTAATGAACTCCCTAAGGAAAAATCCCAGAACCAGATGAATTCACAAGTGAATTCTACCACACATTTAAAGAACAATTAATTATAACCATATATTTAAAGAACAAGTATTGTAACTATATAAACTATTTTGGAAAAGTAGACAAAGAAAGAATCCTACCAAATTCCTTTTACAACACAAATATCGTGTTGATACCTAAGCCAGAAAGAGCAAAAACAGAAAAAGAAAACTAAAGACCAATTTCCTTAATGACAGTTTATGCAAAAACTTAAATAACACTGTAGCAAGGAAACTACAGCAATATATTGAAAAAATCATACACTATGACCAGGTGGGATGCATACCAGGAATGCAGGTCTGGTTCATTCTGGTTCACCCAAGAACCATCCACCCCAAGCATTCCACATTTCTCCTTCTGTTCCTCTGCCATTCCACCACAAAGTACTTCAGTATAAAACAGCACAGCTTTCTTTCTACCAATTATTTAAAATTCTCTGGACACCTTTTAAAAAAAATTTTTCTAAATATTTCTCACCCAGCTACAACTCTCTTGCTGCACATCCAGCACCTGAGAGGGAGGGAGGAAAAGTTTAATAAGCAACCTTATAAACCTCAGTACATGCACAAATTTAAAAATAAATTTAAAATTTTAACAGTATTCCAACAGTATTTTGGTTTTCCAATCAAACTCAACAACTCCTTGGCTTCCTCCAGAATTCACAGACCCTGAAATTACAGGTGACACTCAAAGTAGACAATGCCCCTCAAATACACTCCCATTTTAGTTTAGTTTGTATGAACCCCTCCTCCAGGCAATTTCTTAACTAGAGGGCAAAATCAAATTCACTAAACCTTTTGAATGATTTGACCACATTAATAACAAAAACAACAAAAAACATGATTATCTCATTAGATACAGAAAAAGCTTTTTGACAAAATACAACACTAATTTCCATATTAGACAGGTTGTGAAAGAAAAGAGACAAAAGCAAAACTTCATATAAAGGAACTAACAAAAAAAAAGTTATGCTTCAGTCTGTATTCAGATACCACCAGTTCTCTCTCTGTAGATGAACTACATTTTTCAAAAGATCTTCAAACTTGTCTTGGATCATTGCATTGCTGAAAATAATCAAGTCATTCACAGCAGATCATTTTGCAGTATTGCAGTTATTTTGTGTACAGTACATTTCATGTTGTATGAGCTCATGCAGGTCTTTCTGGGTTTTTCTGATAGCATCCTGCTCATCAATTTTTTATAACAAACTACATTTATATAGTACTTTAAATAGAGATTTCCTTACAATAAACCCATGAGGTTGATTCTTGCAACAACAGTATTAGATAGCATTTATTTAGTACCTTTTACCTGACAAAGAATTTTCTTCACAATAGCCCAGCAAAGTAAGTACCATGTTTTAACATCATCATCAATCATCAATCATTCCTCATCATCAACAATCAAACCTCATCTTCATCAATCAATCCTCATCATTATCAACCAGTCCTCATTTGTCAATCAATCCACCTCAATTCTCATCGTCATCTAAGCATCATCAATCCATCAATGATCAATCATCATTGTTATCATCATCATCCTTTTACATTACTCTTGCCTTTTTTCACAATTACTATTTTAACTGTTTTCCTCCATCCTAGTCCCTCCCCTATTATATTTACTCTATTTTCTATCTTCTTTCACCATCCTTCCACAAAAATATTTTGATTCTGACTGTCCCTTCCCCCAATGTGCCTTCCCTTTTTTCACCCCTCCCTCCTTATCCCCTTCCCCTCCTACCCTCCTACAGGGTTAGATAAATTACTCCACCCAATTAAGTGTGTATGTTATTATCTCCTTGAGCCACTTCTGAGGAAATGAAGGTCTTTGAGCCAATTCTGATGAGGGTAAGGCTCATTCACTGCCCTGTTCCTCCTCCATCTCTCCCCCTACTCCATAAGTGCTTTCCTATTTCTTTCATGTGGGATTTCACCCCATTCTACCTCTCCCCCTCCCCCTCCCCCAGTGCAATCCTCTCATCCCTCAATTTTACCCATAAGATGTCATCATGGAACAGCTAGGTGACACAGTGAATAAATTAACCACCCTGGACCTAGGAGGACCTGAGCCCAAATCCAGCTTGAGTCACAAGACTCTCACCCACTGCTCAACCCCAGCCATGCCAAACACCCCAGACTTCCCCACAAAAAAAGATAAACAAAAATAAATGCTTTACAGATATCATCCCTTCATAATCAATTACCCCCTGTGCCCTCTGTCTAAATTTATTCCTATCATCTGCCCTAATACTGAGAAAGTTCTTATGAGGTAGATGTATTATCTAACCATGTAAGAATGTAAATAGTTTAACCTTTTAACATCCCTCTTGATTACTTTTTCCTTTTTATGCTTCTCTAGGGTCTTATATTTGAAAGTCAAATTTTCTATTCAGCTCAGGTCTTTTCATCATGAATACCTGAAAGTCCTCTTTTTTATTCAAGTCACATTTTCCCCGGGAAAGATTATACTCAGTTTTGTTGGGTACATGATTCTTGGTTGTAATCCCAATTCCTTTACCCTATGTAATATCATATTTCATGCCCTCTGATATATAATCTGCTAGGTCTTGGGTTATCCTGACTGTAGCTCCACAGTACTTGAATTGTTTCTTTTTGGCTGCTTGCAGTATGTTCTCCTTGATGTGGGAGCTCTGGACTTTGGCTATAATATTCCTGGGGGTTTTCATTTTGGGATCTCTTTCAAGGAGGTGATCAGTGAATTCTTTCAATTTCTATTTTACCTTCTGTTTCTAGAATATCAGGGCAATTTTCCTTGCTAATTTATTGGAAGATGATTTCTAAGCTCTTTCCTTGATCACGGTTTTCAAGTAGACCAATAATTTTCAGATTATCTCCCCTGGACCTATTTTCCAGGTCAGCAGTTTTTCCAAGAAGATATTTCATGTTGCCCTCTATTTTTTTTATTCATTTGGATTTGCTTTATTGTGTCTTGGTTTCTCATAATGTCACTAGCTTCCATTTGTCAATCCTAATTCATAGGCAATTATTTTCTTCAGAGAGCTTTTCCATTTGGCTTTTCAAGCTGTTGACCTTTTTTCCATGACTTTCCTGCATCACTCTCATTCCTATTTTCATTTTTTCCTCTACCTCTCTTACATTATCTTCAAAGTCCTTTTTGATTGCCTCTATGGCCTGAGACCAATTTATATTTTTCTTGGAAGCTTTGGATGTAGGAGTCCTGACTTTACTATCCTCTTCTGAGAATGCATCTTGATCTTCCTTGTTAATAAAGAAACTTTCTATGGTCCATGTCTTTCTCTGTTTGCTTATCTTGCCCCTCTTTTACTTGACTTTACCCCTTCTTAAAGTGGTGCACTGCTTCCAGGCTGCACTGTTTGAAGTATCAGGGGGTGCCAGGTGGTACAGTTTAAGGACAGGCATGTTCTGCACTCACCTGGCCTGTGCTCTGGTCTGAAAATAACCTTAGGGCTACTTGCTCTTCAACCAGAAAACAACATTTTTGTTTTGCTGGATTAATAGCTCCAGTGAGCTTGTGCCCCTCTCTCACTTGGGCCACCACCACTCAAGGCTGCTTCCTGGTTACCAACAGGAGTAAAACAACTGAGTTCTGCCTCAGAGCCAGCAGAGAACCCTATACTCTCCCTCTGGAAAACCACTCAGCCCTCTCACCAGACTGTAAGCTTAGTTTCAGAAGAAGCTGGTACTGCAGATAATTCAGAGACTCCAGAGATTTCTTTCTCTGGCACAACCTGCCTGGGGCTGGATCTGTGTCAGCTTGACCTCAGGGTTGGGTTCCACTCCTGCTCCACCACAGCATACCCCTCCTGCTGAACTTCTAAACTGTCTTTGGAAAATAATCTCACTCCATCCTTTTGTGGGTTCTGCTGCTCCAGGTATTGTCTTATGGCATTATTTGAAGGGACTTAGAGGGATTTTCAGGAGACCTCCAAGAAATCACTGCCTGTCCTCCACCATCTTGGCTCTATGCAGGAAGTCCAGCAAAACTGTTACTCTTTGTAGATGATTTGATAATGTACCTAGAGAATCTTAGTGAATCAATTAAAAAAACTAGTTGAAATAATTAACTTCAGCAAAGTTTTAGTATATAATCAGCAAATTATCAATATAAATAATTTTAAAAATATATTACCAACAAAGTCCAGTAGGAAGAGATATAAAGAGAAATTAGATTTAAAATAACTATAGATAATGTAAAATAACTGGTAGTCTACCTGTAGAGACAAACCCAAGAACTATGTGAACACAATTACAAAACATTTTTCATAAAATAAAGTCAGCTCTAAATAATAGGAGAAATATCAATTGTTCATGAGTAAGCTGGGTTAATATAATAAAATCACAATTCTACCTAAATTAACTTACCTATTCAGTACCATGCCAATAAACCTACCCAAAATTATTTTATAGAGATAGAAAAAATATTGATAAAATTCATCTGGAAGAACAAAATGTCAAGAATATCAAGGGAATCATACTATACAAGATCTCAAACTTTAATATAAAATGGTAATAATCAAAACAATCTTGGTATTGGCTAAGAAATAGAGTGGTGGATAAATGGAACAGATCAGGTACACAATATACAGTAGTAAATAATCATAATAATCTTGTGTTTGATAAATGCAAAGATCTGGACATGTGGGACAAGGACTCACTATTTGACAAAAAATGCTGGGAAAACTGGAAAGTGGTTTGACCGAAACTAGTTACAGACCAACATCTCATATTGTATACCAAGACAAGGTCAAAATGGGTACATGATTTAGACATAAGCAAATTAGGAGAGCATGGAATAGTTTATCTGTCAGACATATACAATAAGGGAAGAATTTATGAGAGATTTAGGGACCATTACAATATGTAAAAATAGATAATAGATAATTTTGATTACACTAAATTAAAAGGCTTTTATGCAGACAAATCCTATGGAGCCCAGATTAGAAGGAAAGAAGGAACTGGGAAAAAAAATTCTGATAAAGGTCTCATTTCTCAAATATATAGAGATGAGTCAAATTATATGAGTCATTCCCCAATTGATATATGACCAAAGGATATGAACAGGCAGTTTTGAAATGAAAACATAAAATCCACCTATAGTCATATGAAAAATGCTCTAAATCATTATTGATTAGAGAAATGACAATCAAAACAATTCTAAGGAACCACCTCACACCTATCAGAATGAGTAATATGATACAAAGGGAAAAAAAATGAAAAATGTTGTAGAGAACATGGTAAAACTGTGAAACTCATGCATTCTTGGTAGAGTTTTGAACTGATTCAACCATTGTGGAGAACTATATGAAATTATGCCCAAAAGGCTATAAAAATGCTCATACCCTTTGACTCAGAAATACCACTACCAGGTCTGTTTTTCAAAGAGTTCAAAGAACATGGAAAAGGACCTACAGGTATAAAAATATAGCAGCTCTTTTTTGTGGTGACAAAGAATTGGAAATTATGGGATGCTCAACAATTGAATAATGTCTGACTAAGTTGTAGTGTATCATTATGATGGAATACTATTAAAATACTATAAAAATGATGAACAGGATAGTTTCAGAAAAAACTGGGATAATTATCTGAACTGATACAAAGTAAAGTGAGCAGAACCAGGAAAACATTGTACACAGTAACAGCAATGTTGTATAATGACCATCTGTGAATAACTTGGCTATTCTCAGCAATACAAAGACCCAGGTCAATTTTAAAGGACTCGTGATGGAAAGAGCTATCCATCTCCAGAGAAAGAACTGATGGAGCCTGAATAAAAATTGAAGCATCCTTTTTTTTTTTTTTTACTTTTTAAAATCTTTCTTTTCTTCTGCGTTTTCTTTAGCAACATGGCTAATAAAGAAATATGTTTTGCATGACTTCACATGTATATGTATATGTGTGTATATGTATATATATGTATATATATATATATATATATATATATAGTTTGCCTTCTCAAGGTGGTAAAGAGGTATGTAGGAAGAGAATTTGGAACTCCAAATTTAAAAAAAATGTTAAAAATGTAAATTTAATAGAGAAAAATTAAATTAGAATATGAACTTCAAAGTAGAAGCTGTGTTTTCGCCTTTCCTCATTACCTCACTGCTTAACACTGTGCTTGGCATATAGTAAGTGCTTAATAAATGCTTATTGACTTACTAGTTTCAGTAGTAGTAGAAAGAAAGTAATGGATATGGATGTGAGATATTGGAGAGGTAGAAGCCATAGTACTTGGCACATAATTTGATATTATGGGTTAGGAAAAAGGAGGGGCCAAGGCTGATTCTGAGGTTTCAAGATTGGGTGAATGAGAATGGTAGTGCCAACTACAGAAATGCTAATTTTCATCATAAGAGGATCACTGTTTATGAGTAGCAAGGCATTGTAGTACAGTTGAAAGAGTCAGAGAACCTGGGACCAAATCTCATTTCTGACACTACCTGTGTGACTTGGCAAGTTACTTAACCATCCCTGTGCCTCAGTTTCATCATCTGTAAAAAGAAGGAGGTTGGACTACGTGACCTCTAACATCTTTTCTAGTTTTGACAGCTATGACCCTGTGACCTCTAATGAGACCTGCTTCTCCTGGCCAGTGGTAAACCTCCTCCTTTGGAAATTTTCTAGCAGCATTTCCTGATCCAGGTTTCTCCCCTACTGCTGAACTGCCGGGAAAGGATTAAATTGCAAAGCGTACCCTGCTGGGAATAGTCCATCCTGTCACTATTAGGATGAACTGCTGAGGCAGAGATGCCTCAGAACCCATATGGACATGACTTCACCCACCCCTCCCCATTCCCCACCTTTCTACCTACCCTTGAGGACACAAACCATAGAAAGCCATCCCTCTATTTTTTTCTTTACCTCCACTGGTTCTACTCATAATGCCCGGTAGCATGGATAGATGGTTTTAATTATTTTAGTCCTTTAGGACACTTCGGTTCCTTTTCTAGTGCATTCCTTTCCTTCTTGCTATGAGACCCAGATACAGTGATAACTCAGCAGTGGAACTTCTGGTTAGGAATTAAGCAGACTTACCTTCTGGTTTCATTCACACACACACCATGCATTCACACATATGCACAAACACAAACACACACACATGCTCACACACAGTGCATATCTAACTGAGCATACCTTTTAATTATTTATTTGTTCATTTATTTTTCTTCCATTGCTGGGCTCTTTTTGTCAAGTTTCATAGAGCTGGTAGCCTGGCCTCTTGTGAACTTTCAGCATCCTCTCTGAACAATCTTGCTTGAGATGACCTCTAAGTTCACAGACTGGAATGCCATGCCTCAATGTCATGTCTCCTGGGCCTGAGAATGACTGTGTAGTACTTGTAAAGGGCCTATGGTACAGACTATTGCATTGCTTGTGGTTTTTAGGATCTCTGCTCCAAAAAGAAGACTTCCAACAGGTCCATTTGGGCCTAGAGGTGAAATAGGTATGCTCTGAAATCCACCTTTTGTTAATTATTCTATATCTTATGAAGATATGCTTTAATGAACATTATTCTAAACTGTGCATTTACGTGTTCAAGAAATATGAGCATTATCTATTAAGGGATTTGACAGTTTAAAATGTGACCTTGATTTGTGAGCTGCTGCACTGGAGAGAAGGGGTTTTGGTGAAAGAAATCTCAATTTTGTTATGATATTCTTCCCTTCCCTGCCCTTCCTTTCACCTCTCCACAACAATCCCCCAACACATTTTCAACTCTTGCTTTGGGAACAGTAATTAAATAAATACTACCATTGCTTCTGAGATGGCCCTTCCAGACCAAAATATTTTCACCTTGTCTAGATTTCTTCTATATGTGTTGTCTCTATTATTTGAACAAGAAATATCTTACTTTTGTATTTCTATTTCTGGCACTTAGAACAATGGCTGTACAGTAGAGGCCTAACAAATGCTTTGTCGTTTAGTCATTCATCCATAGGGTAATAGATCTAGAGATGGAATAGATTTCAGAGATCATTTCTTCCAGCACTCTCATTTTACAGATGAGGAAACTGAGGCCCATTTAGTGACTTACCTGAGGTCACACAGGCAAAACCTTCCAGGGCTGAAACCTAAATAATGTCCCTTGACTCTAAAGTGTGTGTCCTTTCTGCTATACTATGGTATGAGTCAAAACTGCAAGATCTCATAAGATCTCGGTCACTTAGAGAAAGGCAAAGATTTCTGTGACTCTTGCCCTCCCTTCCAAATAACCAAGGTGGTAGCAGATGCCATCAGAGACTTAGTGGCTAATGATAGGGGAAGTATCTGCAGATTAAAATGGGAAGACAATCACCTGAAGACAAGGATAGCTCTATAAAGTGAGATATCCCCTGCCAACCCCACCACCTCACTTCAGAAAAACTGCCAGGCTGTGGACTCTAGAAAGGACTTTCCACATAGTCCACCAGAGAGTTACACCTAAAAACAACTTCATGAAAACCAGAGAGAAGAAGAAAAGAACTTTTAGTAACCAGGAATTTGAGTTTACTAATTGTCACCATTTATGCCCCACTAATATTCAACTTTTGGAGAGGCAGATAGGTGCTTCAGTGGCTAGGTAATATTGCCAGGCTTGGAGTCAGGAAGACTCATCTTCCTGAGTACAAATTTGACCTCAGACACTTACTAGTTATATGACTCTAAGTAAGTCATTTAATCCTGTTTGCCTCAGTTTCTTGTTCTATAAAATAAGCTGAAGAAGCAACGAGCAAACCACTCCAGTATCTTTGCCAAGAAAATCCTAAATGGGGTTGAAAAGAGTTAGACACAACTGAAATGACTGAAAAAGAAATATTGGACTTTAATTTTGAACTTGTTCTCCCTGGGGACTTTGTGTGTGCAACAGGAATATATATTTTGTTCCAACATTTCTTGTTATTTCATCCTTTCAGTAAATCTCTTTGCTAAAAGCTAATTGAGGCTATTGGCTGATTATCAGAAGGAAGCAAAAAGATGGAGGTTTATGACTGACTATAGAATAAATCTAAGTTATTATATTTAGAGATCCCACCTTCAAGTGTGAGTGCAGATGTGGGGGAGTGAACCCAGAGGAGTGTTTAAGTTGCTTATGTGCTCTATAAGCTCATATATTCTGGAGTGAGAGTTTGCTAGAGATAGGCCTATTTGTGACATAAAAATGTGATGCCTAAAAGAATTGGAAATGAATGGACTGGCTGAACAAATTGTGATATTTGATTGTTACAGAATACTTTGTGCTATAAGAAATAATGACCAAGATCCTCTCAGAAAAACCTGGAAAGACTTACATGAAATGATGCAAAGTGAATTTAGCAGAATGAGGAGACCATTATACATAGTAATATAGATGTTACATGATGATTAGCTGTGAATGACTTAACTATTCCGTGAAATATACAAGGTCCAAGGGCTTATGATGAAAAATGCTATCCACCTTCAAAGAGATAACTAAAGGAGTCTTAATGCAAATCAAAGCATTCTATTTTTTACTTTTTTTGTTTTTGTTTTATTTTACAACATGAATAAAATAGAAATATGTTTTGCCTGGCTGTAAATTATATTTTTTTTATAAACTGCTTAATTAGGGGGCACTTAGGTAATGCAATGGATAAAGCACTGGCCCTGGATTCAGGAGGACCCGAGTTCAAATCCTGCCTCAAACACTTGACAGTTACTAGCTGTGTGACCTTGGGCAAGTCACTTAACCCTCATTGCCCTGCAAAAAATTATAAATAAATTGTTTAATCATAAATTTCTTGCCATTTTAAGGATGGGGGGTAATGGGAGGCATTTGGAACTCAAAATTTAAAAAAAGGAATGTTAAAAATTGCTTTTACATGTAATTGGAAAAAATAAAATATAAAAATACCTTTAAAAAGAAGAGTAGAATGTGGACATGGGTAATAGAGTCATGGATTTATGACTTTAGAGGGCATTTAGTCTAACTATATCATTTTACAGATATGGTAACTGAAGCACATTGGATTTAAGTCAGTCAGTTAATAAGAACTTGTTAAGTGCCTACTATATGCCAGGCACTATGCCAAGCTTCACAGATACAAAAAAGGGGGTAAAAACTAGTCTCTCTACTCAAAGAGCTGACAGTCTAATGGGAGGAGATAACATGTAAACAACGAGGCACAAACAAGCCATGCACTTAACTAAAGAAAATCACAACAGAGAGAAGGCACTAAGATTAGGAAGAGCAGGAAAGGTTTCTTGCAGAAGGATGAAATTTAGCTGAAACTTGAAGAAATCCAGGGAAGGAGAATGTAGTTATGAGGAGGGAGACAATTCCAAGAATGGCACAGAGCCAGAGAAAATACCTAGAGCCAAGACATAGAGTGTCATGTTTGAGGGATAGCAAGGCCAGTGGCCCTGGATCATAGAAAGTGTGGAGGGGAGAATGAAGGCCAGAAGAATAGGAAGGGGCAAGGCTATGAATGACTTTGAAACCTAAATAGGATTTTATACTTCATCCTGTATATGAAAGGAAGCCAATGGAGCTTATTGAATGGGCAGTGGGGATGTGGGGTGTGACATGGTCAGACTTATAGTTTGGAAGGATCAATTTGAATACTGAGTAGATGATGGGAGAGAGACTTGAGACAGGGAGACCAACCTGAAAGTTCTTGGACAAGACCAAGTGTGAAGTGATGAGGATTTGAGCCAGGGTGGTGGCAGTGTCAGAGAAAAGGAGAGGATAAATAGGAGTGATTTTGAAGTAGAATCTCTACAACTTGACAACTGATTGACTTGGGGTGGAGGGGAGGAGGGAGTGAAGAATAATGAGGAGTGCCTTAAACACACATAAATCATAAGAGGCAGAACCATGATTCTGTCAGGTCCTCTGATTCCAAAACATTTGCTCTTCCCAATACAAAATGTTGACTATGTGCCCAGAAATTATTCATGTGTACAACTGAATGTGATCCCTACAGATAAGTTGGGTGCATTTTATGATCTCTGAGGTCTCTCTCAATTCTAAAAATGTAGGACTCTATGATTTGGATTCAAGGGAGAAGAAATAATAACACTATGTGGCTAGGTTGAGGTCACTAAGTGATATCATGGAGTCAGGAAGACCTGAATTTAACACCTACCTCAGACACTAGCTGTGTGACCTTCAGCCTCAGTTTCCCCATCTACATAAATGAAGTGTTCAGACCTCGAATGGTTCCTTCTGACTTTAAATCTAAGCTCTTAAAATGTGAGCTTAATCATTGAGTTGTCAGTTGTCTAAAGTTTGAGTTGGGCAAACAAAAACAAAAAAGGTGAGTTGGGACAGAAGTTCTGCTTTCATTTTGGCCAAATTGGCCTTACTCTAGACCAACTCTTACTGTAGGACAGTGCTTTTCCCTCCAAGCATTCCATGGAAATATATTTTCAACTCTTCCATAGATATTGTCCTTTGTCTTGTATGGAAAGGAAGAAATGGGCACTAATGCAGCACACAGATGATTTAAGTGATGATTGTTTATGTGTGTTTATTTATATGCATATTTTTTGCATATGGAATGGGCTATCTGTGCGTATATGTGCACTCAGGCTTAATCCAAAGCTAGTTATAAAAGTTGAACTTACTACCATAAACCCATTTTGATTTTTATTGCTTCAGTTGACCTTTATTGACTGAGAAAAATGTGGTGCATGATGGCTAGGTAATAGAGAATCATCTCTATGCAATGTAAATGCTTCATAAGAATTAATCATTTTAAAATGTGCAAGCTGGCTGAGAAACAATGCAAGTACAAACATACTATAGTCCTCCCCATCCCCCCCCCATAATAATTATTGACTTCTTGTTCATAAGCAGGACCTAAAGTTATGTCTCTCTTTAATTAGTTTGCTGATGACTTTCTTTTCTTTTTAATTAAACAATGCCACCAAAAAACTTTTGAAGTTAAAGACACTTTAATGGATATGATCTCTCTGCCTTTCTTTTCCTGACTGTATTCATTACAGGCAAATCAATGGAAATTGATAAACCCATGATGGAAAAAAGGAATGTATTTGTATTCATTACAGGGGATTGGAGATAATAATAAAATGAAATGTTGTTATAGTGAGATATAAACCCAACCTAAGGAATTGTTCAATATGTGAATAGCTAGATACATTTCATTACTGTGATATGGAGCAGCTTGATAGCGGAAGCCAATAATTTAAAAAGTCTTGAGCACAGGGTTATGCTGACTACACAGTTCAATACGTTAATTGACAATAAATCCTGCTTGCCTATAAAAAGCACTTGGCTAGTCATTTTCAAGATGGTCATGATTTTTTATGATGCGGAACTTTTAATTTACAGGGATGATAAAAATAGATTTACTTTCAGCCACTTGTATTTGATTTAATTACCTAATCAACGATAAATCATCTACTATTGAAAAAGTAATTTAACATAGATGATATTTTGTCGTCATATTTTTGGGTGAGTACTAAGGAGACTTGGGGAGAGAAACTGAATTAAAGTCTTTGCCAGGTTCTAAGTCTAGTGGGGGTACTTACTCTTGAAGATCCTGAGAGGTACATGGTAGCCATGATGTTATTATTAGCCAAAATACATCTGACCAGGATGATGGGCAGGTTACTACTTAATTCTCTTCGGTATTCTTAATGTTACTAATTCAGCCTTGACTTCAATTTCAACCAAGCTCTGGTTTCTAACTTTATTAAATTGTAAACACCTTGAGGTCAGGGACCATGTCTTATTTATCTTGCTTCCCATTTCACATGGTCCTTTGCACATTGTAGATGTTTAATAATTATTTGTTGAATTGTTGATTGACTGTCAAGTCCTGCTCAGTTTTATTTGATTCAGTATTTGACTGCTGCTCAAGGTTCATAAACCCTTATCCATGTTCCCCTAGCTACTTTCTATTCCATCTCCCCCCCCCATTTTGTTTTCCTCTTTGAACTCCCCTCTTAAAGATTCTCTGGTTCTTTCTTACTCCTTCTTGCTCACCCATTCCTGTCCAGCTTCTTAAAATTGGGAAAATGAAGCCATTAGTCCCAGAGCCCTTCTGCCTTCTGTTCCTCCTAAGATAACTGTTAACCACAGTGAACTATCATTTGTCAGGTTAACCCTCTCTGAAGAGGCAGCATGGTGTGTAAGACAGAGTGCTGGACCTGGAGTTCTGATGATTAGATAATGGACAAGGCACTTAACTTCTCTGTGTTTACAAAAAAGGCTTTCAAACTTTAAAGCACTATATAAATGTCATTTATTATTGTTAAGTGTTTTAAAGACCCCCCTCAGATCACAAGACTCTTAAATAACATTTCCTTTTTGCCTAAAGATTGAATCTTGATCTTAAGAGTTGGCTTAGTAAAACTTGGCTAGTTTTAAATTCCTCTGTATATTGTTACCTATTTTTCCCCATTAGGACTAATAGCTAATGAAAAAATGTTTTTAAAATCAACATTAATGCACCAACACTCTGTTGCCTTAATTATTTGAGAAATGGAGATATTTGTTTCCTATTTGCTTGCTGATAGAAAGAATTGGAGTAGTAGAAACTGAACCAACCTTGGAGTCAGAAAGATCTAGGTTCAAGTCCTGCAGCTAATAGATATTACCCAAATGACCATGGATGAATCACTTAGCTTCTCATTGCCCTAGGAAACTATGCAAAGCTGTAAGTTGTATATTATTAAGGAGAGTTTTCACATTTTCCAGTTTTCACACTGGTGGGTATTTACCACCTCAATGAAATTATTTATCTGACTAATTTTCCAGGGAAACAGGGAGTGGGAATGATTAAAAATTTGCTTGTTGCATCTGCTATTAAGTAGAGGCAATGAAGAAATAAGAAGTCCTTAAAGTTCTGTTTGCAGATAACATTGGAATGACTGAACAAAACTCCAAGACACTATAGAACCTATTAAATGAGGTCCATATTCCTTAAAAACAGTTTGATCTAATTCTCCAGATTGTAAAAAACCAAGAAGATGAAGAATGTTGTGTGAATGTGGAAGACAGATTTGATCTGTTAGGGCATAGGTCTCAGACAGATGCTTAAAATGGGGGTTTGATTTAGTGAACAATTCAGGGTCATTAAAGCACTGCACAATTTTCCAAAAATGATCCAACCTGTTCTCTTGCTGCTCAATTCTTAGCCTAGCTCAATGTCCATGAACTGTATCCATCTGAGACCTATGTGCCTACTGACAAAATATGTGTCTTCTACAGCCACATGCCATTTTGTAGAGTTCAATTGTTTAAAAACATGATTTGGAGTATATAAAATTCACAAGATTGCCAAAGGGTTCTGGAACATACACACCTAAAAAGAGGTCAAGAATCCCAGCATTATATAAAATACTTCATTGATAGAAGACTGCTGTTTATGATTAAAGGGAAATTTCTATTGGGAAGGATCATCACAATGAAGAATAGAGGTGGGTAGAGAACAAGCATTTATTAAGCACAAATGATGTGCCAGATATTGTCTCATTTGATCCTCACAATGACCCTGCAAGGGAGGTGTTATTACCCCCATTTTATAGTTTAGGAAGCTGAGGCAGACAAAGTTTAAGTGATTTGCCCAGGGTTATATAGCTAGTAAGTGTCTGAGGCCAGATTTGAAATCAGGCCTTATTGACTTTAGGACTAGTTCTCCATCTACTGGGCCACATAGTTATGAATAGGTATTATCTTTTATTTCTTGAAATAATTGGAAGTTCAGGAGTCACAAATTAGAGAGTCCTTTTGAAAGACTCTTCAGTTGTAAACAGGACTATATTAATTGTCCTTTTGGAGGTCTCTGGAAGTCCTACTTTCATGCTGATTCTTTTTGTCTCTAACTTCTTTGACCAAATCATATTCACTAATTAGTTATTAGGGCTGGTAAGGCAGTAGAAAGTTTTGTTTGGGTATGATACCTACTTGCTTTGTAACCATGGGTAAGTCAGTTAACTTTTCATTGCTCTGGGCTACTTTCTAAGACTATAAGTAACAGAGAAGGTTTTGGTCTGCATTTCTGGAGGAAGTTTCTTCACCTTGGAGTTCACTATACCAATGAAATCAGAGGTTCAATCCTTATGTCATTTTTTCTCCCCATCTTATATATACAGAGCTGGAGATTTCTCTAATATATCTGAATTGAAATGTTGACTAGGCAGCTGGTGATGTAGCACTGGAGCTCAGGAGAGTGGGAACTAAATATATAAAAGTAGGGTCATTTACAGAGATATGATAAGTGAACCCAATTCCATTGCACTGATAAGGTAACCAAGAGAGTATAGCAAGAGAAAAGGAAAAGAATGGAGCCTCCCAGGGTTACAACCACAATTAAAAGAATGAGTTATGACTAGTAATCTAGCAAAGAAGGGTGAGAATGAATACTCAGGCAGATTAGGAAAAACAAGAGAAAGCAGTCTCATAGTGATCCAGAGAGGAAATAATATCTAGGAAGATATGGTGATCAAATGTCAAATGCAGCAGAGTAGTCAAGAAGGAAGAGGATTGAGAAAAGACCATTGGATTTTCCCAATTAAGAAATTTTAGAGAGATCTATTTCTATCGAATGACAAGGTAGGAAGCCCCATTGCAAGGTGTTAAGAAGTCCATGAGAGGAGAGAAAGTATAGTTAGGGGGTAATTAGCTTTTTCTAAGAGTTTGGCTACTAAGAGTGAAAATATATAGACTAATAGCTTATGGGGATGGTAGGTTCAAGTGAATGTTTATTTTAAAAAGGAGTAGGAAAGCCCAGTCATGTTTATAGGCAATAAAGAACGAGTCAAAGGGGTTGTCTTTATCTATGAGAAGAGACATCTCTTTGCCATAAACTTTAATAAAGGGGGATAGCATAGGAAACAATGTCAAGAGCTTTTAAATGTAGAGTATGGAGGAAGAGGTAGTTTAGTAGTCTATTTCTCAGTAAAGTAAAAGAGGAAGCCTTCTGCTGAGAGGAAGTGGTATGGAAGGCTTTTCTCCCCTAAAGGTAATTTTTCTACCAATCCACATACAGTAGTTTCCTAGTGTTAAGGGCTAAAATTCTAGCTAAACTGTCTAAAATATTTAATGAGTGGTCACCAATAAATTATAAGCTTTAGCAAGAGTTAGACTTTTAAGCGTTTATTAAGGAGAATAAGAATTTGGTAAAGAGAGAGGGAAAGGCCTAGATTCCTATCTATTAAAGGGAGAGCGCATTTGTAGCTCCGCTCTCCACCAGAGTCCAGAGGAAAGAGCGTAAGAGCGAGCACCAGTCTCTTCCTTCTTCCTCTCATTAGCCCGCATTACTTCCTGACGCCAAAGAAAAGACTCCTGGTCTTGCCCTCAAAGACCTTCACTTCATGGGCGGAACTCTTCTACAGTAAGTCTCCAGCAGGTGGCGTCATTCCAATCGTTACACTAGTTTCAAAAATATCTTGAAACATACCCTGAATTAAAGAAATAATTTCCCTCAAAGGAAAAAGGAAAATTTTCCATAGTCATTATGAATAAGATGTGGACTATTCATATAAGAAGAGCAATGAATAACAGATGGACACCTCCAAGGTTTAAGTGGTATCAACAAAATATTTGAAAAAAGCAAGGAGCCAAGATGGCAGAGAGAAGTCAGTAAGCTGCCTGAGCTCTCCTATTTCCCTTAAAAACATTAAATCAAGCCTCTAAACAGATTATGAAACTACAGAACCTACAAAAAGACAGAGGGACACAATCTTCCACACATAGATAATTTAAAAGCATTCAGGAAAGGTCAGTCTCACTTGGGCAGGGGGAGTGCAGGGCACCTCAGCACAGCACAGTGTGGAGGGGGTCGGGGCAAGTCAATGAGAAGCAACTGAGGCCCGTTGATCCTGGCTTGGTGGGCTAGTGGCACAGTGGGCCAGTGGTGAGATCCACCAGTACCAGCAGAGAGGGCAGGCTGCCAACTTGGGGGCGATCCACAGGACAGGTGTGACCAGGCCTAGCTATCCCAGTGTGCAGCAGAAGCAAGCACAGAGAGCAAGCTGAGGGTAGTGAGAAATCCACAAGTCACAGAGGCCTCAGAGTAGAAAGCCAGTGACACAGCCCCTATCTCCCAGCACAAGAAGCTTGAAACAGTGACGCTGTTGCCCAAGGAGTGGACCTCAACTTAAAAAAAAATGATAAGAATAAGCTGCAATATGAGCAAGAAACAAAAAAGAGCTCTCACCATTGAGAGCTCCTGTGTTGACAGGGAAGAGACAAACACAAACTCAGATGAAAACAACACTCTCAAATTGCCTACCTGTGAAGCCTCAAGAGGGAAGATGAATTGGTCTCAAGACCAAAAAGCCTTCTTGGAAGAGTTCAAAAAGGATTTTAAAAATCAATTGAGAGAGGTAGAAGAAAAAATGGGGAGAGAAATGAAAGCAACACAAGAAAATTATGAAAAAAGAATCAACAAAAAGTTATTCAATAAAGTTAAACTGTTTACACTTCTACACGGGAAAATAATACCTATAACTCTGTAGATCTCTCTCTATATATATATCTATATATCTATATATCTATATCTATCTATCTAGATATAGATATATACACATATACATATATATGAGCAGACAGAAGGATTATACACAGAGGGTATAAATATAAATTGTCTTTGATGTGATTATATAAAGAAAATTAAGGGGTTAAAAGTAGTTTATGGGGAGAAGAGAAAAGGGGAGGTGGAATGGGGTGAATTACATCATATGAATAGGTGAAAAAAACCTGTTATAATAGAGGGAAAGAAGGGAGGGGTGAACATTGTTTCAAGTTTACTCTCACTAGATTTGATTCAAAGATGGAATAACATATACATTCATTTGGATAAAGAAACAGCATATTCTTTAAGGAAGTAAAAGGGAAAGGGGAAAAGGGCGGACTGATAGAAGGGAGGGCAGAAGCAGGGGAGAAAAGGGTACAGAAAAGGGAGGGGGGCCAATAAAATGGAGGGCACATTGGGGGAGGCAGGGGTAAGAAGCAAAATGGTGAGGAGGAATAGGGTGAAAGAATGGGGGAAAGGTGCAAGGGGGGGAAATTGAATGGAGGGAAATAGACAGCTAGTAATAATAACTGTGAATGTGAATGGGATGAACTCTGCCATAAAACAGAAGTGAATAGCAGAGTAGATTAAAAACCATATTCCTACAATATCCTGTTTACAAGAAACACATTTGAAGCAGAGAGATACACACAGAGAAAGGGAAAAGGTTGGAGGAGAATATATTATGCTTCAGCTAAAGTAAAAAAAGCAAGGGTATCAATCCTTATCTCAGACAAAGAAAAGGCAAAAATAGATCCAATTAAAAAAGATAAGGAAGGACACTACATCTTGCTAAAAGGTACTGTAGATAAGGCGGTAATATCAATACTAAACATGTCTGTGCCAACTGGTATAGCATCCAAATTCTTAGAGAAGTTGAATGAGTTACAAGAGGAAATGGCAAGAACTAGGCATAGACTAGCATCTTACACCTTATACTAAAATAAGGTCAAAATAGGTACATGATTTAGGCATAAAAGCTGATACCATAGGTAAAGTATGAGAGGAAGGAATAAATTACCTCTCAGATCTTTGGAAAAGAGAACTGTTTATGACCAAACAAGAGATAGAGAATATTACAAAATGCAAAATGGATTATTTTTATTACATCAAATTAAAAAGGTTTTGTACAAACAAAAACAATGCATCCAAAATTAGAAGGGAGACAGAAAACTGGGACACAATTTTTATATCTGGTACTTCTGACAAAGGAGTCATTTCTAAAATATATAGGGAACTAAATCAAATTTAAAAGAATCCAAGTAATTCCCCAATTGAGAAATGGTCAAAGTATATGAACAGGCAGTTTTCTGATGAAGAAGTCAAAGCTATCTATTGCCATATGAAAAAATATTCTAAATCACTATTGATTAGAGAGATGCAAATTAAAACAACTCTGAGGTACCACCTGACACCAATCAGATTGGCTAATATGACAAAAAAGGAAAATAATAAATGTTGGAAAAGCTGTGTAAAAATTGGAATACAAATGCATTGTTGGTGGAACTGTGAATTCATCTAACCATTCTGGAGAGCAGTTTGGAACTATTCCAAAAGGGCTATAAAGCTTTGCACACCCAGCAATACCACTATTAGGTCTTTTCCCCAAAGAGATAATAAAAAAGAGAAAAGGACCCACATGTATGAAAATATTTATTTTATTTTATTTTTAAAAATAAAAGTATTTTATTATTTTCCAGTTACATGTAGAGACAGTTTTCAACATTTGTTTTTATAAGATTACCAATTTAAAATTTTTCTCCCTCCCTCCCGCTCCTCCCTTCCTCCCCAAGACAGCAGGTAATCTGATATAGTTAATATATGTACAATAGCATTAAACATATTTCTGCATTAGTCATGTTATAAGAGAAGAATCAAAGGAAAAAGGAAAAACCTCAAAAAAGAAAAATAACAGCACCAAAAACAAAAGAAATAGTTTGGTTCAATCAGCATCTATATTTCACAGTTCTTTTTTTTTTTCTGGATTTGGAGACCCTTTTCCATCATGAGTCCTTTGGAACTTTCTTGTACCATTGTATTGGTGAGAAGAATCTAGTCTTTCACAGTTGATCACATAATATTGATGATACTGTGTACAATGTTCTTCTGGTTCTGCTCATCTCACTCAACAGTTCATGCCAGTCCTTCTAGGTTTCTCTGATCTCCTGTTGCTCATACAAAAATATTTATAGCTGCTCTTTGTGTGGTGGCAAGGAATTGGAAATTGAGGGGTTGCCCATCAATTGGGGAATGGCTGAACAAGTTGTGGTGTATGAATGTAATGGAATACTGTTCTGCTGTAAGAAATGATGAGCAGGTGGATTTCAGAGAACCCTGGAAGGACTGGCATGAACTGATGCTGAGTGAGATGAGCAGAACCAGGAGAACATTGTACAGAGTATCAACAACATTGTGTGTTGATCAGCTGTGATAGACTTGATTCTTCTCAGCAATATGATGGTCCAAGATGGTTCCAAAGGACTCATGATGGGAAATGCTTTCCAAATTCAGGAAAAGAAAAAAAAAAAACTGTTGAATCTGGGTGCAGATAGAACCATACTATTTCTATTGTTTTTGTTGTTATTATTTTTCTTTTTTGAGGTTTTTCCTTTTGTTCTGATTCTTCTCTCATTACATGACTAATGCAGAAATATGTTTAATGTGATTGTACATATATAACTTATATCAGATTACTTACTGTCTTGGGGAGTGGAAATATATGTCCATTATCCTCCTATTGCCCAGAGATTCCCACTTTTGTGATGGCCCAGGATGCTGTGGGCAACCTTGGCCTTTTTTTTGGGGGGGGGGCAATGAGGGTTAAGTGACTTTCCCAAAGTCATACAGCTAGTAAATGTCAAGTGTCTGAGGCCGGATTTGAACTCAGATCCTCCTGAATCCAGGGCCAGTGCTTTATTCATTGCACCACCTAGCTGCCCTGAGATCCCCACTTTTAACTCTGATCTTATACCCCTGCTCTCTATGAAATCAATCAACCATATATTTATGATACCCTCTATCCAGCAGAATGTAAGCTCCTTGAGGGGAGTGACTATTTTCATAGTTGTCTTTGTATTCTCAGAACATAGTACTACATTTGTCATAAAATGGTCACTAAACAAACCAGATGCTTATTGGATTGAATAGAATGTCTCATTTTTTTAGGGGCAAAAGAAAATGGGGGGGACAAAAAATGCCCAGATGTTATCTCACATATACATGGGCTTATATTATTGGATTGGTAAAGCTCTAATACTCATTCATGCCAATATGTTAATAATAGCTGATAAGGCTTAGTAATTCAGCAAGCATGTATTAAGCATTTCCTATGTACATATTTTGGCTTATTTTTTTAATTGATGCTTTTATAAAAACAAAAATAAAACAGTTCCTGACTTTAAGGACTTACTTTCTATTGGGAGAAACCAACATGTACACGAGGAAGTGAAGACAAAATACATTTAAAGTAAATACAAAATTATTTTTTGGCAGGCAGGATTAACAACTGAGAGAACACGGAAAGCTTTCTCTAGGAGGTGGCACCTGAGCTCAGTCTAATCTTTGACCATTACTCAGGGGCACTTTCTTTTCAATATTAGATAATGCTTATTTATCCAAAAGGATGAATTTCTAAATGGCAGAACTTGGATCAGAAGAGACAGGCTGGTAGGGGAGGTATTTGGTGGCTAGGATCCCTTTCTGGTGTTCTTTCAAACAAACCAGTAAGCCATTCTGCTATAGAGGCAGTGTAGCATAATGGAGAAAACATCAGCTTTGGAATCACACTGAGTTCAAATCATGGCTCTGTCATTAACTACTTTGGTGGCACAGGGCAGGACATTTAACCTCTAGCTCCTAGGTTCTTCAACTATAAAATGAGGGAGTTGAAATAAAATGTCTTTAGAGTCCCTTTCAGCTAGAAATCAATGATCCAGTGGAAGAATCTGGGCAGGAATTGAAGGGCCACAATTCATGGTCTCTCATCCTCTGTACTGGACTTGCTGGGAAAATGCTCTTAGTGCACAGAAGTCCTTTTATGCTTAAGAAAGGTGAGGTCCCACTGAAAGCATGAATGAGCTTTTGTCTACTTGATACCAGTAAACAAACATTTATTAAGTGCAAACTATGTACCAGGTAGTGTGCTACTGGGGACTCAAGAGAAGATGAAAACTTCTCTCTTGAGGACCTCACATCCCCATGTACTCCACCATTCCTTTGTCTGTTTTATCCACCAGGTACCAGACAAGTTATGTTGAAATGTAGGCATCTGGATGCTTAGCTGATTTTCTTTCCTCTTTTCATATTGGTATTTTGATATTGGGGAGACAAAATGAGTCTTGATTCCTAGTCTCTGATGCTTCAGGTAGATGTTAGAGTAACATTTCAGCAGTTCTAGTAAGTCTGATGTGCTTAAATCTAATGCTTGCATTTAAAATGTAGAAGAGTTGTGAGTACCTTGGTTTTAAGGCAGTGGAGAAAAAATACATACATGTGTTTGCATTTGAGGGTATACTGCCCAGGAATAGATCTGATTTTCATTGGCAATATAATTATATTCCTGTTGAATCACTGATGGAGTAGGGGGTTTGGGATAGTTGGCTGCAGGATTCTCATTGTGTTTACTTCCCTCCCCTTCCTATCACTTGGCTTGCCAGGTGAGGAGGGTCATTTTTATCGGTCAGTGACTCAAGACCTACAGGAACTTGAATGGAAAACAGTCATAGACATTTGCCTGACATATGCTTCCCTATGACTCAAATCTATGAGCCTTGCTCTGTTGCAGTGTTTACCATCAGTAAGTTTCTTTGATGATTTTATGATTTTGGGGTGTGTATGTGCATCAAATGACTGGGTAAATATTGTTTACTTAGCAGTAGGGCCACAGACTGCTATAAATTAATAGACATTTAAAAACTGAACTGTTAAATGATTTGATAGCAAAAAACCAAAAAAACATTAAAAGGAGATTTACATTGACATAAAACATCATCCACCCAGGCTGAAATAGAATCAATTCTGGCTAAAGACATGAAATATACAGCAGAACCATTTCTTCCTGTGATTTGCCTTGAAGATGGGAATGTAAAACAGTCAACTGGCATCAATGGCATCCTTTGTTTTAACCTTTTGATGCCAAAAGAAGTTTGACTTAGGTGGTCTAGGCATTACTATAAATGGCAGCTACCTTTTAGCTTAATTATGGGGCTGGTCTCTACACTGTCATTTTCAATGTGTGAACTCATCCTGCCACTCCCCTCAACCAGACCCCTCTATTTATGCGGCATGCTTAGCTTTCCTAATGAGTTTCTAATGAGCTTTAGGAAAATTGGAGGAGCAGACAACGAGGGAACTGGTGTATCACAGGGTGGCCTAGTGAACTCTAATTGTGCATCTGTGAGCAGCAACACTATCTTTCCGTCTGCTCTCAATGAGCAAGCTTTCCAGATTTTTCCAGTAAATCCTAGAGCATTAAAGTCTTCAGAAATGGGGTGTGTGTGTTTGTGTATGTGTGGTGAGGGAGGGGGAGGCAGGTTGTTTTTTCATTTATTTTAAAGGATCTTTGTCTAGATGCATCCTTTCCTCTTGGAAATTATGTGTATTGACTCTGAGTCATAAAGGCAACTTCCTTGCCCACATAAAATGTTGGAGAATTAAAAAAAAAAAAAAAGGAAAACTCCCTGACAATAGGCGCCAAGAAATGAATGATCAAAATGTACTTCAGTGACAATACTAGAGAGAATCATGTTATGAATCAGTAACAGATGGGAGACACTCTTCACTTTCAGTTTTACATAAATGTCTGTAAGACTTTCGCTATGTTTGTACGTTTTTTATTTCTTCCAAGGCTCCCCGTATGGTTTGGGCAAGATTCTCCATCAACAAAAGCAACCAGCTTGAGTTTGTTTGATCCGATTTTCTTTCTCTTTCCTCCCCCTTCTTTTCTTCTCCATGTTGACTCAGTTAAAATTGAGTTAAAGCTAATTAAGGTGAAATTGGTTTTTTTTTCCCTTGCTGCTTAATCTTTTATTTTGGTTAGTCAAATTACCATATACTGCTCTAATCTACTTAACTGAAAGGTGTTTTTTTTTTCTTCCCCAGAACAGCATCAATGATACTAATAAACAAACATAATTTGGTTCTCTCTGCCCCCCTCCCTACTTCCACTCATTCCCCTTATTTCTGCCCCCTTATTTTTTTTTTTTTAGGTAAAAATCTACATCCTCAGCAAACTGTTGAGTTTGCAGGATTTGCAGTTTGATTTATGGGGCTTCCTTGAATAATAAGAGGCAGTGTAGCAGAGTAGGTAGAGTGTAAGAGTAGGAATTAAGAAGATATGGGTAGTTTCCTTCCTTAACACACAACAAAGACGCTGTGTTCCTGGGAACATCATTTGACCAGTCTCATTTTCCTCATCTATAAAGTGGGGGCCATAATAATAATAATAATGATAATAATGATACTTACTCCACATAGCTCTTGTTAGGATCAAATAATCTACTGTGTGTGATGCAGCTTAGTGGCATTATCCCTATGAGCTCTGTTTGGACTTGGAGTCAGGAGTCAAGGAGTCCAGATCCCACCCTCCTCGTCAAGTCACTGAAATGCTCTCAGCTTTAGTTTCACCATCTGTAAAATAGGAAAGGTAATAATAGCTTATTCTTCATAGGGTTATTGTAGGGCTCAAACAAAATAACAGGTAGTATTTAAAAAAATATATATATAGTGTTAAAAAAAAGAAAAATAAATAAAAATAAAAAATAAACAAAAAACAAAACAAATTTATTTTTAAAAAATTTAAAAAAAATAAAGTGCTATGTAAATGCTAGTGGTCATCTAGGTGGAGCAGTGGATAGAGTGCTGAATCTGGAGTCAGGAAGATCTGAGTTCAAATTCAACCCCAGCCACTTACTAGCTATGTGACCCTGGGCAAGTCCCTTAACCTTGTTTACCTCAATTTCCTCATTTATAAAATGAGCTGGAGAAAGAAATGGCAATCCACTCTAGTATCTTTGCCAAGAAAATCCTAAATGGGGTCACAAAGAGTCAGATGTGACTGAAACATTTGAACAACCACCACAAAAACATATAAATACTAGATATTATTTTTGTAAAGTATTGTTTTTTTTAAATCACTTTGCAAATCTTAAAGAACTATAGAAATGTCAGCTATTACTTTTGAAACAGACTCTCCTTGGGGGAATCCATTACAATGCAAAGTGGAAAGAAGTTGCACAAGACCTGGGTTCAAATCCCAGTGGTTCCACTTACTGCCTTTGTAACTCTCTACGATAAAATGGGAATAGAGAGATGGTAAAGACCTTTCCTCTCTAAATTTATGATTCCAATGAATAAGTAATATATTGAAATAAGACCAACCAGGCTTAGTTGGTCCAAATCCTGGATAAAATTGAGAAATTTAGCAGAGTTCGGAAATAAAATGTAACCCATTATGGAGGAACCAAATTAATTCCTTTTTTAATGTTGAGGCAGCATATTGGGTGGTACAATAGAGTTCTGGACTTAGAATCTGGAAGATCTGAGTTTGAATCTTGTCCTCAGACAAGTCACATAACCCCTCTCAGCTTCAATTTCCTCATTTGTAAAAACATAGATGATAAGAGCTCTGTCTTCACTTTGTTGTGGGGATCAAATAATATCACATATGCAAAATGCTTTGCCAATTCAAAAGCACTATTAAAAAAAACGATTATTATGTAAACAGCCTTGAAGACCTTAAAGCACTATATAATTGTTAGTTGTTGTTATAGTGGGTCAATAGGAACATGAGCGATTTTATCTGTATAAGAATGCAAACAAATTTAATCCTCTATTACTTATAAACTTCAAGATGCAGCTAGCTGGCACAGTAGAGAGAGGGCTGGTCCTGGAGTCAGGAAGACTTGAATTCAAATCCAAACATAGATACTTACCAACTGTGTAACCCTGGGTAATTCACCTACTTTTTTTTTTTTTTAGTTTTCTCATCTAAAAAATGGGGATAATAATAGCAAGAATAAAGTCAATGTTAACATCAAAAGCAGTCACATAGAAGCATCAACACTACAATGGATATAGTGCCAGTCCTGAAATTACACCACACTGTGAAATGAGGCCATCACAAGGGGCTATCCCAAAGGCACTTGTAAAGTTGATCAGAACAACAAAAATATATACTTTTTTAGTTAGGAGCTGCAGAAGCTTTGTAGACCCAATGGAATCAAAAGAGCCAAGCCAAACATAGCTCTTCTAATTTTATTCAATTTAATTCAAAATGTTGATACTATGTGCTAGCCATAGGGGATACACAGCTGAAAGTTAATTTTTTTCTGTTGTCATTTTCTCCTACAAGTGCCCTACAATATGCACATAAGTAATTTCATACTATAGTGCAAAGAGAATGAGAAAATACCAATAATTTGGAGACATGAGTTTCTTTTTTATGTAAAATTTTCCATATTAGTCATTTTATACAAGACTCAAATAAAAGAAAAAAAATGAAAGAAAGTGAAAAATATCATTCTTTGGCTTATATTCAATCATTATCAGTTCTTCCTTTGGGTATTGTCTTAGATTATTCTATTGCTAATAGCTAAGTCATTCACAGTTCTTTATTGAACAATATTGTTGTTACTGTGGACAACCTTCTCCTGGTTCTGTTCACTTCACTATCCATCAGGTCATGTAAGTTGACATGAGTTTCTTTAGTAGTATTCCACAGTTTGAAAGGACAGCAGAAAGGGGATCATAGGGGTGATTCAGAGTTGAAGGTTGGCAATGCGTAAAGGAAGGCTTCATGGAAATTATGGGACCTGAGCTGAGATTTAACAGCCAGATTAGGTTTTTGAGTGATGGAGATGAAGAAGGAGTACATTCCAAACAAAGGGGATATTTCATGTAACTATAAACAGTGGTAAAAAATTACCTTCGAGACACCATTTGCAAATTTTTTGAGGGTAACATCTACAAATTTAGTTTGAGTAAAATGATGAGTGTGTAAGGGGATTTAATTCTAGAAAGGTGGGAGGCCAGATTTTTGTGTGTTTGTGCATGTGCATGTATACATGCATGTGAGTGTGAGTGTGTGTGTGTGTGTGTGTGTATGTGAAACCCAGGCTGATCCATCACAATGGGAAGTCACTGACTTCTTTTTTAAAACAGTGAAGTAATATGGGCTGCTTAAGTCCTGTGTCTTAGCAAAATTGTTTTGGCAGCTGGGTGGAAGATTGATTGGGTAGGAGGGATATTAATACGAGAGAGACTAATGAAGAAGTTGTTAAACATAATACAGGTGAAAAATGATGAGAATCTATACTAGGTGAGTAACTGTGGGGAGAGAAAGGAACAGATATGGGAACTGGTGCAGAGATTAAAATCAATGGGGTTAGGCAACTGATTTGATGTGGATGATGGAGGAAAAGGGATTGTGTCAAGTATAACTCTGAAGTGATAAACCTTGGCCACTGGGTAGTGCCCTCAAAAGATATAGGAAGAGGCTTTGGAAAGTTGAGAGATGGAGTTAGAGTTGGAGTTGGAGGGGGTAATTTCAGTTTTAATTTTTTTTTCTTATTTTGAAGGATGATATACACTTGAGTTTCTTAAAAAGTTTTTTTTTTCCTTCTCTTTTTGTCAGCAAGGAAGATGACTAGTATTGCTTGTTTGTGTTTATGTCCTTAGTGCTTGGAGCAGTGCCTGACACACAGCAAGCACTTAAATGGTTTTTGTCTGTTTTTCTGTCTTTCTAAAAACCAAAGAGAATTTCTAGAGGGCTATTTGAGAAGTAATGGCAATTCTCATTGGCTCCAGAAAGGATGTATACCCTCTTCCCTTCCCCTTCCCTCCAACTTATAACATTACCATTGATCTGAGAGACAGGGTTACATGCATTTCACCAGAAATAACTATGGCTACATAGAAACAAAAGCATTTTTGTGTGGGGTGCCAACTAGAATCCTCATATGGGGCAATGACCCCAAATACCTGTGTGCTTATGATTTTACTTGAGGAATATTCATCCTTCCCTTTTAGGCATACTGCTTAGATGCTTCTGAGATTTTTGGAATTTTTCTAAAGAATTATTTATCTTCTTCCTTTCTCCCATCCATCTTCTCTTTATTCTCTTCTTCCTTTCCCAACTCCTCTTTCACCTTCTCCACATTTTCCTCTTCATTAACATTCTGAATAAATCAACAAGCAATTATAACAAATGCCCAGCATTGGACTATACACTGGAGAAATAAACATAATGAATGAAATCCCTACTTGCACAGAGCCTACATTCTAATGGGGGCAGACAAGTATATATCTAAGGATGTAGCAAATAAATGTAAAGATAATAAACAGAAGGAAAAATAAACAGAAATAACATAAGTGAACAGAAAAATAAGATAATTAAATGATAAAAAAGAAACAGAAATTCTTAGAGAATTCTGAAAGATATCACATAGAAGATGATGCTTGCAGGAAGAGAAGGATTTTATGAGGTGAAATTGAGGTCAGAATGTTTTCCGGACATGAGGTGGGGTGGAGAGTAGAATGCCATGTTTTAGGAACAGAAAGAAGATTGGTTTGGCTGTATTATAACATGGAGTAGGGTGATATTGTACACAGACTGGAAAAATTCATATGGACCAAGTTGTGAAGAATGTTAAAACTGAACAGAGGAGCTTATATTTTGTCCTAGAGGCAATAGGATGCCAACTGAATTTATGGAGCAAGGGAACGACATGGTCAGATATAAATTCCTCCTTCAACTTCTTTTTGTTTTAATCTCCCTTTACTTTCTTCTGCCACCACCTCCCCCTCCTCTTCTTTCATCCCATATTTCTATAATTCCTTGAGATTTACAAGGTATTTTCCTCTCAGTCATGTAAGGTAAATAGTGCAAATTTTAAATAATACTGTTTAGATACACCAATATCTGTTAGTCCTCTATCTTTGGGGCAAATCTAGACCCATACTACTCATTATATATGGGTATCCATAATATTTCTGCCCATGTCCATGTAAAGAAATCCCATACATTCCCATGGTTACCTACTTTCATTATTTGATCTGCTCTTAGTAACTACATTCCTCTGTGGGCCTCAGAGAATCAGCTTCCTATGGCGATGATGAAAAACCAATGATAACTTACTTTGCAAGATAAATTCAAATTCTTTGCACTTGGTCTGAGGAACCTTAACTCCATTTAAATTCAATCCAGACCAATAAACAAGTATTCAACACATATGATGTTCAAGGAATCATGCTAGGTGCTAGGGATACAAAGACAAAATCCCCCATGGTCCTTGGCCTCAGGGAGCTCATATTCTATGAAGGAGATATAACATGTACATAGATAAGCAAACAAGAGAGTCTGAGGAGTGCAAGAGCACTAACATCAATCTAAAAATATGTATACCTTGCCTATTATGCATCCAGCACTGGAAAGAGCAAGAAAAATTTAATTGAGGTGGTGGTCCCTAAGCTGAGGCTCAACGTAAGTGAAAGAGAAATTCTGAGAGCCAGAAATGAAGTTGATGATCATTCTCAGCATGAAGCATAGCTTGTGAAAAGTATGGGAGATGGAAGATAGAATGCAAAATTCAGGAACATCTCCACTTAGATCCTATTTAATATCTATAACAGATTTTTATTCCTCTTTAAA
This sequence comes from Dromiciops gliroides, assembly GCF_019393635.1. Lineage (NCBI taxonomy): Eukaryota > Metazoa > Chordata > Mammalia > Microbiotheria > Microbiotheriidae > Dromiciops > Dromiciops gliroides. The sequence continues at coordinate 592,990,861 of NC_057861.1, read as the reverse complement.
GCCTCAAATCAAGCTAAGACAATCATATGTTTTGTGTAAGACTATGCTAGCTTCCCCATGCGAGGAAGGTTACTCACAGTCTGAACAATCTTTTACCTTAGTAGTCCCTAAGGACATTGCAGAAAAGGACATTGATTAATTCTCACGTTGATGATAGACTCTTATATTGGAAACTTTGGAAATCATTGGGTGTAACTCTCATTGCCTTAGCTATAGTTCCACAGCTGGTTTGTAGCAGAGTATTCTAACTTCAAGCAAAATGCTCTTTCTTTTGTATCATACTACCTATGAGAAAAGCTTAGGTTCTGTTTAGTATACTGTGTTTTAAAAAAAGGATTTCTTCTTCTTTTTTTAGAATTTTCTTTTCTAAAATATATGCAAGAGGGGGGCGGAGCCAAGATGGCGGAGAGGAAGCAGCAAGCTGCCTGAGCTCTCCTTCTGTTCCCTCAAAACGAACATTAAATCAAGCCTCTGGACGGATTCTGAAACTACAGAACCTGCAAAGAGACAGAGAGACACAGTCCTCCAACCAGAGATAATTTAGAAGACTTCAGGAAAAGGTCGGTCTGACTCGGGCAAAAGGGAGGCCCAGCGCAGGGCAGCAACCCAGCGCCAAGGGGGTCGGGGCAAGTCAGCAGGAGCTGCGGGCCATAGCTGAACAACTGAGGCTCCCAGAGCCTGGTTCAAAAATCTGGTGGCCAAGAAGGACAGTGGAAAAACCTACCTGCACCGGCCGAGAGGGCCACGAACGGCGGGATCAGACGCTGGGGTCTGGCGCCTGGCTGGCCGAGCACAATCAGACAGGAAGTGCAGGGCGGGGGATCTCCACACACCATAAAGGCCTCAGAGTAAAAGCCCGGTCACACAGCACCTATACACCTGCACAAGAAGCCCAAAACAGGGACCCTGGTGCCCCCAGAGCAGACCTCAACTTAAAGAATAAATAAATAAGCTGCAATAATGAGTAAGAAGCAAAAAAGAGCCCTCTCCATTGAGAGCTTCTGTATCAATAGGGAAGAAGCCAACACAAACTCAGATGAGGACAATAGCCTCAAATTGTCTACATCTGAAGCCTCAAAAGGGAAGGTGAATTGGTCGCAAGAACAAAAAGCCTTCCTGGAAGAGCTCAGAAAGGATTTTAAAAATCAATTGCAAGAGGTAGAAGAAAAAATGGGGAGAGAAATGAAAGCAAAACAAAAAAACTATGAAAAAAGAATCAACAGCTTGGAAAAGGAAGCTGAAGAAAACAAAGCCTTAAAAAATTCATTTGGCCAAATGGAAAAAAAGCTACATAATCTCACTGAAGAAAACAATACCTTAAAAAATTCACTTAGCCAAATGGAAAAAAAAGGTGCATAATCTCACTGAAGAAAACAATGCCTTAAAAATTAAAGTGGGACAGTTGGAAGATAAGGAATCCATGAGACACCAGGAATCAGTCAAGCAGAATAAAAAAAATGAAAAAATAGAAGAAAATGTGAAATACCTCATTGGAAAGACAACTGATCTGGAAAACAGATCGAGGAGAGACAATTTGAGAATCATTGGACTGCCTGAAAGCCATGACCAGAAAAAGAATCTAGACACCATATTCCAGGAAATTATTAAGAAGAACTGCCCTGATATAATAGAATCAGAGGATAAAATCATCATTGAAAGAATCCACCGATCACCTCCTGAAAGAGACACCAAAAGGAAAACTCCAAGGAATATTGTAGCCAAATTCCAGAATTATCAGGTGAAGGAGAAAATACTCCAAGCAACCAGAAAGAAGCAATTTAAATATCATGGAGCCACAGTCAGGATTGCTCAAGACCTGGCAGCTTCAACATTAAAGGACCGCAAGGCTTGGAATATGATATTCCGGAAAGCAAAGGAGATTGGATTGCAGCCGAGAATCTATTACCCAGCAAAAATGTGCATTTTCTTTCAGGGGAAAAGATGGACATTTAATGACATTGGGGACTTTCAATCTTTCCTGGTGAAAAGACCAGAACTGAATAGAAAATTTGATCTTAACATAAAATATCTGTAAGAACAAATTTTGACATCAATTTTTGAAAACTTTGTGTTGTAACTTTTTCTTCCTCCCTCCCTTCCCACCCCCCACCTCCAAGAACTCAAAAAATTCAAGATAAGCTACACATGAGTAGTCATGGAAAACATCCCCACATTAGCTAGGTTGTGAGAGAAAACAGATAAAAAACAAAACTTTAGATTAAGGAACTTTCAAAAAAAATTTATGAAAATGTGTTTCAGCCTGTTTTCAGATACCATCAGTTCTTTCATTGTAGATGGGTTGCAATTTTCATAACTCCTTCAAGGTTATATTGGATCATTACCTTGCTGAAAATAACTACATGCTTCCCAGCAGATCATCTTACACTATTGCTCTTATTTTGTATACAGTACATTTCACTCTGCTTCAGTTCTTGTAGGTCTTTCCCAGCTTTTCTGATAGCATGCTCTTCATCATAACTTTTATACAGTACCTTAAACTTGACAAAGAATTTTCTTCACAATAGCCCAGCAAAGAATGTACCATACATTCTGGCATTATAGTCAATAATTATAACTATTTCCCTCCATTCTATTCCCTTCCCATGATATTTACTCTATTTTCTATCTTCTTTTACCCAATTTCTCCTCAAAAGTGTTTTACTAGGGAGCAGCCAGGTGGTGCAGTGGATAAAGTGCCGGCCCTGGATTCAGGAGTACCTGAGTTCAAATCCGGGCTCAGACACTTACTAGCTGTGTGACCCTGGGCAAGTCACTTAACCCCCATTGCCCCGCAAAAAAAAAAAAAAGAAAAAAAAAAGAAAAGTGTTTTACTTCTGACTGCCACCTCCCCCACTCTGCCCTCCCTTCTTTCACCAGTCCCTCCTTATCCTCTTCCCATTCTACTTTCCTGTAGGGTTAAATAGATTACTCCTCCCAATTGGGTGTGAATGTTGTTCCCTCATTGAGCCCACTCTGATGGGATTAAGGTCTTTGAGCTAATTCTGTGTTCTCAATTTTTCTTCCTACCTCCCTCCTCAACCCTCCCTATGAAATCAAGCAAATCAATATGTCATACTTGTGCAGTTATGCAGAACATCTTCACCTTGCCTGAAAGTGTTTTGCTTTTAATTGCTCTCTCCTCCAAATTGACCTTCCCTCTTTCCCCTCTCCCCACCCCCCCTAAACTCTCTCCCCTTCCACTTTCCCTAAAGGCAAAAATATATTACTATACCCACTTGAGTATATATGTTATTCCCTCTTTGAGCCACTTCTGATGATAGTAAGGTTCACTCACTCCCTACTCCTTCCCCCTTTTCCCCTCCTCTCCATAAGCTTTTTTCTGGTTTCCTTCATGTGAACTACCTCTCCCCAGTCCACCTCTCCCTTTTCCACTCCCCCAGTCTATTCTTCCTACCCCTCAACCCTATTTTAAAGATGTCAACATGGGTTATCTAGGTGGCACAGTGGATAAAGCACCAGCCCTGATCCCAAGAGGCCCCTGAGCCCAAATCTGGCTGCAGACATAAGACATCCCACCCTGTTTTCCCCACAAAGAACACAACATAAATGCTTTACAGATATCATCCCTTCATATTCAGTTCAGACCTGTGTTCTCTGTGAATTCCTTACTGAGAAAGTTCTTATGACTTTGAAGTATTATCTTACCATGTAGGAATATAAACAGTTTAATCTTTTAATATCCATCATGAATTCTTTTTCCTGTTTATCTTTTTATGCTTCTCCATTGTCTTGTATTTGAAATTCACATTTTCTATTCAGTTCAGGTCTTTTCATCACAAATGTCCGAAAGTCCTCTTTTTCATTGAATTCCCATTTTTCCTCTGAAAGATTATACACAGTTTTGCTGGGTAGGTGATGCTTGCCTGTAATCCCAGTTCCTTTGCCCTCTGGAATTTCATATTTCATGCCCTCTGTTCCTTTAATGTAGATGCTGCTAGATCTTGTTTTATCCTTAGTGTAGCTCCATAATATTTGAATTCCTTTTTTCTAGCTGCTTGCAATATTTTCTCCTTGACCTGGGAGTTCTGGAATTTGGCTATAACATTCCTGGAGGTTTTCCTTTTCGGGTCTCTTTCTGGAGGTGATCAGTGGATTCTTTCAATTTCTATTTTACCTTCTGTTTCTAGAATATCAGGGCAATTTTCCCTAACAATCTCTTGGAAGATGCTTTCTAAACTCTTATTATGGGCATGGTTTTCAGGCAGTCAGTGATTTTCAAATTATATCTACTGGATCTATTTTCCAGGCCAGTTGTTTTTTCAAGGAGATATTTCATATTGCCCTCTATTTTTTAAATTCCTTTGGATTTGCTTTATTATGTCTTGGTTTCTCATAAAGTCACTAGTTTCCATTAGTTCAAGTCTAGTTCTTAGGCAATATTTTCATCAGACAGCTTTTTTATAGCCTTTTCCATTCATTGCCCTCCTGCATTGCTCTCATTTCTCTTTCCTTTCTTTCCTCCACCACTCTAAATCTTCCTTCTATCTCTCTTACTTTCTCTTCAAAGTCCCTTTTGAGTGCTTCCATGGCCTGAGACCAATTTGTATTTTTCTTGGAAGCTTTGGATGTAGGGTGCACCTCGATCTTCCTTGTCACTAAAGAAACTTTCTGTTATTCTTAACTCTTTGCTTGCTCATCTTGCCATTTTTTGCTTGACTTTTAACTCCCTCTTACAGTGGGGCCCTACTTCCAAGTTACACTGTCCCAAGCTTTAGAGGGTCCCTGGTGTTTTGATTTGAAGGAGGACAGGTTTTTATCTCACCAGGCCTGTTCTCTGGTCTGAAGGTAACCTCAAGCCAACTTGCTAGTTAACCAGCCAGCAGAGTGCTGAAGAGCCTGCACCTTTCCCCCACCTGGGCCTCCTGCTGCTCAAGATTTCTTCCTGATTCCCTGCTGGGGTGGGATAGCTGAATTCCTCCTCAGGTTCTGGAGACACCCCTGTATTTTCCACCTACCAGACCAGCCATTCAGCCCTCTCACCTGATAGTAAGCTTAGTTCAAGAAGACGCTGGTACTGCAACTTATTTGGAGGCTGGGGGTAAGTTTCTCTGGTACAGCGTGTTTGGGGTCTGTGTCAGCATGATTGCGGGGTTGGACTCTTCTTGCAGCCCATTATGACCCCCTTTTATTTAGAAAATTATTTCAGCCTTCTTTTTGTGGGTTTTGCTGCTCCATGACCTGTTTTATTGCTGTTGGGGGGGGGGAGCGGTAATTTTGTCAGGAGCTCTCTAAAACAGGGCTTCTTAAACTTTTTCCACTGGCAACCCCTTTATACCCAAGAAATTTTTACATGACCCTGTGTATATAGATTTATAAAATAGGTATATATAACTTTTTAGTATTGTCAAAATTTTTCAACCCCTCACATTGTTACATGACCCCATATGGAGTCATGACCCACAGTTTAAGAAGATTTAAAAAAAAAAAGGCAGGAGAAGGTATGGTATGTTTTTAGAAATGATGACATCCCAAATAGTTCAAATATAATATTTTGGTGCTGAAACCACCCATTGGTAACCACATTCTCCCATAAATTTAGAGGAACCAGTTTATACTACAATCAAAGCCCTTTTTATTCATCTGAGAAGGAAGTTATCTGGAAAATTTCCGTAAGTGGAATACCTCATTCCAAGTGATTCCTGATAAAGGAGTCATATTCTCTTTGTATTTGTAGTGTGTGTGTGTGTGTGTGTGTGTGTGTGTGTGTGTGTGTGTGTGTGTGTATGTATAGGTATATGTTTCTATATATATGTAATAGAAATAATAGGTCTTATTTTCAGTGATTTTTGGAACAGAGTTTTGGACTACAATTCAACTTTCTTCGAAGTTCAGAAATTAAGTTTATCTAATACCCCTTTGCTTTTACCTAAGCTGCTTACTTACCACAGCCAATCTTCCTTTTTAAAGGCAACATTTTATTTGTGAAGGTACTTAAAAAAGGAATATCGGCATTATTTTATACTGACTTTCTAAAGAACCATAACAAGTCTATTTGAATCTTTTATTTGGTATTAACTAGATATTTTATCATAAGTGAGCAGGGGGTTTCTGGTTCACTAGCCTTTATTGCTTTCTTAAATGCATTTCAACCTTTCCCATAGTTCAAGTCTATATAATCCAAATTCCTTTTTTTTTTCTTCATATTTTAACTCTCTCACAATGTTGCTTATATCTCATTCAGCTAATGTCCCTCAGAACTCACTGGTAAAGGATTGTCTTGAGTTGGTATAAATTTTGAACCTCTAGTGAAATTTGCTTTTTAAATTTAGGATTGTAAAAGTTTAAATATTTCATTTGGTTTTATGTTAAACCAAAGAGATTTGTATTAGTCAATCTTATTTCTGGATGTTGGATTTTCCTCTTTGTTTTAGAAATACATTTTGTTTCTTAAAACTTGGGGAGCAGGAAGGTATAGTGGAAGAGATCACTGGCCTGGAATTTAGAGCACCTTAGCCATAAGAGGGATTCTGTTACTAATTCATAGTGTAACCATGGGTAAGAGGAGTTGTAATAATAACGATAACAATATGGTGAGAGAACAGAAAATTAGTAGAATGCCAGATAGAGTTATGTACATATAGTACATACATTTGTATGCTTTGAGAATATTAAATGGTAGTTGTGAAGGTATAAGCTTAGACATGTAGTTGTCTGCCCCTATTGGCATGTAGGCTCTGTACAAGTAGGGATGGTTTTATTCATTGTATTTGTATCTCCAGCACATAGCCCAGGGCCTGATGGTCTTAGAGGAACTGTGAAGTCCTAGTGAATTGGACTCTGTCAATATCTCTGATTGGGATAGCCAATGTGTTGCAATTGCTCCTAAGTACCAAAGAAATAGGTAGCATGGGGTTGTAGGCTGGTTTTACTTAAGACTGACATGATTGATCAGCTTCATACAGAAGATAGCGGAGTAAGTGACACATCTTCATGTTTTGGGAGCACAAGAAAGCAAGGGTGCACCAGAACAAATCAGAAAAACAATCCTGTACCTTCTGGTAAAGATTTCTATTTAAATTATACTGACCAGTAAAGTGGGCAAATGACATGTTCATATGAAATTAGTCTAAATATATAAATGTTTTTATACCATACCAGTACTATATCATAGCAACAATGGAAACTGATCTAACTGGTAAAAATTCCATATTGTGCTTTGACAATGTCACCCAAGACTCCAAGTCACAGAACAACATAAAACAGACTGAAACAATGCAATTGTAAGAACTACCTTGATCCCTAATTCCAGATTACAAAATATGAGCTGAAATTGAGAAGCTACTAAAATCTGTAGAGAGAAAAGTGGAAGAGAATGATGTATTTGAAAGTAAGAAACTAGAGAAATTCCATCTTATAACACAATTGTTGACAAAGACAATTATGCTACCCCAAATTATTTTGAAGAGGAGATGGGTATACTTAAAGAATTTTGAAGAGCACTTTTTTAGAATGATGACAAAAATCCATCTAACAAATCAACTATAGCAAAACAAAATAATTTTAAGACCCCCAAATTTACCATAACCATGATAAATTAATGAATTCTTACCCAATTTTGAGAGAAGTTATAAAATGTATTTCACTACTGTATGCACCTTCTGCCTCATTAAAAATGATAGGAGGGAGGGGCAGCTAGATGGCACAGTGGTTAAAGCACCGGCCCTGGATTCAGGAGTACCTGAGTTCAAATCCAGCCTCAGACACTTAACACTTACTAGCTGTGTGACCCTGGGCAAGTCACTTAACCCCCATTGCCCTGCAAAAAAAAAATGATAGGAGGGAGTGAGATCCAGAATTCATGACACGATCGCTCCAAAAAACATCCAAATAATGCCATAGGAAAATGCCCAGAGCAGCAAAACTCACACAAGAATGTGCTGAAATCATCTTCTAACCAACAAGAGCTTGGAAGGTCACAAGGAGGGAGCTGCTGTGCTGATACAGGAGTCGAGCCCAACCTCACAGTCACCCTGACACAGATCCAGTCCCAGGAAGGCCTCACGAGAGAAGCAGACCCCCAGAGCCTCTGAATCAGCTGAAGCACCAGTGTCATCTGGAACTAAGCTCACAGTCTGGTGAGTGGGCTGAGCCCTGGGCAGGGGGGATACTACAGGGGTCTATGCTGGTGCTAAGGCAAAACTTGGATTTTACACCCTGCTGAGAACCAGGAGGCAGGCTTGAGTAGCAGTGGCCCAGGTGGGGGAGGGGCACAAGCTTGTCGGATCTAACAACCACAACACACAAAGTTGGTTGATTAGCAAGTTGGTTCGGGGTCATCTAGAACCAGGAAACAGGCCAGGCAAGGGAAGAACCTGATTCTCCTTAAATCATACCAGCTGGGACTTCTTAAGCTTGGGATGCTGCAGCCTGGAAACAGTGCCCCACTTTAAGGAGCTAAAAGTCAAGTAAAAGAAAGGCAAGATGAGAAGACAGAGAAAGGTTTGGACCATAGAAAGTTTCTTCAGTAACAAGGAAGACCAAGGGGTACCCTCAGAGGAAGATATCAACTTCAGGGCCCCTATATCTAAAGCTTCCAAGAAAAATGTGAATTGGTCTCAGGCCATAGAGGTGCTCAAAAAGGACTTTAAAGATAAAGTTAGAGAGGTAGAGGAAAAAATGGAAAGAGAAATGAGGGTGATGCAGGAAAGACATGAGAAAAAAGTCAACAGCTTGAAAAGTCAAATTGGCCAAATGGAAAAGGAGTTACAAAAGCTGTCTGACGAAAATAATTGCCTAAGAATTAGGACTGAACAAATGGAAGCCAGTGACTTCATGAGAAACCAAGACACAATAAAGCAAATCCACATGAATAAAAAAATAGAGGGTAATGTGAAATATCTTCTGGGAAAAACTGCTGACCAGGAAAATAGGTCCAGGAGAGATAATTTGAAAACTATTGGTCTGCGTGAAAACCATGATCAAGGAAAAAGCATAGGCACCATCTTCCAAGATATCCTCAGGGAAAATTGCCCTGAAATTCTAGAAGAAGAAGCTAAAATAGAAATTGAAAGAATCCACCGATCACCTCCAGAAAGAGATCCCAAAAGGAAAACTCCTAGGAATATTATAGCCAAATTCCAGAGCTCTCAGGTCAAGGAGAAAATATTGCAAGCTGACAAAAAGAAAGAATTCAAGTTCTGTGGAGCCCCAGTCAGGATAGCACAAGATCTAGCAGCTTCTACATTAAAGGACCGGAGGGCATAGAATATGATATTCCAAAGGGCAAAGGAAATGGGATTATAACCAAGAATCACCTACCCAGCAAAACTCAACATAATCTTTCAGTGGAAAAAATGGGACTTTAATGAAAAAGAAGACTTTCAGACATTTGTGATGAAAAGACCTGAACTGAATGGCAAATTTGACTTTTAAATACAAGACCCTAGAGAACCATAAAAATTAGAGCTGGGAGACATACCTGGGGTCGTACAGTGTGTGTGACTATCATGTGTCTGAGGCTGGGTTGTGGCTGGGATAACTCTGGGTCCAGGGGTGATACTTTGTCCATTGTGTCACTTAGCTAGGTGGTGACATCTTTGGGGTTGAATTGAGGGGTGAAGGGAATTCACTGGGGAAGGGGGAAGGGCAGAGGTGAAATCCTACATGAAAGAAATAGGAAAAGGCTTATGGAGTGGGGGAAGAGATGGGAGAGGATCAGGACAGTAAATGAATTTTACACTCATCAGAGCTGCCTCAAGGAGGGACTAACAGACACACCCAACTAGGAGGAGTAATCTATTGAATCTGGGCGGTAAATGAGCCTAACAGTCATCAGAATTGGCTCAAAGACCTCAATCTCATTAGAATTGGCTCAAGGAGGGAATAATGTACACACTCAATTGGGTGGAGTAATTTCTCTAACCCTGCAGGAAAATAGGAGGGGAAGGGGATAAAGAGAGAGAGGGGAAATAGAATGAAGGGCAGAGTGGGGAAGGGGACAGACAGAAGCAAATCCCTTTTGAAGAGTGATAGGATGAAAGAAGATGGATAATAGAATAAATATCATGGGGAAGGGAATAGGGTGGAAGGGAAACAGTTAACAATAGTAATCATGAAAAAGAGAAAAGGGGGAAAATTGTACAAGGAATATTTATAGCAACTCTTGGTGGAGGCTAAGAATTGAGAATCAAGGGAATGTCCATCTATTGAGGAATGATGGGAAAAGCTGTGCTATATGATTGTAGTGGAATGGTCTTGTGCTACAGGAAATGACAAACAGGATGATACCTGAAAAATCTGGAAAGACTAATGAACATGGATATATAGTGAAGTGAGCAGAGCTGGGAGGACATTGTGCATAGTGACAGCAGTATTGTTCAGTGAGCAATTGTGAATGATTTAACTACTCTCAGCAGTGCAATGATCCAAGACAATCCTAAGGAACTAATGAAGAAGCTTACTATGCACCCCTATAGAAAGAACTGATAAAAAGAACACTTGTGGATTGTACATATATAACCTGGTTGCAATCTTATGGAGAGGGGAGGAAAGGGAGGAAGGGAGGGAGGGAGGGAGAAAAATTTGGAACTCTAAATCCTATGAAAATGAATGTTGAAAAGTACCCTTACATGTAACTGGAAAATAAAATAAATAAAGAGCAAAAAAAAAAAATGATAGGAGGAAAGGTAGCGCTACCAAGAGGTGTAGGTGACTATGAAAAACTTGCAGAGAGACACTGAAAGATTAGCTCCACCTCTAGGTATTACATGAAGTACAAAAATGACATGAGTAAAGTCTACAAGAAGAAAACATTCAGAATGGAATCTTGGAAATAAAATTATATTTAAAATTCTAAATTCCTTTAATTAGCATTGAAAATTTAAAAATCAAAGGGTTAAAATAATATAATATCTTAAACAATTCAGCATAAATTAAAAAAAAAAACCCTTATTACAAAAGTTTGGGAAGCAGAGAAATCAGGGGAGGTAGGGAATTCCTGAAAAAGAAGATGTAAAAAATTCCTAGCTGTTCATATGGTTGCAGGAAATAAAGCAAAATAGAAAGGCAAGTTGGATTAAATATAATACAAAAGGTTTGCACACTTCTAATGAATGATAGAACAATAACATCAAAGAAGGTAAATGTGTTATTCATATCACTTCAATACTGGCAATCTGTGGGACAAGAAAAGTTCCATAATTTTTGGCTCAAATATTTCACATCAACTACTAGCAAGTCTTTTTCCTTTAATATACAGGACGGATTCTTCCTTTCTTAATAGAAGATATCTAAATTTATCATCAAAAGAATGAGTGACCTCTATGCAAAAATGCAAATTATATGTTTATATACTTTTACAAAGTAAATCTCACTACAAAAACTATCAACACCTTAAAGAAAACATAAGATGATAATGATAGGTTAGCAACTTGTCTTAGGAACATTCATCTTAACTCCATCAAACAAGGTAAGAAGACTAAGGTAATACTAAAAATATAATTATGAGAAGAATGAGGAAAATAATAATAAACATAAAGCTCACATCTAGAGTTTTGTGTTCAGTTCTATGCCTAATGCTACACATTAGGAAATAGCATGTTTAGACTGGAAATCAAAGAGAGCATAGTAGCTCTCTTTAAGTGTCTGAAGGCCTGCCATTTGAATGAGAGATTAATCTTATTCAGCTTGACCTCCAAGAGTAGAACAGGAGAAATAGGATGATATTTTAGAAGGAGATTTAGGGTTGATGTGAAGTAAAATACCCTTAGTAATTAGACATCATAAAATGAATTTGAATGACTCAGGAAATAGTAGAATCCCCCCTTTTTTTTTAGTGAGACAATTGGGGTTAAGTGACTTGCCCAGGGTCACACAGCTAGTAAGTGTTAAGTGTCTGAGGCCGGATTTGAACTCAGGTATTCCTGAATCCAGGGCCGGTGCTCTATCCACTGCGCCACCTAGATGCCCCAGTAGGTTCCCTTTTACAAGATGTTTTCAGGCAAAGGACAGATGACCACAAATTGGGAATGCCATAGAGAAGATTCTTGCTCAAGTAGGGTTTAGATAAGATAGCTTCTGAGATTTAGATCCGAGATTGTATAATTCTGAGGGATATACTATGTTCTATTGGGTAGAAGATTGGGCAAAAAGCCAAGAAGATGGGTTCAATTTTTTTTTTCTCAGATACATATAAGCTATAAGACTCTGGGCAAATTACTTAACTTCTTTGAGCCTCAATTTCATCATCTTTCAAATGGGAAAATTAATAGCACCTATTTCATTAGGGTTGTTATAAGGATCCAATTTTATACATATATAAATGTGTATATAATTTTATCATATGCATATAACTTGATACATATACACACTTATACATACACATACATATATGTGTTTGTGTGTGTATACATTATTATTTGGCAAACCTTAAAGTATTATATACTATAAATACTAGCTATTCTTATTAACTCCACATCCAGAAAAATTAAATAACATGACTACAGTGCTTTAAGATTTCTAAAGTATTTTCCTTAATGCTTACTAGATAATATATAGGTAGTGATGTCCCCTTTATGAGCATCAGTTTCTTCATTCATAAAATGAGATTCTGCTATATTGGCCCATGAACTCTTTTTCTTTTTTGTATATGTATGTATGTATATAAAATTCTTTGATCCTAAGTATGTAGGAGATAGAAAATTAAGTTTTCTGTCAGAGTGGAGGGAAAGATGACTACGTTGAAGGTTTATGAGTTTTATAAGTTATATAACAATGATGGAGATTGGAACAGATCCTTTGATGGTCCTTCTATCACCTGTATGATTTGGCACATGTCAGAAGTAGGCATGGATGGTTCCACGAGGGAAAACAAGGTATTCTAAGGGAAGTTACCAGAATCTAGTGTTGATGGTTTCATCAGAATGCATGTGTGAGGATGCTGTTCCAAACCTTTTGGCTAGTGCTATATCCAGGAGCCCAGATGGGCAACAATGAAAATTCACTCAAATGTTCTTTTCCTATCTAATTGTGTCTGAATGTTTATTTTTCTGGAACTAGTTATTCCTCAACATTTTTTATTTATGTCATCTATGTCATTCCTTTGTCTCTTAGTCAAGAAAGAGGTGGTAATGCAGAATGCCTCTCTATTACTTAGATGACCACTCCCTATACCCAATTCCTTCTACTACTGGTTTATTTGGTTGACTGTTTTGATTATTAATGACATTGCATTTCTTTAGATAAAGACATTTTTTCTTGGTGTGGATCTTCTCTACTTATTGGCTGTTTACAAATGTTAATATTTATTAAAAAGGAACATATTTTTGACAATTTTTTTTTAAAAAGAGGCATTGTTTCATAGTGGATTCAGGGTCAAACTCACAGTCAGGAAGAGCTGAGTTCAATTCCCATCTCTGACACATTGATACTGTGTGACTCCCTGTGAGTCACTACACTTCTTAGTTCCCCAGGCAACTCTTAAGATTTGAAGTCACTGAACAGTTGCAGATTTTCATTGGTGGAAGGAATTTGAACACCAGTGAAATCTGAAGTTTGGGTGAAAATAATAAAACAAAATCATATTTCATGTATTGAAAAAATAATGTATCTTGGATAAAGGTTTAAAAATAACAATAAGTTGGGGGTAGCTAGATGGAGCAGTGGATAAAGTACCAGCCCTGGATTCACAAGGACATGAGTTCAAATCCAGCCTCAGACACTTGACACTTACTAGCAGTGTGACCTTGGGCAAGTCACTTAACCCTCATTGCTCCACCAAAAAAACAAAACAAGACAAGACGAGACAAAATATAACAGTAACTGAGACACAGTATATTGTAGTGTTAGAAGGCCTTGGAATCTGAAAGTTTTAAATTCCAGTCCTGGCTCTGACCCACTACAATGTGACCATGAGCAAGTCACTTAACCTCTTAGTGCCCTAAAAATCTCTAAGACACAAATTCTAGAATTATAGATTTAGATGTGGACAGACCATCAGAAGCTATTGTGTTCAGCCCTCTCATTTTACAGATGAAGAAACTGAGACTAAGAGAGTTTAAGTGATTTGTTTAGGGTCATATACCTGGTCAGTGTCCGAAGTTGGATTCAAACTTCCTGATTCCAGTTCCAGAAATTTTGAATCAAGTCAATCAACAAACATTTATTCAGTGTCTTCTATTTTCCTAGCACTGTGCTTAACACTGAGAATGCAAAGACAAAAATAAAATAGTCCCTGCCCTCCAAGAACTTCCATTTCTAATGGGGAAAATAATATGTTCACTTGTAAATGTGGTACCAGTTCAATAACCCTCCTTCAGAGGCTATGGAATACTATTATTGTATCCTTAATTGGAAATAGAGCCTGGGAGAGAATAACAGTTAACTGTCATCTGAAGAAAGTTAACTTGTCAAGGCACCAAGTAAAAAGACCAAGAGAACTCTCAAGAGACTGAATGAGTTTACTGTCATGAAGGAAGAGAAAAGGTAAGAAGAGGTATTTTGGGAGAACTGGGTTTAATTCTTCTTCTGGAGAGAAGGTTATTGAAGCTGATAGCACATAATTATATAGAGAATATATTTAAAATAAATAGGGAATTTGGGGCTGACATGAGCTAGTGACCAGCTGTGTGTGATGAGAAAGTTCAAGGTAAAAGTCCAAGTACAAGGTGAAATATGGCCTGAAGAGAAATCAGAGATTCCAAGATGGAAGTTCATTCTAGTCATGAAGAACAACCCATGCCAAGGCATGGAGATGAGACATGGAGCATTGTGTAGTAGTGAGTGATGGGTCAGTATGACTGGTCTGACCTTGGAGTATATGGAGGGATGTCATATATATAAAGACCTAAAAGGGAGGGAGGGGCTAGGTTGTGGCTTTAAATACTAGGTAGAGGAGTTATAACTTAAATCCTAGAGGTAATATGGAGTCACTAGAGTTTATTGAGCAGGCACTGACATGGCCAGACACATACTTTAGGAAAATCACTTTGATATCTTTAGAGAACAGATTTGAATGAGAATGAGTTTGAAACAAAGATCAGCTAGAGAGCTATCCCAGAAGTCCAGGTGATAGATGATGAAGACCTGAACTGAGATGGTGGCCGTGTGAGCAAAGAAAAGTATGTGTATGTGAGAGACATTGTGGAGAGAAAAAGAAGATTTGGAAAACAATTGGATATGTGAAATAAGCAAAGTCAAAGATGATGCCAACTTTGTGAACCTTATAGACTGAAAGGATGCTAAATAACTTGATAGGAAAAGTAAAATGCAGAAGTATATGTTTGAAGAAGAAGAAAATGAATTCTACTCTGGACATGTTGAACTGGCCTATGGAACAGCCAGTTCAAAATATTCAATAGACAATTGATAAAGAACCAGAATGTAAGAGTACTAGAGCTAGCTAGCTACCTAGCTAGAGAGATACATAGATACATAGAGAGATAGATATAGATGATATAGATATGAATCATTTACATAGAGATAATAATTGACCCATGGAAGCTACTAAGATGACCAAGTGTGATAATAGGGAAAGAAGAAAAGAGATCTCAGAACAGTCTTGGAGTACAGCCACAGTTAGTGAATATGATGATGATCCAGCAGAAGAATGAGGAGAAAATGAGACCATGAAATCCCAGAGAGGAGAGATAAAGAATCATTGATATCAAGTGATGAAGAAAAGTCAATGAGGTTGATGATAGAAGAGAGGGCATTAGATTGGTAACTTTGGAGAGAGCAGTTTCAGTAGAGTGTTGAGGTCAGAAGCCAGATTAGAGTGTTTTTAGGAGAGTTGAAAGAGAGGATGTAGAGGAACTGAGTATAGCTAGCTTTTTCAACAAGTTTGGCTGAGGAAGGGAGGAGAAATATACAATGATAACTAGTGGGGATGGTAGGACCTATAGCAATTTTTTTTTTAACCAGGGGAGAGAGTCAGGAATTTTTGTAGAAACTAGGAAAGGAATAGTAGTCGATAATGAGAGATTGAAGATTAGAGAGACAAAGGCAGTGGTCTAGTGGTTATTAGTAAATTTGCTGGAGAAGCCTGAAGAGAATAGGATAGAAATAGATATAGAGGAATTAACCTTGGAGAAAGGAAGAGACACTATGCCATTGGAATGTGTAGTAATGGATAACATAATTTGGGGTGTTACGAGGTTGAAAGAGGAAAGAAGTGACTAATAGTCTCTATTTTCCAAATAATGAGGTAAGGTCCTTTGCTGAAAGAGTAGGAAAAGCGGGAGCTAATGTGAGCCTGAGGAGAGTATAGAAGGCTTGGTACACCTGTTATCATGAAGGGGAATAAAGAATTAATTAAAAGTTAAAGGGAGGGGAAGCTAGGTGGTAAATCACTGGTCCTGGATTCAGGAGGACCTGACTTCAAATCCAGCCTCAGCCACTTGACACTTACTAGCTGTGTGACCCTGAGAAAGTCACTTAACCCTCATTGCCCTGCCCAAAAAACAAAAACAAAAACAAAAAACAAAAAAGTTAAAGGCGAGTTGCAAGTCTACACTGGTGGATCATTTTCCCCACTGGGAGGTCCCAACATGAATTAAAAAAAGATCTAAATAAAAGCATACCTCTTTTTTCCCCTAATATTCGCTTTGGGGAAAAATAAAACTGCTCATTCTACCATTCTGTGATTGTAAAAAGCTTGCTAAACTATCAAATTATGAATGCGAATCCAAATAATAACACAAAAGCAATTGAATTAAAATTTAGGTAGGGTGATTGGGATGGTGAAACTTCTTTGAAGTTATTTTGGAACTTAGATTCTTCCTAGTGCTCCAAGGCATAGTTGAGTATGTGAGTAAATGGTGAATGCCTCCTAATTATTTCCAAGGATAACTAATTAGTAGGACTATTGTACGTTCAGAGTAACAACCCTCATCACTGATCTGTTTTTGTTTTGGATCCATACATTCTCTGTAGTAATTGCAT
Organism: Dromiciops gliroides; assembly: GCF_019393635.1. Lineage (NCBI taxonomy): Eukaryota > Metazoa > Chordata > Mammalia > Microbiotheria > Microbiotheriidae > Dromiciops > Dromiciops gliroides. The sequence goes on along the minus strand of NC_057861.1, from coordinate 592,973,962 downwards.
TGTGCTCCCACCACATTTTAGGGGACTTGGGGAACTTGCAGGATTTGTCATGTGAGATGTTTGGTCATTTTAATTTTTACTAATTTTCTCCACTAAACATTGAAATTGAGTTGTAACATATTAAAAACTAAGACATTTGGGCAGCTAGATAGCGCAGTCTATAGAGTTAAGTGACTTCACTTAACCCCAATTGCCTCACCCAAAAAAACAAAACAAAACAAAAAACTAAGATATAAAAAGATGTGATCAAAGAAATGCGAGTTAAAAAAAAAAGACAGGTTGGTTACTGGTAAGAGGAAGGAAGAACTGATGGACAGCCTGTATACTCTATTGGTAACCTTACTGTATCAAGAAAAATTGAATTAGTAGGTAGACTTCTCATACCTGGATAAGGATTACATGAGTTGGGTGGGCATGAGTAGGTAGTGATCTGAGTTGTTGGAAGGAGTACCAACTTTGTTGAGCCCATAGATCTGTTGGAAGATTTCAGCAGCGCACTGCTTGAATCACCTCTGTGTTCTACTTTCAAACTAAAGAGAAGAAAATATCTTGGTTGAATATATTTTCTTTTTTCTTAGTCCCTGACCATCCTCAGTCAATTAACTTTTTTTCTGTGGCATCCAAAGAATTTTGTGAATTTCAAATATCACAACTGATGAATCAACTATGCCTCTGTTTGTCTCTTCCTACCTCTGTTTGCCTTTTCCTATCCTCTGCTGCTCACTCTTGCTTAAGTTTATTGTCCACAGGGGCAGCTAGGTGGCACAGTGGATAAAGCAGTGGCTTTGGATTTAGGAGGAACTAAGTTCAAATCCAGCCTCAGACACTTGACACTTACTAGCTGTGTGACCCTGGGCAAGTCACTTAACCCTCATTGCCCCTTAAAAAAAAAGTGTTGTCAATCTTTATCACAAATTCCAAACAGAATAACAAATTTTTCATTAATGGAGAGTTGATTATATTTACACCCTATTGAATGTTCCCTGACACCCAATGCTTCTCTAGTCTTTTTGGTTATCTATCCAATGTTTGGGTGTTCTTCAAGGACAAGTTCAAGTTTTTCCACTTCTCTAGCATCTAACCTGAACATACTAATTCATAGTGTACTTTCTCTCTTTTATAACATTAATGAAATTTAGTATTTGTATCTCTTAAGTAGTATCAGTGATTTTTTTTTTGGTGAGGCAATTGTGTTTAAGTGACTTGCCCAGGGTCACACAGCTAGTAAGTGTCAAATGTCTGAGGCCGGATTTGAACTCAGGTACTCCTGACTCCAGGGCCAGTGCTGTATCCACTGTGCCACCTAGCTGTCCCCCGATGATTTTTAAAAACATTTCTATGGTGCCTTATGCTTTTCCCTTATCCCATTTGATCCTCACAAGAACCATTTGAAATGGGCATGTACTTCTGTCCCAAATTATAGTTCAGCAAAATTTAGACTTAAAGAAATTGACTTACCCAAGATCACAAAAAAAGCTAGTATCAGTACTGATACTGGAACCCAAGTTATCACAACTTAAGATCAATCAGTGACAAGTTGGGCTAGACCAGTGGTGGTTAAGACCCAAGTTTTCATATAGATAGGTGGTGGCAGAAGGGAAAGCACTGGATGAAAAGGGACTGTCAAGCACAACTTTATTATGGTTCTGTCTCTTCTAACTTTTCAACTCTATAAATCCAGTTCCATCTTATTTGTCTAAGAATCATAGGGATGGGGAAGGAACAAACATTTACAAAGCACCTACTAAGTGCCATGTACTATATTAAACACTTTACAAATATTATTTCACTTGATCTATGCAACAACTCTGGAAAGTAGGAGATGCTTTTATTATCTCCATATTACAGTTGAGGCAGGCAGAGGTTAAGTGACCTGCCCAGCTAGGGTTACACAGCTAGAAGGGTGTGAACCTGGGACTGAATTTTGTTTCCCCTGACTCGTGGCTCATTACATCATTCACTGCATTAACCTTAATAGGGAAAACCAGGACATTTTAACACCATCTGGGCCAACTCCTTCTTTTTATAGATGAGGAAACTAGGGACCAGAGATGTGAAATGACTCGCTATAAGATGGCAGATCTGTTCTGCTCCGATTATGCCAAGTATAGAGTAACAGACCAGTCAAGAAAATAATGAGATGCCATTGAAAGAAGGGTGATCCATGCCACCATACAATTCAGTAGATTTTAATGGGGGGAGCTGACTCACAATGTCAATCATCCTGGGTGTTGGCAAAATAGTATGGTAAATCTCCAAACCTCAGGTCAGGTCATGGAATTATATGGAAACAGAACAAAGACAGTGCCAGGGATGGCCTCTGGTCACTTGTAAGTTTTCCCATGGGATAGAGCTTCTTTTGCTGTTTAGGTTAAAAGTAGTTTATATTAACTGTGGAGTCATAAGTCACGTTCTCACACTCTGGCTCCTACTCTATGCTCCATCTATCATGACCTATTCATACTTTCTTTCTAATAGTATTTTGCACAAAGTTCTCCAAGCAGTGCATAAGTAGTTTCATTAACATGGAGGTGGGTTAGCTGTACTAAACCTGGAATTTTACTATAAAGTGGCAGTCATCAAAACTATCTGGTACTGGCCAAGAAATAGAGTGGAGGATCAATGGAATAGGCTGGGCACAGGAAACGCAGTAGTCAATGACACTAGTAATATAGTGTTTGATAAACCCAAAGACTCCAGCTTCTGGGATAGGAACTCAGTATTTGACAAAAACTGCTGGAAAAACTGGAAGATAGTATGGCAGTAATTAGACATAGGCCAACATCTTACACCTTGTACTAAAATAAGGTCAAAATGGATACATGATTTAGACATAAGAGGTGATACCACAGGTAAATTAGGAGAGAAAGGAATAGTCTACCTTTCAGATCTTTGGAAAGGAGAACAGTTTATGACCAAACAAGAGATAGAGAATATTATAAAATGCAAAATGGATGATTTTGATTACATTAAATTAAAAAGTTTTTGTACAAACAGAAGCAATGCATCCAAAATTAGAAGGGAGACAGAAAGCTGGGAAACAATTTTTATGGCCAATACTTCTGATAAAGGCCTCATTTCTAAAATATATAGGGAACTAAATCAAATTTATAAGAATCCAATTCATTCCCCAATTGAGAAATGGTCAAAGGAAATGAACAGGCAGTTTTCTGATGAAGAAATCAATGCTATCTATTCCCATATGAAAAAATGCTCTAAATCACTAATGATTAGAGAGATACAAATTAAAACAACTCTGAGGTACCACCTGACACCTATCAGATTGGGTAAAATGACAAAAAAAGGAAAATAAAAAATGTTGGAGAAGCTGTGGAAAAATTGGAACACTAATGCATTGTTGGTGGAGCTATGAACTGATTCAACCATTCTGGAGAGCAATTTGGAATTATGCCCAAAGGGCTATAAAGCTGTGCATACCCTTTGACCCAGCAATACCACTTTTGGGTCTTTTTCCCAAAGAGATCATGGAAAAGGGAAAAGGACCCACATGTACAAAAATATTTATAGTTGCTCTTTATGTTGTGGCAAGGAATTGGAAGTTGAGGAAATGCCCATCAACTGAGGAATGGCTGGACAAGTTGTGGTATATGAATGTAATGCAATACTATTGTGCTGTGAGAAACGATGAGCAGGAGGAGTTCAGAGAAACCTGGAGGGTCTTGCATGGGCTGATGATGAGTGAGATGAGCAGAACCAGAAGATCATTGTACACATTATCATCAACATTGTGTATTGATCTACTGTGATGGACTATATTCTTCTCACCAATGCAATGGTACAGAAGAGTTCCAGGGGAGTCATGATGGAAGAGGATCTCCAAATCCAGGGAAAAAAAAGAACTGTGGAGTATAGATGCTGATTGAACCATACTATTTCTTCTGTTTTTGGTGGTGTTGTTTTTCTATTTTGAGGTTTTTCCTCATTGCTCTGATTTTTCTCTTATAACATGACTAATGCAGAAATATGTTATATATTATATATATATATATATATATATGTATGTATATATATATCAGATTACCTGCTGTCTAGGGGAGGGGGAGGGAGGGGAGGGAGGGAGAAAAAGAAAAATCTAAAATTGGAAAGCCTGTATAAATAAAAGTTGAGAACTATCTTTACATGTAACTGAAAAAAATACTCTATTAAAAAAAAACTTTATTAAAAAATATGCAGGAAGCAGAGGAACCTACCAATGAACTATATTGGAGATACAATCCACAACAGCAATACAAGCATAAGTAGGGAAATAATGTAACAAACAAGAGAATTACTACAATTGTTATAATTTTCTTCCACCCTACCTGAGGGAAGGCAAAGAAAGATTCAATGGTATTTGGTGATTAGTGGGAGAACTGGATTTCTGAACTTATTTTACTATAGGCTAGCTGAAATTCTGACCTAAATTCGGAGACAAAGAAAACATGGCTTGGGCAATTTAACAGCATGTTAGCAATGATACAGAATAGAATCAATTACAGAGTAGAATCAGATTCCTTTGATTTTTTTCAATTTTCCTTTATGTCAATGGGAAGCCTGTTTATGTCAATGGGAGACATGTTGCAATTTTCCCTGAGTGTTTAATGTATAAGCAGTATTGATCAATCACAGCATAAGCCAGAGGAAGAATATATGAAACCATGCTCTAATTTTAGAGAGGAAATTTAATGCCACCAAAGTAACTTAGAAAAATTAGCAAACATAGATACTATGAAAAGTCCAAGTTAATACAATAATGATCATCAACTCACTCTCAATGTCCACTTAATCTACACATTTCATTTTGGTTTCTAGATATTCCATGTAGTTGTCTGGTCTCTGGAAACATCTTTTTGTGGACTTTCTGGAATAGGTCTCATTTTCAGGGCAGCTCTATAGGAGATTCCTCTTCAGCACGTTTTCTTTCTTATTACAAGTTATTTGCAGAGATCTTTATATTTTCCTGCTAAAAATCTTTTTACAAAATAGATCTCAATACAATTCAGTATCGTCTCTTAAATTTTATTTCTCCAAGGAATAGTTCATATAGTGAAGACCAGCTCAAAATCTCGTGGTTCTCATATTATTAACAATAGAGCTATAACAAGGAGGGAATAACATTCACACCCAATTGGGAGAAGTAATCTGTTTAACGCTACAGGAAAGTAGGAGGGGAAGAGGATAAATAGGGAAGGGTGAAAAAAGGGAATGCAGAGCAGGGGAAGGGACAGTCAGAAGTAAAACACTTTTGAGGAGGAATAAGTTAAAAGAAGATAGAAAATAGAGTAAATATCATTGGAAGGGAATAGGACAGAGGGGGAAAAACACAATAGAGCTATAAAAAGAACATCAAATTAGGAACCCAGAGTTCACTTGAAGCTTCAGAAAAGTTAAGTCTTTATGGGGGCAGCTAGGTGGCTCAGTGGATAAAGCACTGGCCCTGGATTCAAGAGAATGTGAGTTCAAAGCTGGCCTCAGACCCCCAAAGTTTGCCCCCAAAACAAAACAAAGTTATGTCTTTACATGCCCCATTAAAATCATTGACATTTTGGGGGGTGGGCAATGAGGGTTAAGTGACTTGCCCAGGGTCACACAGCTAGTAAGTGTCAAGTGTCTGAGTCTAGATTTGAACTCAGGTCCTCCTGAATCCAGGGCTGGTGCTTTATCCACTGTGCCAACTAGCTGCCCCCTAAAATCATTTACATTTGACAGTGCTTTCTAAAAATTTTCAAATCCAATTAATTCCAATCCCTTTTGGAGTATCAGATGCTATTAAAGATCTAATCTAATCATGTATATGAAAATATAGGGAGCAACACTTAATATGTAGAAGCTTTCCATTCCTAGATTCAGTAGGTATACAAATGAATTTACTTGTAACAAAAGACCTAGAATGGGATGTGTAGACACACTAATTAATTCCCAATTGTATACTGAGAATAGTATACATCAAATGAGTTGCTTGTAGTAAAATATGTTCAGGTGTTAACCATATTCAAATGGAATACACAAACATTACTCTCCACTAAGATGAATGATAGAAGTAAAATTCTACTTTTAAAAATAAAACAGAAGAGTTTTCTGACTCTAACCTCACAAATTAATAGATTTATATCTTTGTTACACAAGGTTTTTAATCTTTGTCCATAACATTCCATATTTGTCCGTAATCTATTTCCATAACATTCTGAATGAATGAACTACTTCAGTCTTAAATATGAATAGATAAATATTAGAAGGCAGATGACAAGCTCAAGAACTAATTTACTTAGTTTTTTGGAATATGGAATAACTGTACATTCAAATTTAAAACATAAGATCTTACATTGTGCTCATATTCTCTACTCACTAACTGCCCTGATTATAGAAATTTACTCTGAAAGGAAAAATCAGGGAAATGATTATAAAAGCATTAAAATTGGTCCTCCATACCTAAGCCCAAGGACACAGAATGATTCAACACATGTATACCAGGATAAAGTATCCTTAGATTTGCTTGATTTCAAGTAGGCATCATGGTTGAGAACTAATCATGCAGTAGATATACCATCTTATAGCTAAACTCAGGCATAACCGAGGGGAAAACATTCTTGTTCAAAAGGAAATAACTCAATGGGGAAAATGAGTCAAGTGCACCTACCTTCAGTCATGCAAGGTTGTCCCCTTAATTTCCACCCCAAACACAAATATCCACATTTGCAGTCCAGTATCACATTTCCTCTGAGTAGCATGTTAAGCATTTTTCTCAAATGGTGGGTCACTGACTTAATGATCCATCAAACAACTATCCTTGAATTCAAAACTCAGAATAATATCAATTCTAGTCCTGAGTGATTTTATCTCAAATAGCAAGTTTCACTAATCACAGGTTAGGGCTAGATACAAATATCCTCATTCTCATGGTGTTTAGTAAGTAATAAAGAATTTACCGGGACTCACACACATAAGATATCAATTCTATTTCTTGTATTTGAGTTTAAACTCATTCTGGTGTAAAGATCAATCATTAGAAATTACTTCTATGTTATTAAAAAACTTGTAAATTTAGGAATGTCCCAAGTGATAAGATGTATGACCTTGTTTAAACAGATAGTTTTGTTATGGGCCCAGGGCACCCCAGAAGTTCTCTGGGGGCACATCAAAGAATCTTCTCCTTGAGAAACTAATCCAAAGGACAGACAGACCTAAAGAGATAAGTGGAACCAGATTGGACTGAGCTAGCTTTGGGACCTCCACCCTTCATTCTAGTCTCCCTCAACCCTGTGGAGATAAGTTTGGGTGTGGCTGCTTCCTTTGTATCCTGAGGAGATGGCTTCAGAGATTTGTAGCCACCCCTCACCCAATTCTTCCAGCCACTACCAGTGCGGGATGGTCTTCCCTCACTAAAGAAACTTTCCATAGACAGATGGTCACCCCCATCAGTCCTCTATAAAACTACCTGCCAGTCTCCTGCTCGAGGAGATTGGTATCTCAGAGCCATGCTCTGTACCATGCCTTCTTCCCATGAGAAGTCCAAGGACTTCTTTCATGGTTTCCCGTCCCTTCTCTTTCCTCTAAATAAACTACCATCTTATTCTAATTGCTTTTGTGTGCAAGAGGGTGTAATTCTTTAAAGAGGAATTCCTAAGGACCCCAAGCCCCTACCCCTGCCCCTACCACTACCCAAACCCTCTACCCCATTTTTCCCCATGACATTTTTGGCACCCGAACATTTGAAGGGTACAGGAAATCCCCTCATCCTCTTGGCACACAAAACCTGGGGGTGGGAACCTCCTATCTGGGTTTCCTTTCTCCCTCTCCCACCTGACTCAATCTCCTATTTGAGTTACAGAGAGGTAGAGATGGTCAACTTTTGCATGTGACAGTGGACAGGCAGCCTGGGTCTCCCTCCCTCACCAAAAGCTCAGCTTAGACATCTGAACCACGGTTGGACCCTCAGACTCCACGTTTCTGGGTAAGAACTTTTGTGCTTCTATGTCTATACCTTGCCAGAGCTCTGCTCTGCCATGAAGCAGGCAGCTCTCTCTCCCTTGAGAAAGCTCAACATAACATCTGAACCATGTTCAGACCATTTTCCTTAGACAGGACAATATCTGGGTACAGTCATGGGACAGAAAGTGAGTGTTTTGAAAGATTCACCACTGGGGTGAATCCTAAGAGATTGGACTAAATGAGAACTTACAAATTTGAGAAAGAGATATAGGAATAACTGTCCTCAATATTCATTTTATCAGCCAGTCTGCTCCTGACATTAGGAGTGTAACGATTGTAATGACGCCACCTGCTGGAGATTTACCGTAGGAAAGCTCTACCATGATGAGAAGGCCTCTGAGAGCAAGGCCATGCAGCTTTTCTTTGGCGTCAGGACATGACGTTTGCTTGTGGGAGGAAGAGGGTGTGAGGCTGGCTCTCTTGCTCTGTTTCCTCAGGACTCAGATGGAGAAGGGAGGTAGAAATGCACTCTCCCTTTAATAGATAGATGAATCTAGGCCTTTCTCTCTCTCCTTACCAAATTCTTATTCTCCTTAATAAATGCTTAAAAGTCTAATTCTTGCTAAAGCTTATAATTTATTGGCGAACACTTATTATATATTTTAGACAGACTAGCTAGAATTTTAGACCCTTATAGATGTCTGACCATGAAAAGGAAAGCTGAACCTACAATCTTCTGATCTTCCAGTTGGGTAAGAAATTTCCCCTACCCTGTCCCTTTAAACTGCTATGTACTGGCTGTTTTCCCTTTCAATTTTCAAATGGGCTTTTTCAACTCCCTAAGTACCCTATTTCTGATTTTAGTCTGTTGAACCAGACAAATGGGGGATAAGATCATGTTAGTGCTTTGTTTTTGTGGATTTTCTATTTTTATTTTTGTTAGAAGAGAGAGCAAGGTGCTCACACAAGGGAATATAGATATACCCCTCTCTCACAACCATGCCTTTTCAGAGAAATCTCTGATTCCTGTAGCTTTTCCAAATTCTAACACTAATTGTTGCTCCAATTTTGCTTGCCTGGAGGCAACAACCCAGCCTCTAGAAGCCTTTGATCCCCTAGCAGTGGTGGAAGGGGAGATCAGGTCTGAGTTCAAAACCAAGTCTGATTCAAATTGCCCTGGTCCCTCCCCTCCTCTCAGGACCCCACCTCCTCCCCCTCCTCTTGCATCACCTCCTACTCCTCCCCTAGCCAAGCCCCTTGATCCGCCTGCCAGGGAACAGAAGTCAGGCTCAGTCCTTCCCCAGCCTGGTTGTGATTCTGACTTGACCTGATGTGGTTCTCCAAAACCAACCTTGGAAAACCCTTTAAATCCCAGATATTCACTTTTTGTTCATAATTTTGCTAATCTGCTTTTGTCTTTAATTAGTAACCTTATAAAGCATTTGTATTATGAAAGGACTGACAGACAATATAAAGGGGTTAAACTTAAGCTGAATAAAAATGACAATCATCATCATATTTCAAGAAGACATATTTTACAGAAATGTAGAAGTAAGCAGCAAGGTATTAATATGAGTATTTGGGATTTTAGATATTGGAATCAAAAATGTTCTAAATTCACTCAGAGAAATAGTGTCAGTTCAGAGGTTGCATAGGATTTCTATGTTATTACATCTGCATTTTGAAATTCATGGTATGGGTTTATTTTTATAGAGATTTTCATGCTTTTGAGATTGTGTTTTATACTTAGTTTTTTTAAAAGGAATATTTGTAAAAGCTTTTATAGTCATGTGATCAAGTTTATATTTTGTAATACTCTTATTAATATTAAGTTTATATTCACTTAGATTTCCCTAGTTTGAATTTCATTGTCTTTTATTCTTCCATGTGTATTTTCTTCTATTCATTCATCTATCTAATTTTTGAAACAATGCAAGATGGTTTTGATTTCATAATACAATGTTAATTCTGGGAGTATTGTGCTCCCATATTCTGAGATGTCTGTTTTTGTCATTTTTTTTCTCTCAGATGATTATTTGATTGAACTCTATAAAGCATTTCCCTGGCAAATTGGTTGCCATGGCAAGTGTAAATTGATTCTAGAAGTATTATTTTTGATAAGCATATTTTTAAAAAACAAGAGAACATTTGTAAAAGTTTAATTTTTTCCAAAAAAAGTTTTCTTTAAGATTGTGTTATATTTTAACTCATATTTGTCTATGTTCTGATTTTTCACAAAAGCAATTGTATACTTAGTAAAAAAAAGGTATTATTTGAAATTGTTGCATAATTGTATATTATATTCTGAGTCAAGGTACATTCACATTTTTTGCAATCATATTATCCTCAATTTTTAAATCCATATGAGATGTGGATTATGGGAATTTATCATTTAAGACATTAATTGCTTTCATTCTGAGTTATCAAATGCCAGTTGGCCAAGATGCCATCTGATCACAAGAGGAATACATGCAAGAGCAGACAATGAACTGTCACATGAGGGGAGACATGCATGAAGTCAAGGTATGGCCAAGGGAATGGCTTTTGACAAATGTTGAGGTTGGTTTCTCTTGGTTTAATTTTTTTTTCCCCACAATATTTTACAGATGGCTGGAAGTTTTCATCCCACCCATCTCATTCTACACCTGGCTTCTATGCCCTCTCCTATATGCCTGATGCCATGGATGTTTTAATCCTATGCATCTGATTAAGTCTGACTCAGTTTCCTCCAATATATTCAGTGGCATGGATGTATATTCTATCCACCTATTTTAAGCCTGGCATACTTCATGAGCAGTATGCATTGATCAAGTGTGGGAATGCTCATATCCCATCATTTCTCTGTTCTTTTATGGTAATTCCCATAATTATCTCAGGTGTCATGAAAAATGCAGTGTTGGATTTGGCCTTGACATCTGTTACCAATTATATTAGATTCTTTAATTTCTCATAATGGTATGAGGATAATTAGGCAGATGATGCAAAAAAGTGATGAAACAAAGATAAAAATTATTTTTATAAATTAATATCACAGCAATTGTCTTCTCAATTTACCCTCTACAAGGGGGAACTATAGTAATATTAAGTTTTAAAGAATGTTTCAATTTTGTTTTATTATATGTTTCATGTATAACAACTAAGATTCTGAATTCCCTTAGACATGTTTTTGAGAACTCTCATTGTTTGATTTGATTATTGACAAATGTATTTTAAAGTTATGTTAAGCTCAGTTTTGAAGGAAATTTTTCTGTCTGATTACCAGCATCCACACATCAACCCCTGAAAAGACTTCCATTCCATGACTACACCCAGAGGACATCCCATGAACTATCTGAGAAAAGACTTTCAAAGACTTTAAATGAACAGTTTTGTTCTGTTGATTTTTATTCCTTTCTGTTGTTATGTACACCATTTGTAATATGTATTCTCTGCAGAGGCCCTCCCTCTTCAGGCTAGTGTCAAAGAGTCGGTTCATGAAGGTCCACCCCTCTGGACAAAACTTTTCTCTCTCTATTTTCTATATTGTTATTAACAAAATGTTTGCTAGCATAGGGTATTATGTTCTGTTATTTTTGACTGTTTTATCAAGGAAACACCCTGTGTTTCTTGAAGAAACAAAGGGGGACTGTAATGATTGGAATGATGCCACCTACAGGAGACTTACTGTACGAAAGCTCCACCATGAGGAGAAGGCCTCTGAGGGCAAGGCCATGCAGCTTTTCTTTGGCATCAGGATGTGACGTTTGCTTGTGGGAGGAAGAGGGGGCAAGGCTGGCTCTCTCACTCTGTTTCCTCAGGACTCAGGTGGAGAAGGGAGCTAGAAATGTACTCTCCCTTTAATAGATAGATGAATCTAGGCCTTTCTCTCTCTCTTTACCAAATTCTTATTTTCCTTAATAAATGCTTAAAAGTCTAACTCTTGCTAAAGCTTATAATTTATTGGTGAACATTCATTAGATATTTTAGACAGACTAGCTAGAATTTTAGCCCCTTACAGTAGAGAACTCCAGAAGTTAGACTGGGGTCACCAGACCCCATTCTCATAACTCCTTGATATTGCTTTTAAGATTTTTAATAACAGGGACCTTGCAGTAGCCAAAGAGAGAGAAAAGATGGCTCTTGCCCGCTCCATAGACCAAGCCTTGCTAATAGCAGCTGCCATCATGTCTCTACCAGCAGATCTCTGGGTAGACGAGATTCTGGCAGCTGCAGCTGCACAAAGGTTAGGCCAGCTCTCCTACCTCCTTGTCCACCAGTGCAGCCCCTTGCACTGACATCTCCAGGGCCAAGCCCATGGTCAAGCTGGAGGTGGGAGGCAAGTCTAGGGATGATTCAGGGGCGACTTCTGTCTTAGTCTCTTGTTCAGGTCCTAGCATTCAATCAAGGCACAAAGTCATGGGGATCAGGGAAAGGACCCTAAAATGTAGACAGACACTGCCTTTCATAGAACTAAGCTTTGATTTGATTACTTAACTCTTGTAAGGCAGGCCACACCCTGTCTTACATTCAGCCTTTCCAGCTTCCACTGGAAAAAAAAGCAGAGACACTTTTTACTCCTTATTGGATAAAAACCTTTTTCATTTTTTTTGCCCTGGTTTCTTTTAAAATCTTTGTTTAAGTCTGTTCCATCTAGGCTCATGGCAGATACCCACTGTGCCTATGTTATCTCCACTCACCCTTGGGACCTCACTGCTCTTCACTCTCGGGACTAGGCCTTCTCCACTTGTCTCCTCCCTCTCCCCTGCACTGTGATTTCTTTGACCCCCATTCAGCATGAAGCAGTTTCAGAAGAATCTTCATCCTCTTTTCTTATATATAGAGAAGTGGGGAATGTTATGGGCCCAGGACACCCCAGAAGTTCTCTGGGGCATATCAAAGAACCTCTCCTTGAGAAATTAATCCAAAGGATAGACACACCTAAAGAGATAAGTGGAACCAGATTGGACTGAGCTAGCTTTGGGACCTCCACCCTTCATTCTAGTCTCCCTTAGCCTTGGGGAGATAAATTTGGGTGTGGCTGCTTCCTTTATGTCATGAGGAGATGGCTTCAGAGATCTGTAGCCACCTCTCACCCAATTCCTTCAGCCACCACCAATGGGGGATGGTCCTCCCTCACTAAAGGAACTTTCCATAGACAGATGGTCACCCCCATCAGTCCTCTATAAAACCACCTGCCAGTCTCCTGCTTGAGGAGATTGGTATCTCAAAGCCATGCTCTGTACTATGCCTTCTTCCCATGAGAAGTCCAAGGACTTCATTCATGGTTTCCCTTCCCTTCCCCGTCCTCTAAATAAACTACCATCTTATTCTAATTGTTTTTGTTTACAAGAGGGTGCAATTCTTTAAAGAGGAATACCTAAGGACCCCAAACCCCTACCCCTGCCCCTACCGCTACCCAAACCCCCTACCCCATTTTTCCCCATGACAGTTTCAAGAAAACTGTCAAGTTTACAAATAAGGGATTCTTTTCCTTGTGCCTTTTTCTATACAGCAATTACCAAATTATCTAATTTTCCATAATTTTTCCAGTTCTTACAGATTCTTGTCACTCAGTTATGGACTTACCTGTCAGGATTTTCTCCAAGCTATTATAGCTTGTCTGTGAGGGCCTTCTCGAAAGGGCTCAGGTTTGCTCCTCTTGTTCCCTTAACTAAGCTTCTATTTTTGTAGGGAGGAAGCAAGACAGTTTTAAAAATTAAAATTGAATATTCTTTATTACAAAAATGGGTAGGAGTGCCATATAATTTTACAGCAAATTTTCTCATTTTAAGACACATGAATTTAAAATCATTTTAAAATTGTTCAGTACTTAACTTTAGTTTGTAAGGGTACCTAAGTAAATGTTCCATTCAAACTCAACTACTTTTTGGTTGTTTCCTTATATACACAAACCTTTTTCTCTTTTTTTTATAAACCAGGAAAGAGTTAATGATAGGCAAGCAATTTCTTAGTGCCAGTTCCATTTTCTTTTCTCTGAAATTTCACTGAAACCCCACCTTTATAATCAGTGAGAGGACCTTCTCTGGTTATAAAACAATAAACCTGTCATTCTAGAAGGAAAGGGATCTCGATTCCCTTAAAACAAATTCTAAAGAATGTTAACCTAAAACTTGCTGGAATGTGTCTGCATTTATGAAAATATTTAAACCACAATTTAAGGATTCACAGTAGACAATTTATATTTTAGTCCCAAACTCAGTTTCTAATTAGTTTATGATATTAAAAAAAACATTATATGATCTGTGATGATTAAAAAATTGAAACATAGTTTCTGGATAAATTATTATAAATTATGTCATTTTATTAATAAGGCCAGAAGGATTAATAAAAGGATGGTTATTTAGCTGTCTCTCTCTCTTTTTTTATTTTTTAGCTGTCTCTCTTAGACTGGACACAATAATTTATATACTCTTTAAAACAGCAGATGGTCCATCAAATAGAAATGAAATCTAATTGGTTAAAATGTCTGTAGGTGGGCTATCTTAAAATGAAGGGCTGAGTATCTTTTGGATAGGGAAAGCATCTCTATAACTGACAGCCCTTAGCTTAAGGCTATCCATTCAAAGAATGGATACCCTTTTCAAAGTGTGGGGGAAGGGACAGGGAGCTGAGCTTGACAACTAAAGAGAGAAATTATCTTTATTCAGACCATTTCCAGCTATACAAGACCACTGTCAGCCTTGGCCTATCTAGACAAAAGGATCTACCCAAGCTTGAGTAGAATGGGCTTCCAACCCAGATTAAATTCCTTGCAAGATTGGGTGGGGTCTGATCAAGGAGAGTCAATATAATCTCATTATCATTAATGTCCTTCTGAAGAAAAGGGAATTTTTCAAAATGAATTTAGAAGAAGGGGAGAGCCTCTGAACTTCCCTAAGATATTGGTTATTAATAATCATTTCTCACAGATCTGAAGGAAAAGATTCCTTTACTTTTTATTTGTCCTCATTCCTACTGTCCCCAAATCTGGTCTTAGTTCAGGAATATAAAAAGAAAGGAAGAATCTTTCTCAAAACTTAGGGAGCTTCCCAGAATAGTTCACATTCTTTTACCCAGAAAAAGGTTAGTTAACAAAACATAGAGAGATAAATTTGCTGGCCTTCTAAACTCTGTGTGTGCAATTGCAGAAACACAGAATCTGAGAAACACAAAGATAAACACAGAAACACACACACACTGACAGCTGTGAGACAGTGACCACAATATCTCCTTAGTAGCCAGGCTTTCAGTTACTAGCCTTGTGAATATTTACTCCTCCTTGCTTGATTAGTAAAACTCACAAGCATGTTGCTATTCCTAGTTTGATCCTTACAAGATGTCTCCAAAGACCATTCTCTCTCTCTCTCTCTCTCTCTCTCTCTCTCTCTCTCTCTCTCTCTCTCTCTCCCCACACACACACACACACACACACACACACAAACACACGCACACAAAACCTAAGGAACTCTTCAAAACTGTACCTGTTTTGTTTCTTGAATATTCTAAGCTTTATTTGAAGGTTTGATTCTCCTTTCACCAAAGACATTACACAAAGGCCATCACAAATATAAAATAGCAAATAAACCCATTTACCCAAGCCAATAGCAAAAAAGGAAACAGAGAAGTAATATAGATTAGAATATATACTAGGCAAAACATGAAGAGAATAAACTCTTCTACTTGGGAGGAGGAGGGTGGAAGAGAAGACAGAGAATAGTTAGAAAGAGGGAGAGAGGAGACAGATAAAGAAACAGGGGTGTGGGAAGAAGGAAGAGAAAAAAGTGGAAGAGGAAGAGAGAGTGGAGAGACAGACCCACCTACCCCCCCCCAAAAAAAAAAACATTGCCGATTCCACCTAGATATTGTTTCCCCCAAGGCATATATTTCCATGAAGAAAAGGTATGGCTATGGATGTTGTAGAAAAGTACTACCATGAAAATCCTCTTAAATATCAGGTAAACAACATCCTGCCAAAGGGATGAATTATACAATATCCCTTTCTTCAACAATGGAGTGTATGTTTCCTTGAATATTGATTAAACAGGAAGGAACTTTTGATAAATGTTGACTCCCCCTAAGAAACATTTCTAGGGCCTTGGTTCCTAACAGTGGAACCTAGTCATATATGGTCTATACAAATGTTGAGTCTATTCATAAACCTTCTGGACTCAGCACAAATACTGAAAGAGTTACTCTTCCTAACATCCTTTGCATCTGGCCTCTTATCTCCATTTGCACAACCATTACTGTAGTGTGGGTCCTCATTATCATCTGAAATTATCTTCAAATTAGCCTTCCTGTTGATTTTCCTACATCAAGACTCTACCCTCTCCAACTCATCCTTCACAGAGCTAACAAATTGCTCTTACTAAAATATCATTGTGATCATGTCACTCCCCTGACCAGGAAGCTTTGGTGGTTCCTAATTGTCTCTAGGAAACAACCATAACAACAACAACAACAAAAACCAACCAAAAAAAACCCTTAACATTGAAAATCCTTTAAATCTGGCTCTAAGCTATATTTTCATATTGATTTCACATCATTCCACCCTCTCCCACCATTCACATTATGTCCTACTTCATCTAACCTGCTTGTTGTGTGCTGTATGTAGCATTCTCCTTCTGCCTTGATCTCTTTAACTGGACAATCTCATGTGCAGCTAGATGGTGTAGTGGATAGAGTGCTGGGTCTGGAAAGATGAAGACCTGAGTTCAAATCTGGACTTGAATATTTGATGTGTGACTCTGGATAAATCAATTAGTTTCTTTCTACATCTATTTCCTCAACTATAAAATGGGAGTGATAAAGTCCCTACATCTCGGGACTGTTGTGTGAATCAAATGGAATAATATTTGTAAAGTGCTTAGCACAGGGTCTGGCACATAGCTGGTTCTTAATTTAAAAATTCTTTCTTTTTTCCTTCCTTTTTACTCCTGCCCCAGGTTCACTTTGTATATGTTTTGTATATGTTGTTCCCTCCCCTTCCTTTCTGTCAATATAATGTAAAGTTCTTAGGGTAGGTCACAGGGACTCTTTTCACTTTTATCTGTGGAAACATCCAGCACAATGCCCAGCACACAATAGATACTTAAAGAATACTTGTTGTACTGAAATAAATTATCTGATCTAATAAAAAGGTGTTCTCAGATTTAAAGTAAAAATCCAAGTGAAACAAGTAAGCAAAGACCTCTTGAACCTGTGAGATGTACTCCTATCACCTTAGGAATAAGTTAGCATGTCATCCAAACCAGACATGACATGTTGGTCAATACAACCTGCTAACACTTAATTAATCATATGTTGGAAGGTCATTGGGGCATTAGCCAACATGAAGTACCTAGTCAAGTATTAATAATATCACAATAATGTTGTCTGAAAAAAAGTTTTCTACTAAGCCTGACTTCTAAGAGATTTTACAGTCATCATAAGGTCAAGATCTATGCTTCCTAAACTCTAGCTGAAATGTCTGAGTTGAGTAAAAGTATGTCTCAGAGGTGGTGATCTTCAGCCCTCACTAGTACATTCAAGGTATTCATTTGCCTACCTTCTTGGGAACAACAACAGCAAAGAGATGCTTTTGCCAGTGTCTAGTGTAATGATTGGAATGATGCCACCTACTGGAGACTTGCTGTAGGAAAGCTCCACCATGAGGAAAATGCCTCAGAGGCATTGTGGCTTTTCCTTGGCATCAGGAAATGACGTTTGCTCATGGGGGCTGTCTATCAAGGCTACCAGCCAATCAACTTGAGGAGCCTCCTATGGTCTGGGAGGAGACAGGAAGGAGGAAAGGGAGCCTGTGTGGAGAGCTCTGGGGCTTTTTGGGTTCCTGACTGGATGGTGGTGGTGGCAGAGGACTTCACAGGAAATTTGAGGAAAGATAGGAATGCCAGGCTGTTGGAATTCTGTTCTCAATCTTTTTCTTTCTATTTTCCAATAAACCCTTAAAAACCTAAACTTGTTTTATCAGTGATTTTAGTCAGTTTCCCCCAAAACTGGGGGAACAGATTAGAATCCACATTTAGAATCTTAAAATACACAGTTTGGCTGACCACGAAGAGGAAAACTGAACATTCATCTTCTGATCTTCTGATTGGGTAAGATTTCCCCTCCCCTGTCCCCTTAAATTGGAAAGAACTACCAAGTATAGGCTGTTTTAAATTTCAAATGGATCTTTTAAACATCCTAAGTACCCCTTTTCTAGCTTTACCTTCACTAATCAGAGATGTTGGCCAGTTTGAATTTGAATATATTTTTATTACTCTTTTTGGTTTTGTGGGGCTTTGTGGTGTGGTATGGAGAATTTGGCATGCCCTAGATAATATTAGAATAAAGATGATTCCCCGGGATTCCCCATTAGGAAAGCTACTTATGGATTGGAATGAGGGAAAACTTAGACTAAATAGAACCATGACCAGAGGAGAACTTATCAGACTGTGTTTTATGTGGCATGAGGAATTACAGGAAGAATGGCCCAAATATGGGTCATTTGATCCCCAAACATTGAGGCATTTGCAAAGAACCCTAAGTAGATGTCCACCTGAACATTTACATTATTGGAAAATCTGGGCCAGAGCAAGCGAAAATTATCATACTAAAAATATAAGACGAAGAAAATCCAGTCCCCAGTTTACATCTGAGTCTGCCTCCCAAACTGAAACAATAAACTGGCAGAAAGACATGGCCTCCCAAACCGAAACGCCCAATAATACAACTCAATCCAAGGCTGTTCAGACTGAATTTCCAAATTACCCAACTCTTATTCCCTTGCCCTCTACTTCCTCCATGCCAAAGAAAGAAAGAAAGAAAGAAAGAAAGAAAGAAAGAAAGAAAGAAAGAAAGAAAGAAAGAAAGAAAGAAAGAAATGATTCCCCTGTAGAGGAGACTGAGAAAGTAAAAATTTTTCCCCCTTCAAGAGATCCTTGCCCATGGTCAAAAAGGTACTATACGTAAGCTCAGACAATACACACCTTTTACACTCAAGGATTTGGTTTTATGGGGACAAAGCACTCCTAAATTTGATGAAGATCCCACAGCAGTTATCAGGCAGTTTAGAGCAATTTTTAGAGCATATCAGCCCACTTGGAATGATGTTACTGACCTTATGGAAACAATATTGTCCCCAGGAGAAAGAGCAGATATAGTAGCTGCAGCAAACAGCCTGGAAGCCACGGGAAAGGTTGATATTGGGTGGCCTATTCAAGACCCTGACTGGGACCCCAATAACCCTAAGCATTTTGATATGTTGAAAGATGCAAGGGAAACATTGCTGAAGACAATGGAATCCTGTATTAGAAAGACTGATAACTGGCAAAAATTTATAGATACAGTTCAGGGACCTGATGAGAGACTGAATAGATTTTATGACAGGCTATATAAGTATGCCAGGCAATATGCTAGACTAGACCCATTAGACAGTAGAGACGCCCATATTATCTGCTCTCATTTTGTAAACCAGTCCTTACCAGGAATTTGGCAATATTTTAAAAAGCAATGTCCTGGGTGGAATAGTTTGAGTCCTGACAGACTTAAAGAAATAGCAACATAAATTTATGAAGGAAATGAGAGAGAAGAAAGGAACAGACAGGGCATTTTAGCTCCAGTACAGGAAACAACAGGGCAGAGAAACTGGAAAATTGAACATCGTTATCAACCCCCTAAATTTTGCGAGTACTACAAAAAACAAGGACACTTCTTGAGGGAATGTAGAACTAGAAAACAAGACCTATATATATATACACATACATATATAGTGTGCATATAGATACATAGACACATTTAACCCTAGATTAGCTTCAGTCACATATAAATATTTTTCCTAGGAGTTTGGGTATGAAAAGGAGGAAAGATATAACTCAAGGGAATGGGAGGGTCTAGCAAATAAGTTGGGTTTTTTGTTTGTTTGTTTGTTTGTTTTTAGGATGAAGGAAACAAGAATGTGAAAGAAGTAGGGGAAGAGCCAGTAGTTAAGGAATATAATGAGGATTACAGAGAGAGGAGACATGATCAATATGAAAATTTGTTGAAAGGGATAGTATCAAAGGGACATGTAGAGGGAGGGGCTTGTCTTGACAAGAAAGTCCACTTTACTATTAGACACTAATGAAAGGGAACAGATCATAGGGGAATGACATTAAGGAGAT
Source organism: Dromiciops gliroides (assembly GCF_019393635.1). Classification (NCBI taxonomy): domain Eukaryota; kingdom Metazoa; phylum Chordata; class Mammalia; order Microbiotheria; family Microbiotheriidae; genus Dromiciops; species Dromiciops gliroides. Next base: position 592,953,911 of record NC_057861.1, on the reverse strand, counting down.
TTGAGATGAAGTGTTATCCTTAGCTGAATGTGTGGGGAGAGAAGTGGTGTGCAGGACTTGAGTTTAATAGAGAAGGTTTGGAATAACTCCTGTATGGCCTGAGATGGGTAATAAATTAGTGATAAACGAAATAATTTCCTTCCTACAGTTAGGGCTTAGTTGAGGTTGGATAACAGAAATTTGTAATTTAACTAGTCAGCATGATTGTGTGACTTCCAGCTCTTTTCAGTAAATTGTGAATAGGAATGGTGGAGGAAAATGGTAGAAGTGTGGCAATGGATGAGTGGCAGTAGGAAAAGAGAGAGAAAATAATTCAAAAGTAGTGAACAAGGTGGAGATAGTTTGGTTAGCATTGAGATTGGGAAGGGAGAAAAATTAAGTCAGAAAATGATTAATGACCTGGGAAATTCAGGTGGCTGTGGGTATTGAACATAACTGAATAAAAAAGAATGGGTTAGAGATGGGAGTGTGGCATAGGGAATAAGTGATGAGATTTGAAAAGATTGAGAAACAGGGAGAGTAGGATGTTTGAGGGAGCACCAACATGAACATTGAAGACCCTTGCATTGAGAAGGAGAGAAAAAACAAACCAAAAAACCCACCAAATCCCAAAAGCCAAAAACCCCAGTGAATCACTTACTGAAACTCTTGAGAAAGGAAGGAAAATGCATGGAGGCTGATAGACAGGATGAACAATTTTTTTAGGGTGTATTTCAACAGAAAACAAAAACAAAAACAAAACAAAAAACAAACAAAAAACAGGAAGAGAGACTATTGAATAATGTGAGTGATAAAAGCAAAAGGATAGATACACTGGAAGTGGCAATGGCTATAGAGAAAATCACAACTTCCCCTCTAGGACTAGTGTGTGTTGACACAGGCAGGAGAGAAGGTATAAATTGGTATGGTCAGTGCTGGGGAGTATAGCCAAAGATGCAAAATCTTCTGGGGGAATTTAGGTCTCAGTGAGTATTAATAGATGGATAGAATGTAAAAAGTTAAGGTACAAAACAAAGCCAAGCCTATTCATTATGGAATAGGAATTATAGAGAGCACAGTGGCAGATTTGGAATGAATCATAGGTCAGGTAAGTTTGGTGGTAAGTACAGTGATGAAAGAACCAGATGTGGTAAGAGGTGTGGGTATGACTTTACTTCTAAGTAGCTGGTAAGTAAGCGATAGAGAGTAACTAGCAGAAATTTACTAGCCTTAGGAATAGTAGTAGGTAGCAGATGAATTTTATTATTAAAAGTATGATTATTAAAGGTTCCTGGGTGGGGCAGGAGTTGGTTACAGCCAGGTATTCTAGAATGGGGGTTATAGAATGGGATAGGCCCTATTTCAAGAGGAGACCAAATTTAGGGGAATGTGCTTGAGAAGGTCTTCTTCACATTGCCTCACACATAGTAGGCACTTATTAAATTTTTATTGATTGGGACCATGTTTCTCCATTACTTGCTTCCTATGGACTACTACCCTACCAGACAGGAGTCTGGGGTATGCTGTAGGGGAAGAGTGGATGATGCTGTAGTAGGTAGAGAGTATTAGGTCTGGTGGGTCTGAAGTGTCTCTGTAACCCTAGTATGTATGTTAAATACACAAGAATTAGCTTTTATTATTTGATAATTACTAACTTAAGACACAGGCTTCCTTCCTGAGTCAGTTTGATGTCATTAAGAACTTCCAAGAAAATTATACAACTTCAGAGGGCAAAATTAAACCAACAATTGCAGTGAATAAAGCATGGGTGATTAAATTGTAGTACTGGGATGCTAAGCTCCAAATGTGAATCTTGTGATCATAGGACAGCGTACAAAATAATGAATTCAGTGCTCCCTGCTTTGATTTAAGGAAGGTATGACAACAAGAGAAGCAGTCAAGGAAGGAAATACAAGGTTCCACATGAGTCCTACACTAACATTCTGGTCCTGAATTTCCACAGTATATTCCACAGTGCAGTGGAATATACTGGCTCTGGAATTAGAGGATATAGATTCAAATTTTGCCTCTGGCATTTGCTACATGTGTCTCACATCAAACATTGGACAAACTAAGCCACCACAAAACTGTTTCTCCATCTTTAAAATAAAGGAGTTGAACTATATGGCTATGAAGTTCCCACCCCAATCTCTTATTTTTTTCAGGAACAAATATAAGTGACCATCAAGGGCATTCCATTAAGTGCTATGGGATGCACAGTGAAAGGAATGTTAGATCTGGGGTCAGAAAACCTGGGTTCAAATGGCAGCTCTGCCACTTACTACCTGTGTGTCTTTGGGCTATTCATCCTCCCTGGAGCTTAATTTCCTTGTGTACAAAATGAAAGTGTTGGATTGGATGGTGGCTTATGAAGGTTCCCCCTAAGTGCCCTCATCTGAATATGAGGCTGGATGAAATCACCAGCTCAACTTCTATGGTCTTTTGGTTTTACAGTTGAAAATTTATCATCTAGTTCATCCTTTCATGTTTTATTCAAATCTCTCATTTATAACACACTTATATTCACATAATCATGTGGGCCTCAGTTTAACCTTTTTGACATTATTTGAGGGACTGAAGCCATGGGAGATGATGCTATGTATTTAATTTTAATATCAACTTAATTTTTCTACCACAAAAATACCCATTACCAGAGTTCATATATAAAAATTATAATTATAATAATTAAAAATAAATAATAATAATGGCAATATAGCAAATTTCTCTTAATTTTCAACCTACAAGGCATGAAATATTTCAAAATATTGAGACCCGGAAGAATAAATCAAAGTCACAAGGGATTGATGATATAAATATGTACATAGATATGTGTATGTGCATGTACATGCACATGTGCATGTACGTGCTTGTGAATATGTACATACATATATATCTTTCATATTGTTTTATCTGCTACTGGATTTCTGCTGAGGATACTTTCAGAAAGCTCACTGAAGAGGAGCACAGAACTTAATACTTATATTTAATTGCAAAAATAGTTTTTTGATACACTTGTAAAATAATCTGTAGAATATTAAATATGAAAGAATAGATGTAAATTTATCTACTGTTCATTTCTATATGAACATCAAACTAGATAGGGAGAATGAAATTATCAACATCATCATCATTACAATATAGAAATATGAAAAAAATCCTAAAATTTAGGAATGTAACCAAAGCCTCTTCACAGTTGACATTCATACAAACACAACCAACAGGAAAATAAGCTCATTGATACACTTTGGATAGAGTTTTGCATTGATATAGCCATTCTGGAAAACAATTTTGAACTATGGCCAAAACATTACTGAACTGTGTGCACTCTTTTACCTAGCAATAGCATTGTGAAGCCAGTATCCCAAATTTGGACAGCAAAGAAAGAGGAAAAGGCCTCATAAATATAAAACATTTAACTCTTTTTGTAGTGGCAAAGAACTAGAAACTAAGGAGATGCCCATGAATAGGAGAATGACTGAACAAATTATAGAGTATCTGAATGGAATGGAATGCTATGGTAAAATAACAAATGATGAAAGGGATCATTTAAGAGAAACCTGGGAAGATTTATATGAATTGATGCAGCTAAAGTGAAGATAAGTAAAGCAGTTTATATGCTAACAACACTGTAAAGTCAAACAAATTTGAAAGATTTTAGAACTCTGATCCTTTCCTATTACAGGACTAACCATGGTTCTTAGGACCAAAGAGAAAAGATGCTACCCATACAGCTAGGTGGTACAGTGGATATAAGCACAAGGCCTGAAGTCAGGAAGATTCATCTCCTGAGTTCAAATCCAGCTCAAACACTTACTAGCTGTGTGATCCCAGGCAAGTCATTTAACCCTGTTTGCCTCAGTTTCCTCATCTGTAAAAGGAGCTGGAGAATGAAATGGTAACCATTCTAATATCTTTGTCAAGAAAATCTCAAATGAGGTCATGAAGGATTGGACATGACTGAAAAAACATTGAATAACAATAACAGCAACACCCATGCCCTGGTAGAGAAGTGATGGACTCAGGGTCTAGAATAATATATAGAACATGTTCCGTTCACATGGCCAACATAAGTATTTGTTTTGCTTGACTATGCATTTTTGTTATAATGATTATGTTTTTCTTTCTTTTCCTTTTTTTCCAATGGAGAGAAGAGGAGGGTTAAAAGATTTTGTTTACTGAAAAAAAATTGAATTAAAATTTTAAAATCTCAACCAATGACAAACCAAGAAAGAAATTCCAAGAAAATAATTGAGTGCAGTGGATATATCTGTGGAAATGGAAGGGTTTATGATGATGATTCAGCAGTAGGTCATCATCACCAAAAATTACAGAAGAGTATTACTTGAGGAACCCAGAAGTATTGATCATTATGTTTTATACAAGAAAATAACAGGAACTATGCAGTATATCACTACAGTTTGCAAAAAAAAAAATAACATCCACCATCTATATAATAACTTAGGACTCGCTGGCTAGAAATATGCCTTAGAAACCCACCCTCTTTTAAAATAATAGATAACAAGCTCCTTTACTACAAACATAGAGCTTAAAATATTCTTTAGAATTCAACAAATTAACTAGAGAAACAATAGTATTATTACAGATTAAATTGTTGCCCCCAACAGCCTATAACCTTGATCTATAAAGATTTAAGAATTTAAAAAACAGATTCTCTCACACCAAATACATGATATCTAAGGTGTATGAGATCAAAAGTTTTCAAAATATGCAAACATACCAAAAGAAATCAGAATCATTTGGGAGCAGAATGAAGTATACAACATCTCTACCACTCTTACTACTATTAGAGTTATACCAAGATATTTTTGGTTAGCCTACAGAAGAACTTTAGTCCTTTTTTAATGTTATTTATTTTATTTTTGATTTATGGAATAAAACAAGCATTTCTATAACTTTAACAAAAAGGATCACACATGCAACTACAAATCTATTATGTACAACTTGCAATTTCTTTTAAATATATAAAAAATTATCATGTAAATTTATTTTTCCCTCATCCTAGAGATGTCTACCATTAGCCACACATATATGTATGTGTTTGTGTGTATGTTTATATGTGTGTGTGTGTGTGTGTGTGTGTATAAATGTAAAATCATTCTATACATATTTTTAATTGTCAGTTCTTTCTCTGGATGGAGATAAGGTCTTCATAGGTCCTTTGTAGTTAATTCAGGTATTTATAATAGTCAGAATGACTTCCTTTCTCAAAGTTGTCTAAAAAAATATTGCTGTTACTGTATATAATGTTCTCTTGGTTCTCATTTCACTTTTCATTATTTCTTGTAAGTCTATCCATGCTTTTCTAATATCATTGAGCTCATCATTTCTTATAGCACAGTAGTATTCCATGACAATCATATACCACAACTTGTTCAGCCATTCCTAAATTGATGGGCATCCCTGCAATTTCTGTTTCTTTGCCAACACAAAGAAAACTGTTATAAATATTTTAGAACATCAAGGCTCTTTTCCTTTTCCCCTAATCACTTTTGGAAATAGACCTAAAACTAGTATTGCTGAGTCAAAGGGTAAGGGCAATTTAATAACTTTTTGGGCATAATTCCAGATTGCATTACAAAATGGTTGGATAAGTTCACAATTCCACCAACAATAAATTGGTGTCCCAATTTTTCCATATCCCCTCCAACATTTGTCACTTTCCCCCTTCAATTATTTTAGCCAATCTGATAGGTATAAAAGTATATTTCAAAGTTGCTTTAACTTGCATTTTTCTAATCAATAATGATTTAGAGCATTTTTTTCACATGACTGTAAATTGTTTTGATTTCTTCATTGGAAAACTGTCTGCTTATGTCCTCTGAACCATTATCAATTGGGGAATGACTCATTCTTATAGATTTTATAAAGTTCTCTACGTATTTGAGATATGAGACCCTTAACTGAGAAACTATAAAAATTTTCCCCAGTTTTCTGCTTTCCTTCTAATCTTGGCAACACTTATTTGTTAAAAACAACAACAACAACAACAACAACAACAACAACACACCTTTAACTGAGAAACTATCTTTAAAATTTTCCCCAAGTTTTCTGCTTTCCTTCTGATCTTGGTAACATTGTTTTATTTGTTTAAAAAAAACTCTTAATTTATTATATTAAAAATTATCCATTTTATATCTCATTCTCTATCTTTTGTTTATCATGAATTGTTTACCTCTCCATAAATCTGATAAGTAATATGTTCCATGTTTTTCAAATTATTATTATATTTTAAATTATTATTATTATCAAATTATCATTAATTAGTTTTATTTCTTTATGTCTAGGTCATGTATCCATTTTGACTTTCTTTTGATAAATAACAGAAGATATTGGTCTATATCTAATTTCTGCCATACTGTTTTCCAGTTTTCCCAACAATTTTTACCAAATAATGAATTCTTATCCCAAAATCTTAAGTCTTTACATTTGCCAAATACAAAGTTACTATTTATCATTTGTTGTTGTAAATTGTATGTCTACTCTGTTCCATTGATCTACTTTTCTATTTGTTAGCCAGTACAGAAGGTTTTGATAATTAGTGCTTTATAATATAATTTAAGATCTGGTACTGCTAAACTTCCTTCCTTTACATTTTCCCCCATTATTTTCTTTGATGTTCTTGACCTTTTGTTATTCCAAATGAATTTTATTATTTTTTTCTAATCCAGTAAAATAAATTTTTGTTACTTTAATTGGGATCGCACTGAATGTTTAAATTAGTTTGGGTAAATTATCATTTGTGTTATATTGGCCCTGCCTACCCCATGAAAAATTCATATTTCTCCAATTATTTAAATCTGATCTTATTTGCATAAAATATTTTCTATAGTTTGTTTATATAATTCCTAGCTTTGTTTAGGCAGGTGTACTGGCAGGGATTTTATACTGTCTAGAATTATTTTAATTGGAATATCTCTTACTATTTCTTCTTCAAGGGTTTTGTTTGTGATATATAGGAATGCTGATGATTTATGTGGGTTTATTATATATCCTGCCACTTAACTAAAATTGTTAATTGCTTCAACTAACTTTCTAGTTGTCTTTGGAATTTTCCAAATATATCACCCTATTGTCTGCAAATAGAGATGATTTTATTACAGAATTCCTTATTCTGATTCCTTCTATTTTTTTTTCTTCTCATTGCTACTGCTAGGATTTCCACTACAATACTGAATAATATTGCTGACAGTGGGCATCCTTCTTTCACAACTGATATTACTGTGAAGGCTTTTAGCTTGTCTCCACAACAAATAATGCTTGCTGATTTTTAAAAATCAACTTAAGGGAAAACATATTTATACCTATTCTTTCAAGTGTTTTTTAAGAGAAATGAGTGTTGTACTCTATCAAAATCTTTTCCTGCATCTATAGATATAATTATTTTTTACTTTGTTACTGATATAATCAATTGTGTTAATAGTATTTATTTTTTAAACCATTCCTGCATTCCTGGTATAAATCCGCTTGATCATAATTTATAATCTTTGTAATATGTTGTTGCATTCTTTTAGCTACCATTTCATTTAGGATTTTTACATCTATATTCATTAATGAAGTTGTCCTATCATTTTTCCCTCTTTTTCTTTTTCTTTTTTTTTCTTTTGCAGGGCAATGAAGGTTAAGTGACTTGCCCAGGCTCACACAGCTAGCAAGTGTCAAGTGTCTGAGACTGGATTTGAACTCAGGTCCTCCTGAATCCAGGGTCTGTGCTTTATCCACTGTGCCCTCCTAGCTGCCCCCTTGTCCTATCATTTTCCCCCCTCTGTTATTTCTCTTCCCAGCTTAGGTATTAGTAACATATTTGTTTCTTAAAAGGAGTTTGGTAGGATCCCTTATCTCTTATTTGAAATAATTTATTTAATATTGGAATTAGTTGATCTTTAAATGTTTGATAAAATCCACTTGCACATCCTTCTGGTCCTTGTGCTTTCTCTTAAGAAGCTCATTTATGGGAGAAGAAGCCCAATCACCCCCTGGGCCATGCTGTAGCATGAACAGTGTGTCCTGGAAGCAGCACTACACTTTAAGGAGTAAAAAGCCAAGAAACAGTAAGCCAGAATGAGTAGGCCGAGAAAGCAGAAGACCATCGAATACTTCCTTGGGGGAAAGGTAGACCACAATACATCCTCAGAAGAAGAAGATAATAATAGGGTCAAAGCTCCAACATCCAAAGCTTCCAAGAAAAATATGAACTGGTCTCAGGCCATGGAAGCTCTCAAAAGGGACTTAGAAGAGAAAGTAGGAGAGATAGAACAAAGATGTAGAGAAAGAGAGGAAGGAATGGAAAGAGAAATGAGAGCAATGCAGGAGAGTCATGAGAAAAAAGTCAACAGTTTGAAAAGCCAAATGGAAAAGGATATTAAAAAACTGTCTGCTGAAAATAATTGCCTAAGAATTAGGATTGAACAAATGGAAGCTAGTGACCTTATGAGAAACCAAGACACAGTAAAGCAAATCCAATTGAATGAAAAAATAGAGGGCAATGTGAAATATCTCCTTGGAAAAACAGCTGACCTAGAAAATAAATCTAGGAGGGATAATTTGAAAATCATTGGACTACCTGAAAACCATGACCAAAACAAGAGCTTAGACACCATCCTCCAAGAGACTGTGAGGGAAAATTGCCCTGATATTCTAGAAGCAGAAGCTAAAATAGAAATTGAAAGAATCCACTGATCACCTCCTGAAAGAGTTCCCAAAAGGAAAACCTCCAGGAATATTATAGCCAAATTCCAGAACTCCCAGGTCAAGGAGAAAATATTGCAAGCAGCTAGAAAAAAGGAATTTAAATACTGTGGAGCTCCAATAAGGATAAAGCAAGATCTAGCAGCTTCTACATTAAAGGACCAGAGGGCATGGAATATGATATTCCAGAGGGCAAAGGACCTGGGATTACAGCCAAAAATCATGTCCCCAGCAAAACTAAGCATCATCTTTCAGAGGCAAACATGGAACTTCAAGGAAAAAGAAGACTTTCAGGCATTTGTTATGAAAAGACCTGAACTGAATAGAAAATTTTACTTTCAAATACAAGACCCTGGAGAAGCATAAAAAGATAAACAAGAAAAAGACTTCATGAGGGATATTAAAAGATCAAACTATTTATATTCCTACATGGGAAGATAATACTTCAAACTCATAAGAACTATATCAGTAAGGATTTAATAGAGGACACAGATCTGAACTGAATATGAAGGGATGTTATGTTTTGTTCTGTGTGGGGTGTCTTATGTCTGGGGCCGGATTTGGGCTTGGGGCCTCCTGGGTCCAGGGCTGGTGCATTGTCCACTGTGCCACCTAACTAACCCATAATGACATCCTTAAAATAGGGTTGAGTTGGAGAAGAAATAGACTGGGGGAGGGGAAGGGGAGAGATGGTCTGGGGAGAAGTTGTTCACATGAAGGAAACAAGAAAAAAGCTTATGGAGGGGAGGGGAAGAGGGGGAAGGAATTGGGGAGTGAGTGAACCTTAATATCATCAGAATTGACTCAAAGAAGGACTAACATACATACTCAAGTGGGTATAGTAATATATTTTGCCCTGAGGGAGGGGAGGGAGATAAGGGGGTGGGGGAAGAGGGGAAGGAGGGAAGGGCTGATTCTGGGAGAGAGTAGTAAAAAGCAAAATACTTTCAAGGAAGGTGAAGATGTTCTGCATAACGGCACAAGTATGAAATATTGAATTGCTTGATTTCATAGGGAGGGTTGAGGAGAGAGGGAGGAAGAAAATTTGGGACATAGAATTAGCTCAAAGACCTTAAACTCATCAGAGTTGGCTCATGGAGGGAATAACATTCACACCCAGTTGGGAGGAGTAATCTATTTAACCCTAAAGGAAAGTATGAGGGGAAGAGGATAAGGAAGGAGGGGTGAAAAAAAAGGGAGTGCAGAGTAGGGGAGGGGACAGTCAGAAGTAAAATACTTTTGAGGAGAAATAGTTTAAAAGAAGATAGAAAATAGAGTAAATATCATGGGAAGGGAATAGTATGGTGGGAAATAGTTATGATGACTTTGCTGGGCTAATATGAAGAAAATTCTTTGCCAAGTTTAAGGTACTTTATTTAGGTTATGATGAACAGGATACTATTAGAAAAACCTGGAAAGACCTACATGAACTGAAGCAGAGAAAAATGCACTGTATACAAAATAACAGTAATAGTGTAAGATGATCTGCTGGGAAGCATGTGCTTATTTTCAGCAAGGCAATGGTCCAATATAACCCTGAAAGACTTATGAAAATGGCAACCCATCTACAGAGAAAGAAGTGATAGTATCTGAAAATAGATGGAAACACATTTTTTTTTCTTTTCTTTTTTTTTTCTTTTTTGGTGAGGCAATTGGGGTTGGGTGGCTTGCCTGGGGTCATGCGGCGGGTGGGTGTTGGGTGTCTGGGGCTGGACTTGGGCTCCGGTGCTTGTGGTTCCAGGGCCAGTGCTCTGTCCACTGCACCACCTAGCTGCCCCTGGAAACACATTTAAAAAAAAAAATTTTTTTTCTCTTTGACAATTCCTCAGTCTGAAGTTTTGGGAGTTTTTTGACTGTTTTCTCTCACAACCTAGCTAACGTGGGAATGTTTTCCATGACTACTCATGTATAACTTATTTTGAAATGCTGGAGTTCTAGTGGGTGGGAGTTGGAAATGGAGGAGGAAGAGAAGTTGGAACAATTTTTTTAAAAAATTGATGTTAAAATTTGTTTTTACATATATTTTGGAAAATAAAATTCTATTAAAAAAAAAAGCTCATTTATGGGGGCAGCTAGGTGGCACAGTGGATAAAGCACTGGCCCTGGATTCAGGAGGACCTGAGTTCAAATCCAGTCTCAGACACTTGACACTTGCTAGCTGTGTGACCCTGGGCAAGTCACTTAACCTTCATTGATCCACAAAAAACAAACAAGCAAACAAGCTCATTTATGGTCTGTTCAATGTCTTTTTCTAAAATAGGTCTGTTTAGTTTTTCTATTTCCTCTTCTGCTAATCTAGGCAATTTATATTTTTTGTAAATATTCTTCCATTTCACTTAAATTGTTAAATTTATTGGCACATAATTTGGGTAAAATAACTCCTTATAATTACTTTAATTTAATTTTCATTAGTGGTATGTTTACCATTTTCATTTTTAATACTAGTGATTTCATTTTCTTCTCTCATTTTTTAAATCAAATTAACCAATGGTTTATCTATTTTATTGGTTTTTTAATAAAACCAATTCCTAATTTTATTTATTAATTCAATTAATTTTTACACAATTTTATTAATCTCACTTTTAATTTTTAGGAATTCCAATTTAGTGTTTATTTGGGGTTTTTAGTTTATTTGTTTTCTAGGGTTTTTTTTTATGAACTTTAATCCTAACATTTTTATTCAACAACCATTTTTTGTGTACCTGTTCAATAGTCTGCAGAATATTAAATATTAAAAAAGAAGGTCTCTTTCCATCTGAATTCCATTAAAAAAAAGATGAGCTAAGTGAGATAATAATAAGATAGAGATAGGGACCAGAACTGTGATTACATTGGTGTAGGCAACTTCCAGATGACTAGGAATGCAACTTGGCACTTTCTCAGATCTTTAACTCCTTCCTCCCAGGTAACTTGGATCAAATCCCTGAGTCCCTCAGCTCTGATAGATCAGCTTTTGTCTTTTGGGGCTCAAGTCTCTTCTCAGGTAGTTCCATGCCATTTGGGTGCATGTATGTAGCTTCCCTTCAAGTTTCCCTTGATTTGTCCTATTCCCCCAATAAAATACTAGTTCCTGGAAGGTAGATGCTGTCTTTCTTCCTTGTATTTGTTTCTCTGTAGTTGAGCAGATGCCTAGAGCCTAGCACTCAGACTTTGTGCAGCTCTGCCTCACTTCAGTCCAATTCATGCACATCTCAGAACCCTTGTGATTTTTTTTTTTGCAGGGCAATGAGGGCTAAGTGATTTGCCCAGGGTCACACAGGTAATAAGTGTCAACTGTCTGAGGTCAGATTTGAACTCAGGTCTTCCTGAATCCAGAGCCAGTGTTTTATCTGTTGTGTCACCTAGCTGCCCCTAGAACCCTTGTGATTTCATTGGTCCTCCTCAAGAATGAAGGATGAAAAACAATTCAAATGTCCATTTAATATTATTAGAGAGTTTCCTATATTCTTAAGTAGTTCAGAATCACACAATCTGTATATGACAGAAATATTACCTCAATCTAGCTCTTTTTGAGTTTGAGTCTGGCTCTTTATCCTATAGTGATCTTACATCTTACTTTACCTTGCATAGATCTTACCTCATCTAGTGCTCTTGCATCTCAAGACTTCTAATTTAGTCTCCCAATTATTTCATCTACTGTAGGGAAATCCTATAGAACTTTAAATAATAATAGGATAACATCTTCTCTTGGGACCATTTCTATCTGACTATTGAATTAGATGAGAAGAATGAGCTATTATTAATAATTTAAAAAGAAGACAATGAGATAATAACAAACATATAAATAATATTTTAAGGTTTTCAAAGTTCTCTAAACCCAGTTCTTTATGTTTTAGTTGATTTCAGTTTCAAGAAGGTAAAGAGAGTCTCTTAAAAGGCACAAAAATCTCATTGAGTTTTGAATGCTGCTTTAGCTTGGGTAAATACTATTCAAGTGGCACCACTATAAAGTCCTTATTCTAATAATGATAATTTATCCTCATATAGTAGTTCATCAGTAATAGCCCCTTCAAGTGCTGCATAGTCTATGTAAGTGAACTCATAAAATCCAATCAAAACAGTAGTAATCATTAGGAAAAGGCAATTGGATTTCAGGGATAATTTTCTTTCCTTTTAAAAATATTTTTATTTTAAGTTCCAAATTCTCTTCTTCCTTTCACTCATATAAAATATAGGTCCACATTAGGCATGTTCTGGGAATAATATAAAAAAGCAAGAAAAGTAAAGGAAAAATATGTACTTCACTCTGTATTGCAAGTCCATCAGTTCTCCAACTGGAGGTAGATAACATTTTTCATCATGAGTCCTTTGGAGTTATGATTGATCATTGTATTGATCAGTTACTAAGTCTTTCACATTGATTATCTGTAATATTGTTGTTACTGTGTACATTGTTCTCTTGATTCTGCTCGATTCACTTAACCTCAGATCATAAAAGTCTTCCTAGGTTTTTCCAGTCATCCTATTCATCATTTATTATGGCATAATAGCACTACAGTCCCTTCATATACCATAACTTGTCAACCATTCCCTGATTGATGGGCACCCTCTCAGTTTCCAATTCTTTGCTACCACAAAAAGAACCACTATAAATATTTTTGTATGTATAACTTCTTTTCCTTTTTCCTTGTTCAGAGATGATTTTCAATAAGCAATGTTTACAGAATGGGAGAGGAGTCTGTAACCAAAGTCTGAAATCAACGGTGGGCATTGATGCTATGACAAATATATTCTTTCTTTCAGTGAGTGGTACTGAAATGTAATGAAACAATATAAAATCTTAGACTTGTAAAGGATTTCAGAGCTCATAAACATAAAATTGAAAGGAACCTTTGAAGCCATCTTATCAACCCCTCTTATTTCATAGTAAGGAAACTGAGGCCTACAGATCAAAAAACTGAGGAAACATCATATGGTGTACTGGGCTTGGAGTCAGGAAGATTGAGGTTTAAATCTTGCATCAGGTACTTACAAGTTATTTGACACTGGGCATCTCACTTAAAATATTTTAATCTTAGATTTCTTACCTGTAAAATGGGGGTGATCATAATAGTCCCTACCTAACAGGGTTGTGAGAATCAAATAATATGATGAATACAAGGTACTTTATAAATTTAAAAGGACACTATTATTTCAAGCTATTATTATACTATATTGCTTCTTACAGGTTGAAAGTAACAGAGACAGGACTTGAACCTAGTCCTCTGACCTCAAATACATTGCTCTTTCCGTTGTATATTGCTCAGTGCTCTGTCTCTTGGGTCATCTGAGTGCAACCCAAACTAGAGCAGATATCCCCCTACAATGTCCCTGACAAGTAGCTTTCATTTGAAGACCTCTGGTGAAAGGGACTTGTTCTCTCCTGAAGCAATCCTTTCCATGCTTGGATAGTTTAATGGAATTTTTCTCCTATCCCATCAAAATTAGCCTACAACTTTCATCCATTGGTTATAATTCTGACTTCTCAGGCCAAGTGAAATAAGTTGCATCTTTTTTCCACATTACTATATAAATATTTGAAGACACTTATGCCCCCCTAAGTCTTCTGGAGGTCAACCATTTCCAGCTCCTTTACCTAATTCTCCACAAGCCTCAGCTTTTTTTTCACATCAGTTGTTGTCTAACCAAGTCATCCCCTATCCTGCACTATTATAACTGATATTTTTTTCTGCCCAGCTATAGGAACTTAACATTTAAAGCTACCAAACTTTATTTTACTGGGAACATTCTTTCATTTTAGTCTGTTAAGATTTTTCAGATTAAAAGTTAGCTAGCCCTCCCAGAGAAATATTCTTACTTCTTCATCATCCACAAACTGACAAAAATACCATCATTGCTTTCAACTAGGTAAATGATCAAAACATTTACCCAGACAGAATCAAAGACAGAATTCTGTGGCCCACCTTTAAAGATTTCCCTCTGGGTCGCCATTGATCCATTAGTTAATACACTTGGAGTCTGATTTTTTTAGTTTTTAATTTTCAATTCTGAATTCAATTTTTGAATGCATCTAATTGTATTACCATCAAGCCCATATCTCTCCAATATATGCAAAAATGATATTGTAAGAAACTTTGGTCAAAAGCCTTGGTGAATTTCAGATGTGTACTCTGTGGCATACCTCTGATCTACTAATCTAGTATATACATACACAAGCATTAAAAAAAACAACAACAGGGGCAGCTAGGTGGCGCAGTGGATAGAGCACCGGCCCTGGAGTCAGGAGTACCTGAGTTCAAATCCGGCCTCAGACACTTAACACTTACTAGCTGTGTGACCCTGGGCAAGTCACTTAACCCCAATTGCCTCACTAAAAAAAACCAAAAAAACCAAAACCAAAACCAAAACCAAAACAAAACAAAACAAAAACAACAACAACAACAACAACAGAAAACCTGTGATTTTTGACAGCATAGGAAAGTCTGGTTATGGGAAGTTCTTTTACCAAAGTAGGCCTTGTAACATCTCTGATTTAACTGATAAATTCTATGAATTTGCCTAATCCACATAGGAACCAATTGAATTTTCTAGAGTCAGACTATTAGTAATGAGTTGTACTTCATTCAATCTTTAATAAGCATCTAATACATAAAAGACACTATGCTAGCTTCTGGTCATATAAGCACACAAAAAATGGAACCACACCTTTCAAGAAGCTTATTTCTATAGGGGAGACCACACGTACATGTGTAAATATATATAAATCATCAACTTCATTACATTTTCATAGCAATAAATTTTTATATATAACAATAAGTTTACAAAGTTCTTAACATATATAATTTGATTTAAAATAGATATATACAGAATAAATGCAAAATAAATACAAGGTTGTTAAGAAAAGAGGACACAGCAGTTCAATGGATTAAAAAAGGCTTCAAGGTGGTAGATGTATTGCTTATTGAAGGAATCATGGTGTTCTCTAAGCTGGGGGGGACAAGGAAATATATTCCAGGCACAGTAGATGGCCAGGGCCTCAGCATAATTGAAGAACCCTTGCTGACTTGTAGTACATTGCTTTCTTTTTCTGAACACTCACACACTATTTAATAACTCATTCTAGTATTTTTCTAAGAATCAAAGTCAAATTCAGCAGCCTGTAGTTTGAAGAATATAGCTTTTCCATTAAAAAATGGGAACATTTGTCTATCTTCACTTCTATAGCTTCTTATTCTCCATCATTTTTCTACGAAAAATCATTGGTTTTACCAAAATTCATTGTGTTTCATTTACATTTTTTCGGAGTCAAGTGACTTCAGCTTCTTGAGGTCGGCTAGGTGCTAATAATCTCGTTTATCTTCATTTTATTTCTCTTAACCCTTTTTGTCCTACATTTCTAGGAATGAAGATCAGTCTTCACCTTCAGAAGCCAATAAAAACCAAATAGTTATGCTTTCCCACTGTTATCTGTTATTATCCACTGCACTATGCATCATTCCTTGCCTTTCTATGATTAATCTTTGCCTTCAAGAAAGATTTAAAACAAAACAAAACTTTTTTTTCCTGGTGTCATAGAATTAGTTAGAAGGAACCTCAGATGTTTTCTAGTATAATCCTTTCTGTTTTACAACTGAGGAAACTGAGGCCCAAAGAGATTGTCAGTTTCCCATAGTTACACAGGCAGGATATAAATCTATAACCATTTCCTCCAAATTCTGGCTGTGTTCCAGTGTACCTTATTGTCTCTAGCATTCCTTATAACTCTCTCTATGCTTGGGGCTATATAGCATACCTAATTAGAGGTGATCCAGCCTCAGCTTGAAGACCTCGGGTGAGGGTCAATCCATCTCCTTCCAAGTAGCCCTTTCCATTTATGGACAAGGCTAATTGTCACATAGGCTTTCTTTAAATCAACTCTAAATTTGTGATAGCTTTTGAAATATTCTAAGACAGCTATGACAGCAATTATTCCCGGATCTTCTCCTTACTAGGCCAAGCATTCTCAGTTCCTTCAACTGATCCTCACACAGAATAGACTAAAGACCACTCCCCATCCTGGTTGCTCTCCTCTAGACATTCTCCAACTTATAAATGGCCTTAAACTTTGTCTCCACTGAAAACAACTCAAAATGTAATGGGAAAGTTGTTTCACATGGGTGGGCCAATTGAGGTGATATCAAACATTTAGCAAGATAAAGTCAACATTGAGACCAATCCCAGACCACATCAAGCCAAGCAAATAAGGTAGGGAGGAGAAGTGAAACAGATGCATGTACCTTTTCTGACCACAATTTTTATATACTTCTGCCAATTACCTCTAAGGAAAAAGCTCTGTCATCCCTCAGCATCTGGACCACTCTTCATACCAGCCAAGAGTCAGTCTCCTATGGTTTGAGGTTTCATTCCAAAAATACTGATTTCATCAATTTCTAGTGTGATGGTAGTGTGCTTTAGCCTAACACAAACACTATTTAGCTCAACATATTCAATACTAAACATGGACACTTAGTTTTCAGTCTGTGAAATTCCCTCCTGTTTCTCTCAGGATTACCCTCTTGACAGTCCATGGTCTAAGGGAAAAAATTTCTAATTACCTTTTCTGTAAAACATTCACCTGGGAATTCTAAAGATCAAAGTTCACATCCCATACCTGCCTTTTAAATTAAATTATTAGTGGGAGTGTATATCTGGTATTTGAGCTTTCATCTTCTTCCAAGTTGAAGAGTTCTACAGCAAGTAGTATCTGGGAAACTATTCTTCAATAAGGTTGATTGTTCCTTTTCTCTGAAGTTCTTTTAAAACAGGATGAACTCTAAGTTCCATAAGGACAGAAATCTGGTCCCATTCTTTGTATTTCCTCACAGGTCCAAGTAAAGACTTAATTAATAAGTATTCAATAAATATTTATGAATGAAGCTAAGTGGTACAGTGGATAGAGCACTAGTCCTAGAATGAGGAAGAACTTAATTCACAATCCATTCTCAGATACTTGATCCAGAATATCTGTAAAAGATACTTAATTTCTGTTTGCCACTGTTTCCTCATCTCTAAGATGGGGATAATAATAAGACTTCCTCCCAGGGCTGTTGTGAGGATCAAATGAGATCATAGTTTGATCTCATAATCTAGCACTAATGGGGACAACTTATAGATATGGATTGGTTTCTAGGAACTTTTTCTCCATTTAAAAGAAAAGATTTCACAAAAACAAAACAACAAAAAATAAAAGTTTAGTTTTTGACAATTTTTTCCAATGCTATCTTTATTTTGTCCCTTTTTCTGATTCATGTACTTTCTTTGAGGACTTAAGAAAAACCCTTTAAAGTTTCCCCCCCACCCCCACCCCATCTCCAGTACCTCTCCGAAGCTAGATATAGTGACAAACATTCATATTATTATATCAGAAAACAGCAATTCAGAGCCTCAGTTCAAGGCTACCAAAGCATTCATTTTCTAAGTGTGCTTGATGATTTGTCCTCAAACATTGTTGTTTTCTCTCTATGCTTTGTGATGCTTACTTATAAAACAAGAAAAGACAGAAATGGAAATATTTAGTGTGAAATATAAATGCATTATGGACTGGGGAAATTCAGACAAAGAGTTTGTATCGCACAAAGGAGAAACTGCCTTAGAATTACTTCTATCAAACTGTGAAATACATTGCCCTCAGGAGGTGAGAGCTTGTCTATCTCTGGAGGTCTTCAGGAGACCTTCAATGACTGATTAAATTCAACACACATTTATTAAGCATACACAAAGTGCAAGCTAGTGTGCTGGGTAGTGCAGGTATAAGATAAAAAATTAAAAGTCCTTGCCTGCAAAGAGTTTATATTGTTGGAGGATGAAGGCAAACTGGGATACCACATAAGGAAATAAGAAGAGAGTACTAACAACTAAGAGGAGCAGGGAAGGTTAAGAGAGATTTGAAACCTGACCTGTGCCTTGAAGAAATGGGAGGATTCTGAGGGAAACAACTAGGACACTCAAACATGGCAATTCCACTCTGCGAGAAAATAATTATTAATGATGGGGTTTTGGGGTGATTCAGGGACCCCACTTTGGAAATTTTAGCTACTCCCTTTTGGGACCAGCCCATGAGCCCATGGGTGGATCAATAGAAATGGAGATTAAAACCACACCTATCTGAAAGGGTCTTTGAACTAGACCCTGATGTCAGCATGGTACAGCTCATTTTAATATGGACCACGCTCAGGTGGAATTGAGTAGTGCTGGCCAATTGACTTAGATCAGTGTGTAAGAGCCACCTCTATCAGAATTGGAAAAGAGACTGAGATCAGGAGGCAAACACCATTCTGCATCCCACACAAGGTGAGGAAGGTTTTACAGTTTGTGAGCACTCTCCTCTTTAGGTAATGTAGAGTTTCTGAACTCTGCTTGGGGCCACGTACTCTGTTTTATAGACAATATGATGCTGGGTTTTTTTGTTTTTGTTTTTTGTTTGGCCTGTGTTAAATGCAGTCAATGATATCCTAACATTTAATATGATTTAATAAATGCTTACTACCTAAATAGGTGTAATGGCCATTAATTTATAATGTAACGATTGGAATGATGCCACCTGCTGGAGAGTTACTGTAGGAAAACTCCGCCATGAGGAGATGGCATCTGGGGGCAAGCCATGTGGTTTTCCTTGGCATCAGGAAGTGATGTTCGCTTGTGAGTACTGTCAATCAAGGTTACCAGCCAATTAGCTTGGAGATGTGTGTGCGAGTAGATGGGATGTTCCCAGTTTCACAGGAGGCTTGTGGGATGAAGGAGGTGTGGCTCAGGCTCTTTCCTGAGGACTCTAGTGGAGAGTGGAGCTAAAATGCATGCTCCCTGAGATAGATGTAGGCATCTAGGCCTCTTTCTCTCTCTTCACCAAATTCCTCTTCTCCTTAATAAATGTTTAAATGTCTAACTCTTGCTAAAACTTATACTTTATTGGCGACTACTCATTAGATATTTTAGACAGTATAGCAAGAATTTTAGTCCCTTACAATAAGTAGCAATATCTTAGAAACCCCAGCCTAGTTCCCCAATAACTTAGACAGAAACAAGCTAGTCCCCCAATATTTTAAATGATACAACTTTGACTTTATTCCACACCCCAAGATTCCCCATCCCACTAGAAACTTGGACTCTGCTTCAGCAAACACCTTGGATTTGCCTTATCTTGTCTAAAATCAATTATCTGCTTCAATTCCCGACCCCCTCAGTCTTATATAACTCCCTTTTATGTGTTGTCTGCCTCCAGTAAAATGTAACTTTCTAGAAGAAAGGTCCATGATTATATGTATATTCTTGTATTAGTATAGTGCCTGGCATAGCATAAGTCCTTAATAAGTGATCCCTTGTTCATTCTCTCTCTCTCTCTCTCTCTCTCTCTCTCTCTCTCTCTCTCTCTCTCTCTCTCTCTCTCTCCCCCTACCTACCTATATAGAAACCCATTTGTTCATCCTTATCCTTGTTGGATATGTGCAATGGTGGTAGGTTTTAGAAATTTATAATTTCCTTTAAAGATCTTAAAGAGGCACAGTAGAAAGAATTATGGACTTGGATTTGAAAAACCTATAAATGAATCCTACCTCAGACACTTACAGAGTTGTGTAATACTGAGACAGTCACTCAATCCCTCTCAGCTTCCATTCCCTCATCTGTGAAGTAGGAATAATAATAATAATACTGACCTCCTAGGGTTGTTATGAGGATCAGATGAGATAAATAATATTTGCAAAGTACTTTGCAGATCTGTGATGATGGTGGTGGTGGTGGTGGTGGTGATGGTGATGGTGATGATGATATAGCTGGGAGATGGAGTAGCCAGTAGGGGAAATAGGCAATAGTCCACTTTGAACTATAATGGCTGGAATTCAGACTTTATCTAAGGAAGTAGGATGACATAAAGCTGGAAAAGTAAAAAAGTACAAGATTGTGAGTGGTCTTAATTGACATGCTGACTAATTTGACTTTTTGTGTTATAGGGCAATAGGGAAACACTAAAGGTTTTCAAATGGGAATGACAAAAAACTGGGCAACTGTGTGGAGTAGAGAAGGGAGAAACTGAAAGCATGAAGACCATTTAGGAGGCTATTTTAGAAGTACAGATAAGAAGTAATGAAGGTCTAAATAATAGTAGAGGCTGTATGAATGAAGAAAAATAAATAGATGCAAGAGATGTGAAGGTAAATTTGAGACTTGACAAATGATTGGATATGAAGAGTGAAGGAGAGAGAAGAGTGAAGTGTGACTCAGGTTACAAATCTCAGTCATTGGGAGTGGGTAGTGAGGAAGTGAAAACAACCACTGCTGAGCCTTTTGTTTTAATTAAAATTCATTTTTCTAAATTAACAAAAATCCATTTTCTCTCTCCTTCACCCCATTAGAGAAAAAGAAAAACAGAATCTTTGTGATGAATATGGATATAACCAGTGACTATGATTTTTCTTATGATTTTTTTCTAGGGGTTTGACATTAGAGGAGAGAAAGCAAGGGAAAGAAAATAGAGGGAAGGAAAACATGACACTAGTTAGAAATGCTGACATGATCTGGTAAAGCTTTATAAGAATGAATTTAAAGATGAGTGAGATAGATATGGAAGGATAGGAAATCATGGTCAAAGGTGAGAATTTCAGGATTTACAATCATGGACCCAGCACTATTATGAGTAATGGTGAGATCTAAAATGTGATCGTTTTTGTAGGTGACAGGCATAGAGTGAAGATATATAGGTCATAGACATTGAAGATGTTTATGTATGGGGATGCCAGATTTTTTGTGTTGGAAATGCAGTAAAAGGTATTCTTGTTCATGTGTGGGTTTCACTAGATGACCTCTGAGGTAATCTTGCTACTCTAAGTTCCTATAATTTGAGAAGAAAGCCTAGAGACAAGGAAACCAATTAGGTGGCTATTCCAAGAAAGAAGTTGGTTTTGTTTTTGTTGCTTATCATTTACAGGTGTGCCTGACCCTTTGTGACTGCTTTGGGGGTTTTCTTGGAAAAAGTATTAGAGTGGTTTGCCTTTTACTTCTCCAACTCATTTTTCAGATGAAGAAACTGAGGCACACAGGGTTAAGTGACTTGACCAGGGTCACACAGGTAGGAAGTATCTAAAGCCAGATTTGAGCTCAGATCTTTCTGACTCCAGGCCTGGTGCTCTATCCACTGTACTACCTAACTGCCCAAGGAAGAAGTTGTTGCTGAGTCATTTCAGTAGTGTTTCACTCTTTGTGACCCCATTTGGGACTAAACTAGGATGGTGACATTGATGATACAAAAGAGGAGATAGATTGGGGAAATACTATGAAGGGAGAGTTGAAAAAAATTATCAAATGGATGAAGGAGAGATAAAGGATGATAAATCAAAGAAGACTCCAAGGTTTTGATCCTACTGGACTGAAACAATGGTTTTACCATGAACTAAAATTGGAAAATCAGGAAGACAAGTGATTCGGAGGTAGTATATAATGATTTTAATTACAGTTTGATGCAGCACCAATTGGAGGCATACACACACACATATACCCACACAAATACACGCTTATATTTACACATGTATACATATCTAGTTTATTTTGTGTATTTATATAATATATATGATATATACATATATACACATATATACATGTATATACACACATACATATGTGTATACACACATATATCCCACTAATTCTGATCAAGGAACCCAGTATTTATCCCATGCAAGCTGATGGTGGAGTTTTGATGTTGGAATCTGGGTGACTACAAGTTAGGGTTGTTAACACACCAGAAAGAAAATTATTTGTAAAGGGAGTTAGGTTTGGGATCAGGGGATTGGGGACACTATATGTGGTGTGATTTGAGGTTCATGAGGAAGGGACCACTTTCTTACACAATATTTTGTCTTCTGCTGATGGCTGAAATTTAATCATTAGAAAGAAATTGATTCCCTTTTGTACTTTCCTTTGTTAAAATTCAGACACTGCTAGGAGGTACACTCAACTAATGTTTACTTATTGAATTGAATTGTATCTATTAAAGTAAACTCTCCCTCTTTGGGGCTCTCATAACTCCTTTGTTTTCTCTCATGGATACTTGTGTTCTAATTTTTATTTTTATTCATTTTTTTTGTCCAAAAATCTTTAATGTAACAAGGAGGAGGAGAATTAGTTTTTGTAGCCTCGGCTGGTGTAGCGGCCCCTGGCACTCAAACTTTCCGCCCTTGGATCAGACATTAGGTTTGTTGAGTCTGTGGGGAGTTCTGGGTCCCTTGCCAAAATGCCTGTACACCTCGGGGCCCTTCTAGGGACCAGACTCCTGTCAAAGGTGATGATCTTCCCACCATCCTTGAGGATGCCATTACGGGCATTGATAGTAACATGAAGAGCACACACCTTCAGCTGGGGGACATCCTGGATTCTCACATCATCTGTCAAAGTCTCAACAAGCACAGCTGTCTTGTTTTCCCTGCCCGGCAGCTTCATCTTCCTGATTGGGGGGGGGGGGCCCGCAGTTGGTTTGGCTCATGAACAGCCTTTTCAGCACAACCTTGTTGAAATTCGAGTTGGTTCAGGAACCGGTAGAGCTTCACCAACAGCTGCAGGTAGATGTCCTGTCTTTTGGGCTCCCTGCACCGGACTTTCCTTGTTATGGTGGATGTCAACTCCCATGCTGGTGCCCTCCCGAAGACCTTCCCAACCAGTCTAATTTTTATTTAAAAAAAAATTACCTTATCTCTCCAATGGGAATACCAACACCTTGAGGATCATTTCTTATTCATCTCAATGTGATGAGAAGGGCACCAGGCTAGTGGTCAGGGGATTTAGATTAGAGTCCTAATTTTACCATTTATTTAACTGTATGACCTTGGACAAGTTAATTCATCAGTCTTAGTCTCAGTTTTTCATCAGTATGACGGTAGTAATCCTTCTACTATTGACTTCTTGGGAGCAAGTGAAGTAAATAGCAGTAAAGTGCTATGTAAGACCTGTAAATTTGAGTTCCCAGGAAATGTTCATCATCATTATCTCTGTATCCTCCAGACCTAGCATAGTACTTTTTTTTTTACAGTAGTTAGTACTCAGTACATGTTTATTGGAGTGAATTGAATAAGTCATTAGCACTTTAGCATGAATTATCTTCACACATTTTGTTAACTTATTAATTAGTAGTAAGCAACTGTAGGAAAATTAGAAAAAATGGGTAAATGATAATGAAGGAGAGGAAGACACAGAACTATTGCTGATAGAAGTCACATTGTGTCTACTTCTCAGTTTTAGCTTTGTTAATTATGTCCTCCTAGATGGAACACTATAGGAAGTTAACTGTAGCCTAAAGACTGTACAGTGTTCAGATGCAACCTATTCTCATGCTTGCTCAGAAGAATCTTGCTTAGTTAAAAATATAATTGCTGATCTGTGGGTTTTCCTGAGTGCTTTGCACAGGTTATCTGGAATGGCTCCTTCTCCCATGATAGACATCTAAGTCCCATTGGTACTAATGGGAGAGACACATATTACTGAGGATGGTGCATACCCCCACATGGGGTTTAATAGTTGGTTAATGTTGTTGGGCCTCTTCTATTATTTTTATTAGTCTGTTTTATTGTTCCCTCTGGAGCACTACTCGAAATGTAAGAAATAGCCCTGTCAGAGGGTTCCAGTGGGGACCGTTTCAGTTTTATGATAACTTTTCCTTCTGTTGAATAACCTTGTGAACAAGGATCAGTTATCAACTCCCTGTAATGCTGTTCCTCCTGGCAAACTAGTACTTGCTAACTTCAAGAAGGGTTCATTTGATAGTGGTGCCTTAAAAGAGCTGGTTCATTCACATGAGGAGGCATTTTTTATTCCCCATTAAAAAAAAAAAAAGTTTTCATGGTTTGGAGCAGCTGATGCCAAATCTTTCTTTGTCTCCATCTCTAAGGTCTGTCTCTCACTCTATTTTCTCTGCCTCTGTATCTTTGTCTCTGTTTCTTTCTCATTTTTCTGTCACTTACTCCCACTCTCTATGTGACTTTATACAAGTCATTTCCCATCTCTGGGTCTCAGTTTCCTCATCTATAAAATTATGGGGGTGGGGTGGGGGAGTGTGCAGCTAAGTGGCACAGTGGATAAAGCACTGGCTTTGGCTTCAGGAGGACCTGAGTTCAAATCCAGCCTCAGACACTTGACACTTGCTAGCTGTATGACCCTGGGCAAGTCACTGAACTCTCATTGCCCTTCCCCACCCCCCCAAAAAAAATTATGGGGCTGGATTAAAGAAACCTTAAGATTCCTTCTAGTTCTAAGTCTGTAACTACATTCCTATAATCATCCTTTTCTTACACACACATTCATTCTTGTTTTCACTTAATAAATACTAAAATGTTTATAAGGCTCTCACCTCCTCTGGGATATAACTGATCCTCCCTTTTCAGTACTTGGAGGCCTCTCTTCTTTCACATAATTCAGGCATAAGCAATTATTAAGCACTCAACTTTTGTTATTGTGTTTTCTTACTTGTTTTGCAGATCATTTATTCATTTGATTATCAATTCCTTGAGGGCAAGAATTGGATTTTATAATCTAGTATGTCTTAAAATGCAGCAGGAAGATGGCACAGTGCATAGGCAGGACCTGCAGTCAGGAAGGCTTATTATCTTCCTGAGTTCAAATCCAGCCTCAGATACATACTAGCTGTATAATCCTGGGCAAGTCATTTAATCCTGATTGCCTCAATTTCTTCATTTGCAAAAATGAGCTGGAAAAGGAAATAGCAAACTACTCCAGTATCTTTGCCAAAAAATAAAACCCAACACAAACAAATGGGGTCACAAAGATTTGGGCATACCAAAAAACAACCGAACAACAGCTTGTCTTAAAATGCCTAGTGCAGGGCTAGACACTCAACAAAATTAAGTTAATTAATTAATTTGTATTCAATTGAAGTTCCACGATGAAGAATATTAATTATTTTAAAAATGCTTCCACTCCCACCTTGCCATTCCAGACACTTTGTATGTGTGTGTAGGGATTTTTTTGTGTCTTTGAGCTTCACTAAAACCTACTTTCTGACTAGCCTTACTATTTAAGGTTCTGGGACCTGTTGTTTTCCATTCTCATACAGTCATAAATAGAAGGAATTTGTGTTTCTTGGAATCTGGGCCACACATCAAGGTTTTATGTGTTATAAATGGTTATAATTATTATATACATAAAAAGACAGTTTGAGGCAAAGTTATGCAGTCATAAGCTTTATGTCAATGATTATTTATACTTTGGGGTATTTTCTCTTGGTCTATTACCATCCAACCCTCCACTAAACCTGACACAGTTGTTATGGGCCCAGGGTACCTCAGAAGTTTTCTGGAGTCAGTCAAAGAACCTTCTCCTTGAGAAACTAAACCAAATGACAGACACACCTAAAGAGATAAGTGGCACCAGGTTCAGACTGAGTTAGCTCCAGTGGTGTGAGGGGGAGAGAGCTAGCTTGAGAGATCCAGGGCCACCCTTCACCTAATTTCCCCCAGCTACCACCAGTGGGGGATGGTCCTAGCAATAGGGCTATACTGGGGGGGGGAAAGGGGAAGTGGGTAAATACTCTGCCCCAAGACCCCAAGCCTGGTGTGTTACCTTGCACTCAAGGAGAATAAGGGAGTGGCATGTATCTTTCTGTCTCTTTTTTTTTCTTTCCCCTCCCTCCCTCTCTGGGTCTCTTTTTATATCCTCTTTTCTACTTTTCACAGCTTTCTCCAGCATGCCCACCCAGCTCCCCAGGTTTTTCAGGCTACATTAGGGACTTTCCTTGTTAAAAACAATGGTGGTGATAATAAATAATAATAACTAACATTTACTTAACATTTTAAGTTTTGGAAAATACATCTATCATATCACTTGATTCTTACAATGTCCCTGAAAGGTAGGCATTGTTATTATCCTTACTTGACAGAGAAGGAAACTTAGGCTAAAAAAAGCTGAAGTAACAGTGTCTGGGGCTGGATTTGAACTCAGGTCTTCCTGATTCCAAATCCAGCAATCTTAGCTTATACAATATGGCATAATAGAATCTCTATGAATGGGGGGGGGGGGAGGAGAGAGAAAACTGGATCTACCTATCATTGTATGGATTCCTTCTGGTGAAGCCACTTTCTTTTACCCAGTAATGCAAATGGAAAATGGAGTGGAATGGGAAGAATATTCCAACTCTCACTGGAGAGAAGGGGCCCGAATCTAGTCAAGTTCAGTCAACAAATATTTATTAAATGATTACTAGGTATTAGACATTGTACTAAGCACCAAGGGGTGCAAATATTAGCCAGAAGACAATACCTGCCCTCAAGAAATTTACATTGTAATGGGAGCCAATGAAAGAGGCAGAAAGAGAAGGAAAAGAAATGAGGGAGCATTGTAGAAAAGGTCTTGGAGGGTCTGGAGTGCAGTCTGAAGACGAATGAATGCATGGCTGGCTTGGGGGCCTTCCTTAAAATGGAGGTTCCAAGAAGAACCAGCTAGTCAGAAGGAGAAGTTTTGGGAGTAGAGGGTAGTTCCAAAGTGTGAAGTCCAAGTTGGAGAGAGCTTCTGTAGTGAAGAGGTTTTTGGAGACATTTTAGAGAAAGACCCAGAAAGTCAAGAGTGCGATCTTTTTTTTTTTTTATTCTCTTACACTCCCTAATGAAATACTGGGCAGGTAATAAGTGTTCAATAAATCCTTGTTGACTTGGCTTGATTGAGGTATAGAAATGTGGTGGAATAGTAGTCAATTGTTTCCCTGACTTTGGATCTTTGGAGAGCTCTTGATGAAGATAAGCCAGACCACTTATCCATTCTTCCTGATCTTTAGTTTCCTTAGAATTAATCTCTTCTGCAAAGGAGCCTTTTGGTTTCTTTGTTCTTATTAAGTCATTTCAGTCCTGTCCCACTCTTTGTGACCTCATTTGCAGTTTTCTTGGCAAAGATACTGGAATGGTTTGCCATTCCTTTCACCAGTTCATTTTACAGATGAGGAAACTGAGTTAAACAGGGTTAAGTGACCTGCTTATGGTCACACAGGAAGGGAGTGTCTGAGGTAAAACTTGAATTCAGGTTTTCCTGACTCCAAGCCCGATACTCTACCTAGTTACTGGCTTCAGTCACTTGGGGGAAGGAGGAGGAAGGGCTTTTGAAGTTTCTGTAATCCAATTAGTTCATGGAGTGGTCTCACTGCCCATCTTATTAAACATGCAAATAGGCCTTATGGATTTCAGCCAGTGTAGATGCTGCTCCTCTTATTGTGCCAAAATCTATTAGCAGGATGGAGCCTGGTATTTAAATTCTCTTAGGTGACTTTTATGCTTATTATACTTTCTGTTGCCTCAGTTTATCTTATAGTGTAGAAAGGAATACATTCCTCATAGTTAGATTTTTAGCCTCAGGAACAAGAATTTACTTTTCCTTGATTGCAAACTACCAGGCCTATTCACCTGATGAATCAGTGTGATCTTCTCCCTAGCTTTTTAGCTCTATTCATCTTGGCCCTAAGGAAAATCCCACCAGATTTATGGTTTTCTAGCTCACCTGTCAAGTGCTAGAATTAGAGATCAGCCTTATAGACATTTATAAGATTGAAAGAAAATGTGAACTGTGATGATGATGATGATGAATGTCCAATTTCTTTGGAAAATGAGAAACATTTGCTTCTGGGCAAAATGGGAAGTTGATTTGGATGTTTATGTCCCACTTGGGCTTTATAGCCTAGACTCTTAATTTCATTTCTTTTCTGGAGTTCCAGATACATGTGTGTACTGGGGGCTAGGAGGGAGGGTGGAGGATGGAAGAGCAGAATGGGAGGTAGAACTTTATCAGGCAAAAGGATGTGCCACAATTATTGGTGTAAAATTGAGGGGGAAACCCACTATATTTATAAATTCTGCCCAAGTAACCCTTTGTTTGGTGTGATGATGGGATACAGCTAACTTTCCTTCTAGATAACTGTTTATTTTATGATTAGCAAAGGGGAAGAGTTTATCCATTTTGAAATTCTAATGACAATGGACCCAAGTATCGATGGACCCAAGCAAGGCAATTTCCTATGTATTTCAAATCATCTTAATAGGGTCTACTAGACATGGACATATAAAAAGCCAGAAAGCCAGGTGGACTCTGTCTTTTCTCAGCTTTGCTAAATCTAGGCAACCTGAGTTCACACCCCTTGCTGGTTTTATAAAACCCACCAAAGTGTATGATGTTCCTGTATTTGGAAGGCTATCTTGGCTCTGGTCATAACCGAAATGTACTGTCAGCATTGACATATGTGTCCTGCGTGTACCAAAGTGAAATTGGACATCTGCCTAGACCATAGAAAGCCTAGTTTTAAGAATGAACAATAGGAAGCACAGACTCCCCCAGAGCAGCACTCAGAGGTAGCAGCAAAAAAGGCTTATTTTCAGGAAGCTTTTTGGAACTTGCCAGGAAGGCTCTGGAGGAATTGGAATATAAGAGGAGGAATATTTCCTCAGGGTATTCAGGCCATAGATTAGGTCAAAAAGCCCTGCTTTGTAGCTGAGGACAGGGTGCTCAACTGCATCCATCAACAAACCGAGTACCTTATGATTTACAGATAGGTTATGTTACCATGTGACCTCTGAATAATGTCAGTCATACTTGCTCTGAGCCCACAGGGAAAAAGCCTTCCCCAGGGGTACCCAAGTCCAATAGTCGTCATCTCTAAAATACTCTAAGTCATCAGCTAGAAATGGTTCTTTTACTCATTTTGGGGGGTTTGTTTTTCCTTTTCAAAATGTGTGCCTAGTCAGAAAGACAAATGTGTTTAGGGTCACAGGCAACAGACACCTTTGTGTGCAGAGCTGACTTTGAAATCATTAGAATACTCCCCAAAGAAGCTCACCCACTTGCCTCATCATCAGTCCGTATACTCAGATTTCATCTATTCATTGTGGAAAAGGTTTGGAATTCCTCTTCAACCCCTACCTTCCTATAAATGAAACTCTCCCTTAAATTCTATTTTGGTAGAAAACCCCTGATCCAGTGTTGTTAACTAGAGGAAAGATTGCTTGGATTTTCAGTGTATTTTCTGAGATTTGCTTAAGAAACAAGATGGTGCAGGCTGGAGTTCTAGAGAGTTAAGGTCTGTAGTCATTCTTTGTGTGAGAAAAAATAGAAAAGGCTTAGCATTTGTGGGTTTTTTTTTTACATTTACAATTTTTCCTTCCTTCCTTCCTTCCATCCTTCCATCCTTCCTTCCTTCCTTCCTTCCTTCCTTCCTTCCTTCCTTCCTTCCTTCCTTCCTTCCTTCCTTCCTTCCTTCCTTCCTTCCTTCCCTCCTTCTTTCCTTTCTGTTAGTGTAATCCAAGGAAATGAAGCATGAAACACACTTAATGAAATAGCTGTCCTGAATTGCATGGAATGGCAGCTGCACAGCTGCCACTCATATCACAAATACATCCCCCAGCTAATGTCCGCCAAGAGGCTCGTTAGCCAGCCGCCTTTTCTGGGAGGTCTCTTGTGCTTTCATTTTGGTGAATAATAGACCTGGGAGCTGGGTGGACCCGGCCTTGGATCTCCTTCTGGGGAGATAATGTAAAGGAGGATGGTTGTGACAACAGCTGGCACAGCACAGTGTCCTTGGGAGTACCAGTGTTTGTATGAGGGTTGAGTGTTCTTACAAAGGTAAGTGTAGGGAAAGAGCAGTCAAAGTAAAATCAAATGGACTATTATGCCTGCCTTATGGGGGGCCTCCCAGGCAGTTCACTTGAGCTAAGAAGTGAAGTTGTCCATTGCAGATACATGAATGGAGATGAGATAAATAGCCCCGTCTTTGTAGGTAATCTATCCCCTGCTACCTGTCTTCAGATATACACATGCTCTGTTTTTTTTTTTTTTTCAACAGAGCAGGGAGGAGAGAAAAGCAGATGGGCACTGTGGCAGCAATACCTGAGAGTTGGCCCTGGGTCAACTTTATCACAATGATAAAATGTTTAGAGTCTTGGGAAACCCCTTGGGCCAGCTCTGTTTGGAGCTGTCCAGGGTATTAAGGGTTGAGAGAGGTGAGCGGATGGTTCCTCCCAGAACCTCTCCAGTGCCATATCCTGTGTCACCACTGATAGTAGTTTTATCAAGATAAATCTAGTGTTGCTTGGGAGGATATTAATAAATTATCTAGTAATGAAAAATGTGAGAGGAACCATACTCTTACATCAGGGCTTGATGATTACTTTGATAGATGAACTGGCAAGATTTCCCCGACAAGGCAGAAATGAAAAACATGACACATAGACCTTTAAGAGTGACCTCAGAGGAAAACACAACTTACTGAATGATACAGAAACAGAATGGGAAAACAGAGGCTTGGAGGCTCTGTGTGTCAACAGCCAGATAGATGGGCTAGGCTGATCAACTGATCATTGAGTTTGGTGTCAGACACCAAAGAGAGAGAGAAGGGAGTAAGGGGGAGAGAGAAAGACAGAGGAAAAAAAGGAAGAAAGATAGAGGGAAGGAAGGAGGAAAGGGGAAGGAGGGGATAAAAGATAAAAAGAGGGAAAGAATCAATGAATGAGCAAATGAGAAAGAGATTAAGATAAAAACATACTGAGAGGGAAAAAGGAAAACAGTGTGTAAATGAGTGAGGAAAAGAGAGAATGAGATAAAGAACAGAGAAGAGAAGGGAAAGAAGGGCAAAAGAATGAATGAGGGAAAAGAATGAAACCTAGGGAACCAGGAAAGGAGAGAAAGAGAGAGGAAGGAGAGAGAGAAAGAGAGGAGATACAAATTGAGAGAGAATGGGAGAAAGAGACTCAGATTTGTATCATTGGGAAATGTGATGGGGTCAGCATTAAATATTTTAACATTGAACATCATTGTGTTAGGAGTTGAGATGATGAACTACAAAAGGAGGGGGGGATGAATTGCTTTAGGGAGAAATTTTTAAAAATGCGCTTAGCTTCCAGTCCACAAAATTAAATGCATTGCTGAATATTCTAACTAAAATAAAAATAAAAATTTCAAATAAATGCATAATCCGAAAACAAAAAAAACCTTTGTTTTTCTGTTCTTATGATTTTATCAGTGTGGAGAATATTAAAACTCACTCCATAGATGCAGATTGGCAACCCACCTATAATTTATCACTACATTAAAGAGTTGCTTGTTGGTCCTGAGAGGTTACTTTATTGTACATGGTCATATCACTAGTATATGTCAGAAGAAGGACTTCAGTGAAGCTCTTCCTACATCAAAGACTGGTATTATTCTTATATACATTCATATTGTCAATCCTTGGCTTTACTCATCATTAAACATATTTCTTTGTGTCACTTCCCCCTCTGTATCATTTGATTTCTCTCTTTGTATCTACACACACACACACACACACACACACACACACACTTAATGATTTTTTTCCTTCTGAATATTTCTTCACTAGGTGATTGACCATTGTGTGATGATTTTTTTGGCCATAAAAATTCTTGAAGGGAGTAGAAGGGAAGGAAATAAACATTTATGTAGTGCCTATTCAATTCCTGACATTTTGGTAAGCATTTTAAAACCATTCCCATTTGATCCTCACAACTCTGTGAGAAAAATGTTATTATTATCCTCATTTTAGAGATGAAGAAACTGAGGCAGGCAGAGGTTTCCCTAGGATCACAAATCTTGCAAACTCAAGTCTTCCTAACTCGAGACCTAGGACACTACCACTATCAATTGTACCACATAGTTGCTTGTAGAACTAGACATATATGTTAACAAGTCCATAGTAAAGAAAAGCTAATCTTTATCTTAAAAACTTAATTCAGAAGATAATTCACTAGTATACAATGAATGATGAAATCCAAAGCCAAACAGAAATGTTGAAGGGTGTTGTGTATTATCTGTCCATTTTCTTCCTCCATTAGCATAGATCATTGAGGATTGAGTAAATTCAAATATAACATGGGCATTTATATGTATGCATCTACTTATTTCTATTCAATCATATTAAAAATAGAAGCAACACTATAGCTCTATCTGCTGAATCATTTTACAGATTTGAAAATTGAGAGTCAAAAGTATAAAATGAGTCACTTAAGGTCACAGCTAGTTAGAGGAAAGCCCACACTTTATCTGTTTGACATGATTGTTATACATATCGTAACTATATCTATCAATATATATATTATATATGTATATATGTGTGTATATACACATACACATATTTGCAGATGAGGAAACTGGGTTAGGTTATGGTCACATAGTGAATATAAATGGCAAAATTGAAATTCAAATCTTTCTAACTCCAAGTCTTCATTGGATCCATTATATCAACTTCACTCTCCAATTCTAAGCTTAAGTTCTACAGTGTTTTTTGTTCATATTTACCAATTCATTATGACTATGTATTCCAAGATTCTATTGCAAACTGATTTGAATTTATTTTGTCTTCTGTAAAAGGGAGTGGGGTGGGGGCACCTAGGTGGCACAGTGGATAGAGCACTGGCCCTGGATTCAGGAGGACCTGAGTTCAAATCCGTCCTCAGACACTTGACACGTACTAGCTGTGTGACCCTGGGCAAGTCATTTAACCCCTATTGCCCCACAGAAAAAAAAAAGGGGGGGGAGTGGGGCAAAAAAAATACTAAATAAAGTTCCTACTTTGTATCTGCTTCAGAATTTTAAAAGATATTCTCAGGGGGAGCATGCGCGAGCACACACACACACACACACACACACACACACACACACACACACACATGCAAACAAAGACCTTGTCTTTGTGCCACATCCCCACTCTGGGGACTGAAAGTCTTGGGTTAAGAAAATGATAATGCTGGTAATATGGTGAAAGACGTTTGTGGTGGATTTTAATCTCATGCTTAGCCCTTTTCCATCAAAATTGGAATATTAAAAATGAATCAGAAGCATCAAATGATCTCATTGAGCTTTATGGATGTTTAAAGGTGAAAGGAATATTGTCTTGAAAAGAATGATGCATTTAGTTCCAGAGGACCAGGAATCCAGAATCCAGAATTCATATTCTGTCAGTTGATATGTACATACCCCTAGTCAAGTCACTTAAATTTTTCTGGGCCTCTGTTTCCTCATTTGTAAGATGAAGAGGTTGGTCTAAAGACCCTTGCTGCTTAAAAACATCTATGCTCTTAAATAATTTCTAGCTGTTAAGTGAATTTTATTGATGTTCAGGGAATGCGCTTACCCTCATTTTCATCTTGCTAATTTCCATGTTCTTCTAACAAGCTGCCCATTTTTTAGAGACCCTATCAGAGATAATGTTGGGTTAGATGGCCACTTAAATTGACTATAGATGACATTCTTCATATAATTTCTTCTTTTGTGAGAAATGTCTTTTTGCATTCCAATCTATATTCCTTTTTCCCCTTTTCCTTTTCTTCCTTTTTCCCCCAATCTGTATTCCATATAACTGACTCAGTGTTCTTCTTAAAGTGAAATTCTAACCATGCCACTCTCCCCCCATAAAATCTAGTGGATCTTAATGACTTCTAGGATCAAATATAAATTCCTCCATTTGGCAATTAAAGCCTTTAGAATATGGCTCCAGATTACCTTTCAAGATTGCCACACTTATTTTCCCTTTAAGTCCACTATTATCCATTCAAACTGTCCTCAATGTCCCCTCTATCTCCTATCTCTGTGCTTTTGCCCTTAAGGGTCTTCATGACAGAAACATACTCCTTCCTCACATCTGCTTCATAGAAACCCCAGTTGCCTTCAAGGATCATTTCAAGCGCCACCTTCTCATGAAGCCTTTCTTGATGATCCTGCTAGCTCCTAGTATCTTCCTCCTGAAAGTATCTTGTTTCTATTTTATATTTCCACTTTGTACTCTTTGGCTAGATTTTAAGTTCCTTGAGGGTAGGGATTATTTCATTTTTGTCTTTGTAACTCCAGAGTGGAAAAAGGAAGGAAATTAGTATATGCTTGTTGGTTAATAATAATAATAATAATAATAATAACAACAATTATTTATATAGTGCTTGAAAGTTTGCAAAACACTGTAAATCTGTGAGTCGTGTGCTCTTATTTTTCCCATTTTACAGATGAGGAAAATTTGGCATAGAAATGTTAAGTGGCTTTCCAAAGATTACAGAGCAAGTAAGTGTCTAAGATTAG
Source organism: Dromiciops gliroides (assembly GCF_019393635.1). NCBI lineage: Eukaryota > Metazoa > Chordata > Mammalia > Microbiotheria > Microbiotheriidae > Dromiciops > Dromiciops gliroides. The sequence continues at coordinate 592,919,201 of NC_057861.1, read as the reverse complement.
ATTATATTTTTTTGCAGGGCAATGAGGGTTAAGTGACTTGCCCAGGGTCACACAGCTAGTAAGTGTCACGTGTCTGAGGCCAGATTTGAACTCAGGTGCCCCTGAATCCAGGGCTGGTGCTTTATTCACTATAGAAACACCTAGCTGCTCCCTGAGATTGGATTTTAACTCAGGTCTCTCTTATTCTGTCCAGAACTCTGTTCATTGTACAACCTAGCTCTATATGGTTGTTTATATATGTAATTTGAAGATAAACAAAAGGAGACACAAAAAGAAAAATGGGGAAGGAGGAATGACTTGAAGGTCAGATATAGTATATGTTAAAGACAGATTCTTAAAAGACATATAAACCTAATTTGGACAATTTGTAAAACACACACACACAGAAACAACAACAACAACAAACCTCTCAAACAACATTTTTCCAGCTAATTCATTTGGATCAAATACTGGTAGCTGTGGCTACCATTCAGCCCTTATCTGCATAAAACCTGCCTACCTTCCCTGGGCTTGGAAGACTGAAGGATCTCTGGGTCAGAGAAGTGTTGTGGGGGCATCTTTTGCCAAAGGGAAGTTTGGGGATTAATTTGTCTCTGGTATCTGAGAGTGTCAGATTTGGGGGCCCCAAGATTAGCTCTTTTTCTAGGCCCTCATTTTTTCCTGTACCATAACACTTGACTTCTCTTTGAATCCTATTAATAAGCTGAAGTATGCTGTTTTGCTTTAATGAGCCACTTAGGTGCAAAAATAAAGTTGATAAATTCAATAGGTCAGAGAAGGTTACGGTCAAGGGCAGGATAGCAGTGCTCATCTTTTAGTCCAACCAAGCTTTTCAGTTTTTCTTATATGGGGTGTCAGACCTATCAACTCTAATCCTTCCTATGGTTCCCATTATTTGTTTCTGTCTAGAATCCAAGTGTGACAATATGGGTCTAAGTTTTGGGCTTTAGGGAGACAACGGCTCTTACTTATTTGCTAATGGTGAGGAGCTGACTCATCACTTTGACTTCCAGACAGATTAGACTTCTGGGAAATGCCCTTTCCATCTTCTCTAAGATCAATAACTTAAGAAAACTATTTTAATTGGTCCAAAGTGTGATTCAAGGTGCATGTAACTGTCAGGTATTTCTTGGTGCCTAATTTAAATCACTACTAAACTCTCCTAGGAGATAGAGAAGCATAAGAAGGAAAACCCTTGACTCCTGTTCATGTGGAGAGTGATGGGCAAATGGGGGAAGGAAGAAGTTTGGCACCAACATTGAGACTGCCTTCCTGGAGGGTTGTCTGGGCACAGCTCCCAGACTGGATGGATTCCCAGGCAAGAATTCCCCTTAGGCCAATGGAGGATAGGTTGAAAGCTCTTGACTTCAGGCAATGTCCTCCACTCAGAGTATCCTGATTCTCTACAGCTACCTTTGCCAGGAATGATGGTTTGCTGGTGTGTGTGGGTGTGTGTTCACGTGTGCATGCTCCCATGCATGCACATGTTTGTGAGTAGATATGAAGATGAACAAGTTTCAGTTTCTCCCTCTTCCTCTATCCCTTTTCCTTTTCTTCTTCCTTCTTTTGCTTCTTCCTCTCCCTTCTTTTCTATCTTCCTCTACCTCCTTTCCCCTCTCCCTTTAACTTGCTCTTTCATGCTTTCTACCTTTACCCTCTCCTTCCACTTTCCTTAAAACTTTTTCATTTTCTTTTCTTTCATGTCCCTTTTCTCTTCTTTGTCCTTCTCTGTGTCTTCTCCTATCAAATGAATGTTGCAAATGAACTACATCTCATCACCCTTACTGTAATCCTTTTTGCCATTTTCACCTACCTATGAAGAATTGGTAGTCTAAATCAGTATTATTATCCCTATTTTAAAGAAGAGGGAACACAGGTTGAAGAAGTTAAACGACTTCTTCATGGTTAGACACGTGGGGCGTCCTAGGATTCTGCAATGGTTTGACTCTATATGCAGAGCTCTTCCTGTGTAACCACAAGGTTGCCTTAGGAAGGTTACTCTGGCAGGGGTACGCAGGAAGGACTGTTGGGGAGATTAGACAGTGAGTAATCTAGGTAAGAATATATGGAGTTTGCTTGAGCTACAGCATTTGCACTTGGAATAGAGTCCCAATCATGGTATAGAAATGAAAGGTTCTCCATGGGCCCATGACCTCTAGTTCTTTGAGTATTTCCTACTCAAGTCACTCAGTGCTTCTAACTTTTCTTCTCACTCTCTTATAAACTCGCAGCAGTCTGGCTTCTAACCTCATCATTAAATTAAAATTGCTTCTTTCAACGTTACCAGTGACCTTTTCATTGCCTAATCTAATGCCAAATCTTTCCTCAGTCCTTGACTATTCTGCAGCATATGACTCTGGGATCCTCTCTCCTTCCTCGGCTTTCAGAACATTGATCTTTCCTAGTTCTTCTGCAAAAGAAACTGTTCCTCCTCAGTCTTCTTTGCTGGTTCTTCATCCATGTCATGTCCATTAACCATGGGCGTCCTTTTTTTTTTTTTTAAGTGAGGCAATTGGGGTTAAGTGACTTGCCCAGGGTCACACAGCCAGTAAGTGTTAAGTGTCTGCGACCGGATTTGAACTCAGGTACTCCTGAATCCAGGGCTGGTGCTCTATCCACTGCGCCACCTAGCTGCCCCTCATGGGCATTCTTAAAACCTTTGTCATAGGTCTTTTTCTTTTTTCACTTTGTCCTATTTCACTTGGTGATCTTATCAGCTTCCATGGGTTTAATTATCCTCTTGATGCAGATGATTTGCAATCCATGTATCCAATCCTAGTTTCTCTCCTTAACTGTAGTCATATACCTCCAAATGCCTCTTAGACCACTTAAACCAGATGTCTTGTAGGCATCTCACACTCAACATATGTTAATCAGAACTCATTGTTTCCCTCTCCCTGCCAAAAAATCCCCAACCCCTCCATTTTTCTGATCTCCCAATTACTGATGAGGACACCACCATTTTCCAGGTCACCCAGACCTACCATATCAGTGTCATCCTTGACTCCTTACTTTCACTTCAAATCCAATTTGTTAACAAGTGTTGTGGGGTTTTTTTATCCTCCCATTTCTTATATATGTCCTCTTCTCTTTACTTGTATGGCCCCAGTCTTAGCTTAAGCCCTCATTATCTTTCACCTAGCTTCCTAATTAGTCTTCTGCACTAAGTCACTCTCTATTCAAAATCTACCCTCCATTTAGTTGTCAAAAAGATTTTCCTAAAGCATAAGTCTGACCATGTTACTCTCACTCCTCAATGACTTCCAGTGGCTCCCTATTACCCACAAGAGAAAATATACATTCCTTTTTTTATTTAAATCTCTCTATGAACTAATCCCTTCTTACTTTTATACTCATACTTTACCATACACTCTTTGATCTAGCAGCACTGGTCTACCTACAATTTCTTGAATTAAACATTGCCTCTCCCATTCCATGCTTTTACACAGTCTGTCCTCTATGCTTGGAATGATCTACCCCCTTGCTTCTTCTTATTGGTTTCCCTGGCTTCCTCCAAGACTCAATTCAAAGCTCACCTTTTACAGCAGGCCTTTCCTACTCTATGTCCATGGTTGATACCTCACTTCTGAAATTACCTTCCATTTACTATAGATATATAAATAGATGGATGGATGGGTGGATGGATAGAGATAGGTATTGCTATGTAGAGAGATCCACATTTATATAGTATATATTATATAAATCCATACCTTGTAAATACCTAATTAGTTATATGTTGTATCTCCCATTCTAATGTATGAGCTTTGAGCACAGTCTATTTGAGCTTTTCTATATAGCTCCAGTACTTAGCAAAGTGATCAGCATAGTAAGTGTATTTGTGGACTGACTGACTCCATTCTCACCAGACCTCAGCTTTCTCATTTGAACATTAAAAAATAAAACAAACAACCCCCAACTATCTCTTTCTCTCTACTCACATAGATATTATGTAAGTTTATGCCCTTTATCATTTTTTATTTGGATTACTGAATTAGTTACCTAATAGGTCTGTCTTCATTCTCTCCCCTGTCCAATGTACCCACTACAAGGCTAGCAAAGTGATATTCCTAGAGTACAGATATGATTGTGTTATTCCCCTGCTCAATAAACTCCAGTGGCTAATTATTGCTTCTAGTATCAGATAAAAACCAACTCCTCTCTTTGGCATTTAAAGCCTTTCACAATTAGTCTCCAATATACCTTGGGGTTTTGGTTTGGTTTGGTTTTGTGGAGCAATGAGGGTTAAGTGACTTGCCCAGGGTCAGACAGCTAGTAAGTGTCAAGTGTCTGAGGCAAGATTTGAACTCAGGTCCTCCTAAATTCAAGGCTGATGCTTTATCCATTGCACCACTTAGCTGCCCCTCCAATATACCTTTACAAATCTTTTGCCCATAACTACCCCCTTTCACAAGATCTGTCAAATTAGCCTTCTTGCTGTGGCTCTCACATCATATTTCACCAGGAGTCTCTCTCTCTCTGTGTCTCTCTCTGTCATTGTCTCTCTCCTCTACCTCTGTCTCTCCCTCTGCCTTTTTCTTGGCTGTCCCTTCTGCTTTGAATAAATGTATGTACTGTGCTAGCCTCTTTCAAAGCTCAAGTCAAGTTTGATCTTTTCCATGAGGGTTTCCCTGATTCTCCTAGCTGCTAGCATTTCTCTCTTTATTTTGTATTGATATGTTTGTGTGTGTGTATATATATATATATATATATATATATATATATATATATGTGTGTGTGTGTGTGTGTGTGTGTGTGCGTGTGTATATATGTATGTGTGTATATATCTCTATCTCTATCTCTATCTCTATCTCTATCTCTATCTCTATCTCTATCTCTATCCATATCTATCTATATCTATATCTATATCTATATCTATATCTATATCTATATCTATATCTATATCTATATCTATATCTATATCTATATCTATATCTATATCTATATCTATATCTATATCTATATCTATATCTATATCTATATCTATATCTATATCTATATCTATATCTATATCTATATCTATATCTATATCTATATCTATATCTATATCTATATCTATATCTATATCTATATCTATATCTATCTGTAGTTTCACTGGAGAAAATGTAATCTCCTTGAGGGCTGGGGATGCTTTATGTTTGTTTTTTCTTTGTATCCCCATTGCCTACCACAGTAACTGATATATAATATTTAATGAATAGTTGTTGGTTGATTTTCTCTTCAATAAAATGAGTATAATAATACTTCTATACCTACCCTAAGGCAGTGTTGCAAGGAAAGTGCTTTGTAAAACTTAAATTCCTTTGGGATTGTTAATTACTGTTATTATTATAAGTTATTATATTGTTATATATTACATATCATACTACATATTATATATTGTCACATTTTATTATAAATTTTATATATTATATATAATATCTTATTATTATAAGTTATTGGATAGATAGATGGATACATACATACATACATATATTATAACAGCCTTATTTCTCCTATTTCCTAGAAGAGGTATGATATATATATAAAGCATACTCCTTATGACCTGCAGAAATTAAAAAAAAAAAAACCATTCTCCCCTTACTATTGCAGATGAATACCCAGAGGTGAAACTAGTAAATCTTGAGCTAGAGTATGTTCTGAGACATATGCCACACCCCAGAACCAGGGCAGAGGTAGGAAGAATGTGAAGGGGAGATGTTATAGAATCAAAGACAGATTTGGGACAAGCTTTAGTATCCTTTAGGAAAGGATGTTAAAATCAGGCACCTGACAATCTAGTGTTCGGCCTACAACTTCCAAGTCTGAATATTCAGTCCTGATTTTTTTTCTCTATGGCTTCTATCCCTGGTATCTGGCCTAGAAACTATACTACCTGGGCATTGCTACAAATGGCCAATGATCAAATACATATAGAAAGATGACTGACCTCAGATCCTGATTGGGTGACATCAGTAGAGAAGTGAGGGGGAAAGATTTCTCCCTTCCAGAGAGCTTACAACAACTCTGCTCTGATATGTGAGCTCCTCTGGCAATAAAGGTAAATCTTTGGTCTTTAAATCGCTTTAATTACTAGACTATTAACCTAGTGTCTACTTTCATCTAATTGAACCATAAACTTTGCTTCTTTTAACTATTTACTGTTATGCTTTTGCCTATCCTGCTCACCTTCTCCCTGCATCTCTAGAAACAGTTTAATTATTGACTTTCATTCCTGCTCATTTTCAGACATAGTTTCAATATCTTCCCTCATTATTTCTGATTGTCTTGTCTTAGGTACTGCCTCAACTGGTGGGAGTCCTCACAAGAGTGGCCAGAGGCTTATTTGAATGAATTTATTCAACTCTCCTAGGGCAAATCACATGGAGGAGGAGTCCATTTAATAGTAATCTCTACAGGATTTTGCATTTGTGAGGGTACTATGTCCTTTTAGATTGCTTTCTTTATTGTTGGACACAGGTGGGTCCTAAGAAACACCCTCTCATACATGAATCTATTACATCTCCGAGGTTAATGCTCATTTAGTAGCTGCTGACTTGCAATAATTTGACCTGCTTAGGGCTTGTGGCCCTCCAATCCCTCCAATCCAATACAGGCACATATAAACTATAGATGCTTGCAAGAGTCTCCTAGTCTTTTGAGATTGTATAATACAGAATAAGAACTATTTATTTTCCTGTCCCCAGTAAGAATATTCCCTCAAGAATAGCCCAATAGACTCTTCTGGGGGAAAAACAAAAACACTCAGGTATGAATGGGGGAAAGGGGATGTAATAGTGGGAAGATTACTGACTGGATTTGGAGTCAGAAGATATTATTTTCAATACTATTTCTTCTACTTGTTATCTATGCCACCCTGGGCAAATCAATTAACTTCTCTGGCCCCGTCTTTCTTCCTCCTCTAGAAAACAAAGTGGTTTCTTAAATATATATATGTAAGGGGCTAAAATTCTAGCTATACTATCTAAAATCTAATGAGTGGTCGTCAATAAATTATAAGCTTTAGCAAGAGTATTTAAGTGTTTAAGTATTTATTAAAGAGCATTAGGATCAGAGAGAAAGGTAAAAATCTAACTATTTCTAAGAGAACCCATAATCCAAGGGGCCATGGCCAAGTCAGGAACAAAAAAGGACCCAACACTTCCTGTGAAGCTGGGAACATCCCTATCCCCCCACACATGCACCTACACACAGCTCCAAGTTAATTGGCTGGCAGCTTTGATAGACAGCACCCACGAGCAAATGTCACTTCCTAACACCAAGGACCTGACCACATGGATTGCCCTCAGATGCCTTTTCTCATGGTGGAGCTTTCCTACAGTAACTCTCCAGCAGGTGGCATCATTCCAATTGCTACATACATACATACATACATATATATATATATGTGTGTGTGTGTGTGTATTGTATATATATACGTGTGTATGCACAGATATAAGCACGTATATACAATACACACACACACACACACACACATATATAACCCTTATTTTTACATTATCTGTATTTCTGAATATATTTCTTCCTCCTTCCCATATCTAGTGAAGCATCCCTTACAGAGTATTCCACAAACATAGTCTCCCACTTCTATAAAGAATGCAAGGGGATGCATTTTCTCCTCTGATCTCTGAAGCCAGGCTTGGTCATTATAGCTATTGTACACAGCATTCAATTTCTCTCAGGTCTCTTTCAAGCTCTAAAGTGCAATGAAAATTTAACAACCAGCTTTCATGAGCCGATACAAGCTGGCTCCAACACACAACAGAGTGATCATGAAAAGCCACTCAGATAATTCACTCAAACTCTTAGTACTCTTGGCATCTCTCTAAGACTGTCAGTTATGGTTGAGTAGCAGATCTGATTTGATAGAAGAAATTCTGTATCAGGAGTTTCCCAAACTGATGAAATAATAGGACTGGACCCTACCGTAGCTCCAAAAAAAAGAGGCCTGAAACATAACTTTTCTCACTCAAAGGCATGGCTATATGAATAACCCTGTAGCAAATTGGAGAGTGCCCAAATAAGACATCCAGCCAAAAAAAGAATTTTTGCATTGGGTTTTACAACTGTATCTTCATGACCTCTTACAGTTGGAAGAGGCAGCCCTCTTTCAGAGTGACTTCAAAGTATGGGACTAGAGTGCCCATTCCAAAGACTGGTAGATATAACAAAAGCTCTGAATTGCCATCAGTGTTTATATAATGAATTTATTTTCATCAAAATAACCTCGCTTTTCTCCTTCAAAAAAAATATAAAGGAGATAGGCTTGGCAACATTATCCTCTCTTTGCAAATCAGAAAACTCCAGCACAAAAAGATGAGCTAATTTGTTCAAGGTCACCCAGAGTTACCACCTGTACCTTTTCTCCAAGCTATTCCAATGTTTTTTGCAGAATTCTCCAATATGGCCTCTCCATTAATCAAACAAATCACCAAATAGAGTGTATATAAATATGTGTGTGTGTGTGTGTATATATATATATATATATGTATACATATATAGTATATTTATATCTACACATAGACATACCTGAATATATAAGTATATATGCACATACACATATATGTAATACTAAAAGAAAGTTCATGCTCTTGAAGACCATATAGTTTTATCATAGAATATTGTACTAGAAAGTACCTTAGAGATTATCAAGTACAATAACTTCACTTTACAGATAAAGAGATGGAAGCCAAAAACATTAAGTGATTTGCCCAAGGTCATAAATAGTTCAGTAGCAGAGCCAGGGTTAGAATTCTGATTTGAAAGGGAGAGCTCTTTTCACTATACCACACTACCTGTCAGTTTCCTTGTGGGGTCAAACTCAACACAATTCAAACAGTCACATATCCCTTTATTACTGATCTAAACACAATTTACACTGTTTTATATGGAATGGCAGGCCTGGAGTCAGAAAGACTCAAATTCCTGAATTCATTCATATCTGCTCTTAGATGCTTTCTAGCTGTGTGATGCTGGGCAAGTTATTTAATCACATTTGCCTCAGTTTCCTCATCTGCAAAATGAGCTGGAGAAGAAAATGGCAAACCACTCCAGTCTCAGTTGGGTCACAAAAAGTCAGACATACTGGAAAATGACTGAAAAACAATTTATGTAACACTTGATAGTTATAAAGATTATTTTCACATATATTCTGTCTTTCAGCCATAATAGCTCACCAATATAAATTGTTTCAAGATTTACAAAGTACTTTCTCATAGTCCCATGAGACAGGTAATATAAAAACATTATCCGCATTCCCATTTAACAGATGAGAATATTGATTCTGAGATGCTAACTCACTAGTTTATTGAAACATATAAAGAAATAATTAGTATTCAGATTCTATTTCAGGTTGTTTGACCCCAAATGCAGACCTATTTCCACAGAACCACAGTGATTTCCAAAGAAGATGTTTAGGGCAGTGGTGGAGAGGATGGAGTAGGAAGGATGGATTGGGGAGATGATAACACTAAATAGCTCGGTTGAAAAAGGAAAATGAGGGCTTATTTGACCTATGATTGTAACAGTGTTAGTGGGGAGGAGGGGATGGCTGAGAAAGGAATTAAAGAAATAGGCCTGGTAGGACTTGGTAATGTATTGAATATGTGAGATGAAGGAGAGTGAAACGTTAAAGATAACTTCAAGGTTATGAGTCTGAGACACTAGGAAGATAGTGTGATGGCATCAATAGAAATAGAAAGTTATCTAATGACTAAGTCTCTGGTCACTTACTATAAGTAGAGTGTCTCAGAATGCATTAAAAGGATGTTTGCATTATCATTATTGGTAAGTTCAGAGACAATGTGGTGTGTTGAAGAGATTATTTTTTTCATAAAAGTATTTTATTATTTTCCAGTTACATGTAGAGATAGTTTTCAACATTTATTTTAATAAGATTTCTAGTTTCAAATTTTTCTCCCTCCCTCTCCTCCCTCCCCCCTCCCCAAGACAGCAAGCGATCTGATATAGGTTACATATGTACAATCACATTAAACATATTTCTGCATTAGTCATGCTGTGAAAAAAGAATCAGAGCAAAAATGAAAAACCTCAAAAAAGAAAAAGAAAAATAATAACAACAAAAACAATAGAAATAGTGTGGTTTGATCTGTATCTAGATTACACAGTTCTTTTTTTTCTGTATTTGGAGAGCATTTTCCATCATGAGTCCTTTGGAACTATCTTGGACCATTGTACTGCTAAAAAGAGTCAAGTCTATCACAGTTGATCAACACATAATGTTGTTGATACTGTGTACAATGTTCTCCTGGTTCTGCTCATCTCACTCAGCATCAGTTCATGTAAGTCCTTCCAGGTTTCTCTGAAATCCACTTGGGCATTGTTTCTTACCATTACATTCATATACCACAACTTGTTCAGCCATTCCCCAATTGATGGGCAACCCCTCAATTTCCAATTCCTTGCCACCACAAAAAGAGCAGCTATAAATATTTTGTACATGTAGGTCCTTTTCCCCTTTTTATGATTGAAAAGGTCACTTTTGAGTCAAAAAGCCCAGGTCTGAATCTCTTCCACTCTCACCCTGTGTGACCTTGAATGAATCACTTAACATCTCTAGTTTTCTGGGTTGTACTAAATGGAAGCTGATTTGATGACCTCTGAATACATGATTCTATTTACAAGACTCCAGAAAAGATAGAAAGATAAAATAAGGCAGTATCTATGCCTATAATGAATTTATAAACTCATAGTAATATTAGAGAATTAACCTCAGAGCCAGGAATAACCGGGTTCAATTCCTATCTCTAAAACATACTAGTTATGTAACTCCGGGTAGGTCATTTACCATCTGTATTCTAGGTAACTCTTTGAGACCATGCTTCTGAGAAACTGACAACTATTACTGGTACAGGGAGCTTTGGAAACATCCTAGAGTGTTGACATTACAGGTCCTGCTGTATTCCTAACACTGTGGAGAGCAAAGTAATATCGTGTTAAAATTTTGTGGCAGGGGAAGCTAGGTGGTTGGGGCCAGCTAGGTGGTATAGTGGATAAAGCACCAGCCCTGGATTCAGGAGGACCCTGGGCACTTGACCCTCATTGCTCTACCAAAAAAAAAATGTGTAAACATTAGTTCTCAAAAGTAATGTAGTATTGTGTAAATAGCCCAGGACTTGAATTCTAGTCATGGTTCTGCCTCTAATAGGCTATCACCTTAGAGAAGTCATTTCAGTTCCTGTTTCTTAGGTTTATCTTGAATCAAATGAGCAGGTCTGAATATGTTGATCTCCAAAGTCTCTTTCAGCTCTAATTCCTATGACTGTAATTTTGATTGATGGACCTGGTAATGCTTAGTTTAGAGCTATGCTTTTCAAAGCGCTTTCATAGGCATTGTTTCATTTGATTCTCAGCATCACCTTGTGAGGTACTGGTCCCATTTGGTAGATGAACTTAAATTTAGGAAGATGAAATAAATTAACCTGAGGTCACACAAGTTATTGGAAGAACTGGCAACAAGACCCCACTCGGTTTCTAGTTCAGTGCTCTCTCCTTTACTCACACCTTCCCTAAGTGCATGTTTCATCAAGACTAGATGGCCCCAGACAGATTATCAGTTGAGTTCTTTGATTTTCCACCCCTATTTTGTGAGGACTTAAGAGGAAGTTTACATAGAACCTGGAACATCTTTGTTTTATCTTTCTGTGTTCGTATCATCCACTATGTGAATGTGTGTCTTTTGGATCATTAGGGTTAGAGATTCTTGACCAAAATACATAGGGGTCCTTCCCCAGCCCTAACTCAGTGTTTGGTGCTGCCTTTTAAAGTTTGTGTATGAGTGGTATTAGTGAGGAATACATCACTATGTAACAAATGTTTTGAAAACTAACTGGTAAGTCAGTTCTTATTTTCACACTGACAATGTTACCATTTTGGATAAACTTTCTCTTTGTTTATGAATACTCTTCAATTGTAAGTTTTAAGTTTTCATCTTTCCCAGTTTCTCTGTCAAGTCATTAAAGGTCTATAAACAAATGCTGAAATGTACTAAGGATCTCAGGAGAGCCCTGCAGAGAATCTTTTTACAGGAAAAAAAAGTTCTTTTTGTAATATGAAGATCCATCTCCCAAACAATTCATTTTGTAACTCTCCAGTTTTTTGGAACTTGGTTTTCTTAAAGCATCACTGGACTTAGGTGCAGGTTACATAGATGGATGTCTACATGTGGCAATGTGAGAAGATGCTAAATAGGTATTGTCTAAAAAGGTCTTCTCTGTTGCTGCTGCTGCTGCTGCTTCTGGGGCTCAGAATCCATCTGGCACTTGAGGGTCCAGAAGAGCAAGCATTGCCTTCCTGCCAAAGTTGCCTTCCTTATATCCCCATGTCAATTGGATACTGAGTCTCCATACCTATGCCTACAGGAGGTCATCTAGAATCCCTGTCACAGAGGTCTGATACCTATAGTCCCCTCTACCTTTTTGGGTGGGCATGGCCCTTCACACCACTTGTATAATAAAGGAATCACCCACTGCAAACCTTCTAGTAAGCTACAGGACCATTAGACCTTGCCATTCGCCCTACTGCAGGACACTTGGAAATGCTAGGTCTCTCAATTAGCCCTGCAGCTGAATCTTCATATATGTATTGTCTTCCCCAATCAGATTATGACTCCCTTGAATTACAGGGATTATATGACTTTTCTATTCATATCCCCCACATTTATCACACTGTTTGGCACATGAGAACTTAAATACTTTTTCTATTAATTAATTTATTCTTTCATTAATTCTTTCATTCAATAGTGCTTCAAATGTCCACATTATACTTTTTAAATCAAGGTAGAACCTCCTCGATAAATGTGTTTGAGGTTAAATACCTTTTCTTTGGGGGCAGCTAGGTGGCACAGTGGATAAAGCACTGGCCCTGGATTCAGGAGGACTTGAGTTCAAATCTGGCCTCAGACACTTGACACTTATTAGCTGTGTGACCCTGGCCAAGTCACTTAACCCCCATTGCCCAACAAGAAGAAAAAAGAAAGAAAGAAAAATATCATATTGGAGGGCTTAATGAGAGTGAGTGACTGGCATAAAAGCAAAAGACAATAATAAAACTTAAAAAAATACTTAAAAAAAAACAAAAAAATTAATAAGGCCAGCACCCTGTGCTCTGGGAATCAGAATTTTTTTTAAAAAAGTGATTTCAAATCCAGTCTCAGACACTTGACACTTAACTAGCTGTGTGATCCTGGGCAAGTCACTTAACCCTCATTGCCCTACAAAAACAAAAACAAAAACAAAAAAAGTGATTGGGGGATTTCCATGTCAGAAGAACAAGATTGAGGACTGGACATTTTTCTCTGATCCTGTGAACCTCTTAAACCCCTCCAAAACAGAAATTATATACCAAAGATAAAGCAAGCTTCAACTGTCTCCATGGTCTAGGATACCCCAAATCCAAAAGGTTAAAAAAGCCCACAAAAATGCAAATACTGGTGCTCATTAACTTTGAGCTCAGTCACTCTACCTTCCCCAACTCCCATGCTACCTGCCATGAATCAGTATTAGGAGGCCTAAAGACCCTATGCAGGGTTATAACAAAACCTACCCCAATACCCCACTCCTACCCTCTCCAGTGATTTGGAGATCCTGACTCCAACCTGTGGAAGTCTGCCAGGGCTACAACAGTCAGGCAGCATAGCATGTGGCAGCCCTTTAGGAACAAATGCCTACTAGAAAAGAGAGAATGAATAACAGAAGGAGCTGGACAAGGCACAGTGGGTGTATGGGTGGTAGTGTTTGTAACACTCCATCAAAGTCTAAGGGAAGATTATAGCATCCAGCTGGGGTCAGTTCTGACTACCCAAAAGTCACTTGGGGCAGAGACCTTATCTGTTGAAACATGATTTTTTTAGCATGGGAAGATGATACACTTTGAGATCCAAACCCAACAGAAACCACCACATGAGAGAATCAGAAAGTGTACAATAGAGGAAAATTAGGCGGGGAAGAAATTATCAAAGATCTCAGGAAGAAAACTCAAAGACTCTGAACATAAACAGAGAAGTTAACAGGGAAAACATTAATGATACAAGGAAATAAGGCCTCTAGATCTAGTAAACAAGTTCAGACATTTATGAATAAGTATTGTGAAACAAAGGAAAATGATCCAACATTTGTTAAGACAGAGGATTCTATGGAATGAGAGAACACAGAAACACAATATATTGTTCCTGAGTGGTTCAAAAGAGTATTGTGAAATATGGGAGCAAAAATTATTTGCTGCACAGCAAAAATAAGTGACAGAATAGAAAAATTGGAATCTGCAATGCTAAGACTCAACAAAGAAACAAAAGAGAAAAAAATAGATCAGGAATGCAAATATACATGACTGAAGGACAATCTAGAAAAAGAGAAGCAAAAATAATAACATTAAAAGAAAATCTGCTATATGCAAAGAAAACATACTGATCTTTAAGATAGGATGTATAGAGAAAACCTAAGGATGATAGGCTTCCCATAAGTGCATGACAAGACATAAAACCTTAACACCATGATTCAGGAAATAATAGAGAACATCCCAGAATTTTTAAAGGAGAAAATGAAATCTCAGTCAAAAGAATTCATAGATCAACTCCAGAAAAAAGCCCCAAACTGAAAACCCCAAGACCCAAAGCTGTTAAATTTAATAATTAAGTTCAAAAACCACAAATTCTACAAGCAATTAGGAGAAAAGTCTTCAAATATAAAGAAAAGGAAATTCTAATAACACAAGCCTTTTCTTCACCCACCAGAAAACAATGGAAGGAATAGAACAATGTGTTTTGCAGAGCATTGAAGCTCCATTGCAGCCCAGGTTGGCCTTCTGTATACTTCTGAGTTTAACTCTACATGATAAAAGATGGCTGTTCAATAATAAAAAGGCTTTTGAAATATTTTTAGAAAGAAGACCAGAACTAATAGTTTTACTTCTCAAATACCCCACACAACAGAAATGCAGGAGGAGTAATAATAAATACAATAATAAATACAGAACCCAAGGATAGCAACAGAGTGATAACTGAGTTACCCATAAAAAACTTTTTTCTAAATGTATACAAGGAGACAGGGTAAAGGCAGGAGTCTGGTAGAGGTAACAGTGATATGGTAAGCTTGGGGTGTTATGAACAGAGCTTAACAATACCCTGTCTACAGGTAAATCAGTGGGGTTTTTGTTTGTTTTTATTTGTTTTGTAAGACCTTATTTACAACATGGGAGGGTACATGACAGTGGAGTGGGGAGCAGGGGAATGGGGAGAAATGTGTGTAGTACCCAGATCAAACCAAGAGCTAGCAATTAGGGGAAAGGATTCCTCTGTTTTCACAAAGAGAAGAACTTAGACGGGGTGTGGGTGAGGAGGAAGGAAAAAGATTAAAAATGGGGGGGATAGGAAAGATGTCTTTCTTTGGTGGTAGGAGGTGGTTCCATTGATGAATGCTACTACCATAGGTAAAGAGAGATAGTCTGGGAAGGGAGATGGGGAATTTGCACTGAATGTGATCTGGTTGGTTTGGTTTTTTAAAACTCCACTTGGCCCACCTAGGGAGGGAAAGAATTGTGATTACTGGGGGCAACTAGCACCTAGAGGAGTGGGAAGGAATGGATCCAGGAGGAGATTTTGAGCCAAATTGGTGGTGGTGGGGAGGTAATCAAAGAAGGAAGGATATAAATCAATGATAGGCTGAATAATCAGGGAAGTAGTGGGATAGAGACCCTACCATGGTGCAGTGTCCTCTCTGACACCTGCAATAATTGGCATTGCTCTGGGAGAGAGGCACACTGGAAAAGGAGAATGTAGAACAGATGGCAGAATTAGTATTCAAAAATATCTCAATAGGCTAGTTGAATGCATTAGACTAAATAAGGTAGAATAAGAATGATGGAATTCACCTGTAGTTTCTGCTGCTGAGGAAGCCAAGACTGGTAGATTGCTTGAATTCAGGAGCTCTAACTAACGCCAATTGGGTGTCCACACTAAGTCCAACAATAATATGATGTCCCTGGGAGTAAAACTGGAGGGGCCCAAAATGCTACAAAGTATAGGCATAGAAGGACCTTTGTTTTTCCTATTCCAAAAAGAATCTATTTAAAACCAAAAGCAAATCTCTTTTGCAATGGGGAAGCACTAGGATATTTTCTAATAAATATTAAATTGGAACAAGGATGCCCACTTGCCCCACTATCATTTGTTTTAATTCTGAAAATGCTAGCAGCAGTAATGAGCCAAAAGTCAGAAATCAAAGGCATAAAGATAGGTAAAGCGGGGGTGGGGTTAAAATTGTTCCTATTTGCTGATAATATAATGGTTTACTTGGGAAATGCTAGGTAATCAGTGAAGATACTAATTGAGACAATAGCTTCAGCAAAGTTGCAGGCTCCAAAATAAATCCTCAAAAAATCAACAGCCTCTCTACATAATAATAAGAAAATATAAAAAGCAATAATAGAAAAAGAATCTCATTCCAAATATATATAAAATGCATAAAATATCTTTGAATCAACATATCAAAGCACACAAAAGGCTTTTGTAGATTCAATTACAGGATGCTCCTTAAAGAAATAATGTAAATAGTTGGGGGAACATTCAGTGCTCATGTCTAGGCCATGCAAATATAATAAAAATGACAATACCATATAAACTGATTCATACTTTTAATGCCCTACCAATCAAATTACCAGGGAGATACTTTATAGACCTGGAGAAAATAATAATAAAATTAATTTGGAAAAACAAAAGATCTAGGCTATCAAGGAAAATGATGAAAAGAAAAAAGGAAATAGCACTTCCAGACCTCAGAATGTATCAAAAAGCAACAGTCGTCAAACCCATCTGGTGGTGGTTAAAACAACAACAACAACAAAAAACACAGTAAGATAGATAAAGGGAATAGACTAGACTAGGGAAAATCAGGAACAATAGAACCCAATAACTCTGTGTTTGATAAAGAGGAAAATATAAATTGCCTAAGAAAAAGATCCATATTTGATAAAAACTGTTGTGGAAAATAAAAAGCAGTCTGGCAGAAATTAGGTTTAGATGAACATTTTACACCAGATTCCCCAATACATGCTTTTTTTTTTTTGTGGGGCAAGGAGGGTTAAGTGACTTGCCCAGGGTCACACAGCTAGTAAGTGTCAAGTGTCTGAGGCCAGATTTGAACTCAGGTCCTCCTCAATCCAGGGCCAGTGATTTATCCACTGTGCCACCTAGCTGCCCCTCTCCCTGATACATTCTAATTAAATATTACTCTTTTTAAAATTGTGGGGCAGTGATGTGGCACAGAATATAGAATGCCAGGCCAGGAGTCAGAGTCATCTTCCTGAGTTTAGTTCTGACTTCAGGCACTTACTGGCTGTGTGACCCTGAGCATCACTTAAGCCTGTTGCCTCAGTTTTTTCATCTGTAAAATGATCTAGAGAAGGAAATGTCAAACCACTTCAGTATCTAAGCCAAGAAAATCCTAAATGGGGACATAAAGAGTTGAACATGACTGAAAAATGACTGAAAAACAACAAAATTTTTCAAAAAGAGAGAGAAATAGCCTCTCAGAGCTATGGAATTGTTTTTTTTTTTCTTTTTCCCCCTCTTTAATAATAGATTTGTATTTAAAGTTTTAAATTCCAAATGTTATCCTTCCTTCCCTCCCTGAAATTCTTATTTTTTTATTTTTATTTATTTATTTTTGCAGGGCAATGAGGGTTAAATGACTTGCCCAGGGTCACACAGCAGATAAGTGTCAAGTGTCTGAGGCTGGATTTGAACTCAGGTCCTCCTGAATCCAGGGCCAGAGCTTTATTCACTCCACCACCTAGCTGCCCACTACTTCCCTGGAATTCTTAACCATACAAGATGATACAATGATGCTGATGACAATTATAATTAATAATCATAATCATAAACAACTAGCTAGAGCACCTAGCTTGGAGTCAGGAAGACCTAAGTTGAATTCTGGCCTCAGACATTTACTAGCTGTGTAACCCTGGGCAAGTCACTTAACCCTGTTGGCTTCACTTAACTTATCTGTAAAATGAGTTGGAGAAGGAAATGGAAAACCATTCCAGTATCTCTGCCAGTGGACAGCATTCACCTGCTATTGTCTACAGATTTATGAGGAGTCAGACCTAACTGAACAACAACAATAATGTGCCAGACACAGTGCTAAATGTTTAACTAATATTATCTTAATTGATCCTCACAAAAATCTTGAGAATCCGTGTTATTATCTTTATTTTTCAAATGAGCAAAATAAGGCCAACAGAGTTTGTAACTTGCCCAAAGTTACACAGCTAGTAAATATCTGAGATTAGATTTGAACTCAAGTTTTCCTAGCTTCAGACCCAGTTCTCTATCTACTTCAGCACCATCTAGATGCCTGAACAGATAAAAGCCATTTAGCAATGATAAAATATATAGCTTTGATTACTTGAAACTGAAAAGATTCTACATAGACAAAATTAGTGAAAAAGTAATGCATAAGAAGGGAAGTAGTCATTTGGGGGAAAATTATATATATATATATATACACACACATATATGTGTGTGTGTGTGTGTGTGTGTGTGTGTGTATAAACTGTTTGTACCAACTTTCTATAATAAG
Organism: Dromiciops gliroides; assembly: GCF_019393635.1. Lineage (NCBI taxonomy): Eukaryota > Metazoa > Chordata > Mammalia > Microbiotheria > Microbiotheriidae > Dromiciops > Dromiciops gliroides. The sequence goes on along the minus strand of NC_057861.1, from coordinate 592,900,611 downwards.
GGTTCAATATCTAAGAATTTCAACAATTAATAAATAAGACCAATATGCATCCCTCAATAGATGAGTTACAAAGGCTATGATAAACAGTTCACAAAAGAACTGCAAAGTATTCACAATCACATGAAATAATGCTCTAAATTACCAATAATAAGAGAAATGTAAATTTTTAAACCCTGAGGTTTCATCTCATAGCCTGTAAATTGGATAATATGATCAAAAAGTTGTAATGGTCTATTTTGGTGGGGTAGTAGAATAACAGGCACACTAATACATTACTAGTAGAGCTGTGAAATGATCCATCCATTTGGGAAATCAATTTGGAATTATGCACATAAAGTAACCAAAATGTTCAAACCCTTTGAACCAGAGACTCCATTACTGGACATATATTCTAAGGAACTCATTATAAGAATTAAAGCACTTCTATATAGAAAAATATTCATAACTACATTTTCTGATAGCTAAGAACTGGAAACAAAGTAGTAGATGCCCATTAACTAGGGAATGGATAAAAAATTGTGGTACATGAATGTCATGGAATATTACTATGATATAAGAAACATGTGTTATGAATATGTTATGAAGCATAGAAAGATCTATATGAACTGATGCAGAATGAAGAAAGCAGAGCCAAAGAAACAATATACAAAATAACTAAAACAATATATAGACTTCTATATATTGATCAGTTGTACTGATTTTTTTTCTCTCTAAAATACTATATATTATATGGGATGACTATCTTGGAGAGAGGAGGGATACTTGGGATAATTATGATAATATAAGAGACTAGCAATATAAAAAAAACTTAATAAAAGAAAAAAGTAGTGATTGAGAGGAGTAGAGGGCCAGAATACATTAAGCCATTTTATGTCATCAACATCTTAGCAGTCTGAAAGTAGGTCAGTGTGGGACAGTTTAGGGCCAGCTTTAAGATGGGATGAAGATGGATAGAGCACCAGCCCTGGATTCAGGAGGACCTGAGTTCAAATCCGGCCTCAGACACTTTACACACTTACTAGCTGTGTGACCCTGGGCAAGTCACTTAACCCCAATTGCTTCACACACACACACAAAAAAAGATGGGATGAAGACAAGGGGCTCCCTGTGAATGATGCTGACAGTAGGGAAGAGACACAGAAAAAGAAAGAGAAAGGAAACTAAAGAAAATTATCATTTATCTATTTCAGAGCTTTTTCTAGAGCTTGGCCCTATATGACTGTCCTCTGTCAAGTGTATGCTTTCCTCTTTTCTTTCTCTTAGAGTGTGCTATTATTTAGCTGATTAGTTGTACCTGATTCTTCATTACCCCATTTAGGGTTTTCTTGGCAAAGATATTGGAGTGGCTTGCCATTTTCTTCTTTAGCTCATTTTATAGATGAAGAAACTAAGGCAAACAAAGTTGTGACTTGCCCAAGAACACACAGATAGTATCTGAGGCTGAATTTGAACTCAAGTCCTCCTGTCTCCAGGGTCAGTGCTCTATCCACTGTTACCTAGCTGCATCTCTTAGAGTATATCCTATACAAAAACAGTATGTCAACTTTCTCTTCTGCAATACTCTCCTCTTCCTTGGCATCTAGATTCTTATCCCATATCGCAAACTGCAACTCAAATGCTACCTCCTTTCCTGATTCACTCTTTGTTAGCACTCTTTCCTTCTTTAAATTACTTTGTTTAGAGTCTGTATGTATAGTACTCGGATATACATTATATTGTCCTGATAGAATGTGATTCCAGTTTTTGCCTTTATATCTTATGTGCCTCTCATAGGAGTCATAGAAATAGGGCTGGAAGGATAAGATAGGTCATCTGGCCTAACCTTCTTCTTCAGATAAGAAAGCTGAAGTCTAAAGTGGCTTGCCCAAGGTCATACAATTAGTATATATGAGAAACCTGAATGGAACTTCAGCATTCTCTGGGTCTGGTGCAGAAGAATATCTTTCCATATCTCTTCAGTGAATGGGCATTTCTGAAGCAATCCTGAGATGTCCTCTGCTCCCAGCAAAGTTACTTTAGTAGAAGTGATCCCTAAGAGAATGATTACCGGGAAAGCCAGGAACAAGGCAAAGGAAGACAACATGCCAGCCAGCCCTGTTTTGCTCAGGAGCCCTCCTGAAAAATTTACCTCGGCTACTTTGGTTTAAAGAAAATAAACCGTACTTCTGCCCACAACCACCTAATTAGGTTGTACTCTAATATCTCTGGACTTCAAAATGACAGCTAAAGCAGATTAAAGCTGTTTACAGCCAATAGGAAGGAGTATGGTCGCTGCTGGCAATATTTCTTTTTTGCTTAGTAACCCAAGTCTGGTCATAAATCTATATTCTTCTTCAAGGAGGAAGGCCGTGATTAAAGGATTCCTCCTGCAGCTGTGGCTCTGTGATAAGAGCTTTATGTTCAGACCCTCCTAAGCTACAAAAAGGAAAAAAAAATAATCATTTTGCATTAAGTTCTATAATTTTGGGGGGGGGAGGGAAGGGAGGGATGGAAGGCAATGAGCTTGAGAGACAGAGTTTGAGCAAGGGGAAAAGCAGACAAGTAGTTTGGTCAATGAGTTATTGTAGATTTGCCAGGGAAACCTGTATCCGATATTTCTGACAAGCCACTGGGATTTGTAAGAGTCTTCAACTGTTATCTAACAGCATCTCTTTCTCTGCAACCACACACATACACAAACACACAGAGAGAGACCACAGGCATTCCTTTACTAGAAAGGGACTGGTAGCTTCTCCGCATTTTAGATAAAGCCAGCTTTTAGCAGAAGCCTTCTGTCTCTAAAGTTTGCCTTAAGAATTCTCTATTGTTTATTTTTTCCCTTCCCTTTTTCCCTTTCCCTTCTCTGTTCCTTTATCAAATACCCAGTGGATTTCAGGCTGATCCCATAGCATTTGAATTCATTCACACTAGTGATGTTGGTAACTTAATATGGTGTTAGTCCTTCCAAAAATCTTCAAAAGACAACTGGAAAAGGGACTGCTTTACTCAAAAAGACTGACTCAAGAACAATGATATTTAAGTACCACTAAGAAAAATGACAATCCCTGGATCAGAGATTTGGAGCTGGAAGGGAACTTTTATTCCAAACCACTCATTATTTGGATGATGGGGTCAGAGTTTTAGATTTAAATAGATTTAGGGGTAGAAAAGAGCTTAGAAGCCATCAAGTCTTAGAATTGTAAATCTAGAGCTGAAATAGACCTCAAGAAAAATAATAGCACTTTACAAATATCTCTTTTTACCCTCACAACCACCTTGGGAAGTAGGTGCTATTATTATCCTTATTTTGTTGTTGTTGTTAGATCATTCAGTCATGTTTTACTCTTCATGACCCCATAGATCATAGCACACCAGACCCTTCTATCCTCTACTACCTCTTAAAATCTGTCCAAGTGCATGTTCATTGTTTCCATGACACTATCTATCCATCTCATCCTCTGATGTCCCCTTTTTCTTTTGCCTTCAAGCTTTCCCAACATAAAGGTCTCTTCTAGTGAATCCTGAGTTCTCATTATGTGGTCAAAATACCTAAACTTCAGCTTAAGTATCTGACCTTCAAGTGAATAGTCTGAATTAGTTTCTTTAATTGTTGTTCAAGGGACTCTCAAGTCTACTCCAGCACTACAATTCAAGAGTGTTGATTCTGTAAGCACTCAGCTTTCCTCATAGTCCAACTCTCAGAAATATGGCTGCGGGGGAGGGGGGGGAACACATAGCTCTGACTATGCAGACCTTAGCTGGCAAGATGATACCTCTGCTTTTTAGTATGCTGTCCAGATTTGCCATAGTTTTCCTTCCAACGAGCAAGCATCTTTTCATTTTATGGCTGCAATCACTGTCTGTGGTGATCTTTGAGTCCAAGAATATAAAATCTGACACTGCTTCCATTTCTTCTCCCTCTATTTTCCAGTAAATGATGGGACCAGTTGCCAAGATCTTAGTTTTTATGATATTAAGCTTCAAGTCAGCTTTTAGACTCTCCTCTTTCACCCTCATCAAGAGGCTTCTTAATTTTTCACTTTCTGCCATCAGAGTGATATTGTCTGCATATCTGCGATTGTTTATATATTTCCTAGCAACCTTAATTCCAACTTTTGATTTATCCAGCCTGGCATTTTGCATGATGTACTCTCCATATAAGTTAAATAATAAGGTAACAATATATAGCCTTGTCATATTCCTTTTCCAATCTTAAACCAATCATTTGTTCCATGTTTGGTTCTAGATGTTGCTTCTTGACCTGCATAAAGATTCCTCAGAAGATAAGTAAGATAATCTGACACCTCCATTCCTTTAAGGAGTTGCCATATTTTGTTGTGATCCACACAATTAAAGGTGTGAGCAAATAATTATTGGTTACCAGTATATAGGGAACTTCCAATTCTCCTTGGTATTATATGCAGTCCGCTAAACTTGCTGCTCCACTCAGGACCACACCCAGATAGTAGCTATTCCTGGTGCAGTCTGGGTGGGGTCTGATTTCTTTGAATTGATTACCATATATAGAGATATTGTCTCCAATCAAGGGAATGTTCAGTCCTTCTAACCACCTTTAATTATGTGAACTAATTAGATTTTATTGATGTATAATGATGCAATTAGATTTTAGTAATGTATAATGACCCACCTCTTATCAAAAAGGGATAAAAAACTTGGACAGGTAGCTATGTGTTCTCTTGGGACCACAAGAAGTTAGAGAGCAGCTTTGTCAATCCCTGACCTGTAGAGATTGATAAATTGATAACATGTGTAATGATTGGAATGATGCCACCTACTGGAGACTTGCTGTGGGAAAGCTCCGCCATGAGGAAAATGCCTCAGAGGCATTGTGGCCTTTCCTTGGCATCAGGAAATGATGTTTGCTCATGGGTGCTGTCTATCAAGGCTACCAGCCAATCAACTTGAGGAGCCTCCTATTTTCTGGGAGGAGACAGGAAGGAGGAAAGGGAGCCTTCGCGGAGAGCTTTCGCGCTTTTGGGTTCCTGACTTGATGGTGGTGGTGGTGGCAGAGGACTTCACAGGAAATTTGAGGAAAGATAGGAATGCCAGGCTGTTGGAATTCTGTTCTCAATCTTTTTCTTTCTATTTTCCAATAAACCCTTAAAAACCTAAACTTGTTTTATCAGTGATTTTAGTCAGTTTCCCCCAAAACTGGGGGAACAGATTAGAATCCACATTTAGAATCTTAAATTACACGCACGCTTGCCCAGAACTGGTGTCTTTTGTAATTATTTTAAATGCTACAAAGGCTTTAGTATAGTCAATAAAGCAGAAGTTTTTTTTTTTTTTTTTTCCTCCTGTGACCTTGTACTTTTACATAAGCCAGCAAATGTTGGCAATTTGGTCTCCAATCCCTCGGCCTCTTCAAAAAACAGCCTGCTCTTCTGGTAATTCTTGGTTCACAAATTGCTAAAATCAATGTGCAGAATTTTAAGCATAACCTTGTTGGCATGTGAAATGAGCACAACTGTTTGGTAATCTGAACATTCTTTGGGATCACCCTTCTTTAGGATTAGGACATAAACTGATCTTTTCCAATCCAGTGGCCATTGTTGTGTTTTCCAAATTTGTTGGCATATTGAATAAAACACTTTAAAAGCATCATAAAAAAAAAGGTTTTAAATAGCTTGGCTGGAATTCTATCACCTCCATTAGTCTTATTATTAATAATACTTTCTAAGGCCCACTTGACTTCATTCTCCAAAATGTATGGTTCTAGATCAGTGACCACACCATGTAGGTTAAGTGATGTTAAGATCTTAAGAAATTCTTCTGTATATTCTTGACACCTCTTCTTAATAACTTCTACTTCTCTTAAGTCACCACCATGTGTCTTTTAATATGCCTATCTTTGCATGAAACATTCCCTTGTTATCTCTAATTTTCTTATAGAGATCTCTATTTTATTCTTATTTTACACATGAGGAAACTGAAGAATATGAAGATTAATTGATATGCCTGAGGTCACACAGCTAGTAAGTACCTGAGACCAACTTTGAACTCAAGTCTTCCTGACTCCAGCTCTAGCACTCTAGCAACTATCCCATTATTAGAGAACTGAAAAAGTAGGTTGTGCCTTTCCCAAGGTAATCCATCTACTTATTTTACAGATGAGAAAACTGAATCCTAAGGATGTGAAGTGGCAAATAGTAAAACTGGTATATTTGGATGCATGTCCTTAGGCTCCAACATTAATTATTTCAGAGTAGAAGTTTGGAAAATGAAGAGGAACTTGGCATGTGGAGAGGAAGCTGATTCTGGCTTAGTAGTTTTTGTTTTGTTTTGTTTTGTTTTTTGGTGAGGCAATGGGGGTTAAGTGACTTGCCCAGGGTCACACAGCTAGTAAGTGTCAAGTGTCTGAGGCCAGATTTGAACTCACGTCCTCTTGACTTCAGGGCCAGTATTCTGTCCACTGTGCCACCTAGTGCCCTGGCTTAGTAGTTCTTGAAAGTAATGCAAAACATAAATCCCCTGACTTTCTAGGCTTATTGATTAAGAGCTAGAAGGAACTGCAGAGGTTATCTAGTTTAATCCCCTTATTTTTATATGAGAAAACTGAGGCCCAGAGATGTTAAGTAGTTAACCTAAAGTCCCAAAGGAAATAAAGAAGAGTTAGTATTCAAAGTTAGGGCAGGTAGATGGCACAGTGGGTTGAATGCTGGGCCTGGAGTCAGGAAGACTCATCTTCATGAGTTCAAATGCTACTACAGACACTACAATTATCCCTTTGACATCGTCACTTTCCCCATCATGGTTTTGATACATCACTGGGCAGCATAAGAAATTAAATGGAAACTTTTTGGGAGTTTTACAGAAGCTACAGATGACACACAAAGACCTACAGATGACACAGAGAAAGTTTAGGAACTCGAAAATACATAAAATATATATATAGTATTGTATAATATCAACTCCAATTTTACAATAAGGTCTTGTAAACACCCCACAAAAGAAAAAGGAAAAAAAATTAGATTTCTTCTCTGGTATAAATGGAGGGCCAAAAAATTTTATGAGGATTTTTCGGAATGGGGTGGAGGGGAGGAGAGGGGTACCATGCCCCTAACCCCTTCAATGTGGAAGGGATGCATAGTTGTGTGACCCTGGCAAGTCACTTAACCCTGTTTGCCTCAGGTTCCTTATCTGTAAAATGAGCTAGAGAAGGATATGGCAAACCACTCCAGTATCTCTGCCAAGAAAACCCTAAATGTGGTCACAAAGAGTCAGACATAACTAACTTCTGACCCTAAACAACTTCAGACCCCAAATCTAGTGATCTTTCCATAGTACTACAAGTAGACAAAATTTACTGAGATCAGCCTGGGAAACAATCCAACCATTTTTACCTTGTTACCTTTTTGTCTATCTTTCTGACCTCATTAGATCCAAGTGAGTAGTCAAGAGCAGAGAGACTGAGACAACAGGGGGTGAGGAAGAGAGACACAGGGAGAAAGAATTGATACAAGGAAAGAGACAGGGAGATGAGAGAGATGAAGGGTGTGTGTGGTGGGGAGAGGGGGAGAGAGAGAGAGAGAGAGAGAGAGAGAGAGAGAGAGAGAGAGAGAGAGAGAGAGCAAGCAGCCAGAGAACAACCACCCAGGATCCCACACATCCCCTGCAGCCTGCCCAGAGGCCTTCCTACCTTCCTAGCCACTTGCTTCTGCCTTTGTCCCCTGCTGCTTAGCATGGAGGCTGCCAGGGGCAGGCTTAACTTAAAATGCAAATTGAGACTACACCTTCAACTGTGTAAGAAACAATCAGGAATGGGAATGAAAAAGAAATCCAAAATGGAATGATTCAACCATTTGTTTTGTGGGGTTTGATGATTTCTCCTGACATAACATTGCTTGATTATGGTGGGGAGGTAATTAAAGCAATAAAGCGCAAGCCATTCAGAAGATAATGTGGAAGACAAGCAGGGCCAAACCTCAAGCCTTCAGCAATTCAAGGCATAACTTATCTCAGCATGACACATGCCCCAAGTTTTGTTTTATTTCCACAGTAAAAAAGGGGCACCAGAGCAGATTTCAATCAAATGTGTGTGTTTCTTTTAAATTTTATTTTTGGGGTAATTTTTAAATTAGAATATATTTATATTGGTATCTTAGCTAGTATTAAGTTTACAATGTTGGAGGTTTAATTTGCATAATAAAACGCTATGCAACACAAGATGAGGGTTAATCAAAGGGTTTTATCACTCTTTTTAATTATCTTCATTATGTTGGAACAAGATGTAAATTTTAATTCCACCTTGTTAGCTAAAGGATTCCTACCAAATTTTGGATTTGCTAATCATCTGTCATTTTTAATAGAAGCAGATGCCAGGGATATTTTCATAAACTAAATGCCCTCAGTATTGTAAGCTTTATTAATTTGATTGTTATATCATTTAATTTCACTTAGCAATTATTAATGCTGCTTTGTATACCCATCAATACTTCTCCCTGGAAGACTCCACTCGTACATGGGCAAAGAACCCTTCTTTCCCGAGCCCCATTGCAGCCCCTTTTGCATCTTCCTCTTCAATTTACTCTCCACATAAATACATTTGAAGTTCATCTCTGTAAACATAGCATCCCTCCCCCTTCTTCTCCCCAAATCTTTAGTCATGGCTGGTACCTTGATATTAGGTTATTTTCCAGAGGCACACAGTTATCTGCCTTTCTGAGAGGATACAGTTAGCTTACTCTTAGCCCAAAGACATGAAAAGATTTACGGAGGGTGGTTATGCGTGTGTTATACTTATCTGCTATTTCAATCACAGGGAATCCAAATGAAAAAACCTACCTGGTAATGGCCCAGACCCATTAAAGCTCTACTAGGTTTCTTCCACTACTTGGGGCACATCCTATTTAAATGATTGCATAGCTTAGGAGTAAACACCAAGGGGAGGAACTTCCTGGGCACCCACAGATAAATGGGGAGGCACAAAGAGATGCTGTTCAGTGTATTCCCTCTTCAGGCAATGGCCTGACATTTCAGGACTACATGCCAAAGGATCAGATGGGTATAAAACAATAGGGTGGCTCCATTAAAGAAATAGACCTAACTGAAAACAGCAGTGTTTGGGCAATGGGGTTAGGGAGTGTAAATAGAGCCTATTCTATCTCTAGGCCAATAACACAAGCCCCTGATCTAGCTCTGAAAAGTTGGCCAGGTTTTTCAAGAATGGTAGTGATCAGGAAGTGGAGTCAGAAGGCAGCAGTATGGCACATGCAATAACCTGTGCAGCACTAGAAAAAATTACTGATTTCCCTGGGCCTCAATTTCTTCATCTAAAATGAAAGGCATGCATGACTTCTGAGGTCTCTTCTAACTCTAAATCTGTCATCTTATGATTTATGAGGCAGCTCAGTGGGGCAGTGGATAGAGCACTGGGCCTGGAGTCGGGAAGAACTGGGTTCAAATCTGAACCTCAGATTACCTACTAGCCATATGATCCTGGGCAAGTCACTTAACCGTTGTTTATCTCAGTTTCTTCAACTGCAAAATGGGGATAAATACAAGCACTTAACGTCCTAGGGTTGTTGTCAAGATCAAGTGGGATTGTGTGTGTGTGTTTTTTTAATTTTAAAAAATTAATTAATAAATTCATTTTAATTTTTAATTTTTTGGGTGGGATTGTGTTTTTTTTTTTTAATAATTGCTGTCTCCCTTGGGCTTGTAGTCTCAAGGAGGCCCAAGGGAGACAGCAAGAGGCAGAGACCATGTGGTCTCAGAGAACTAATAGAGAAGCTCAGAAGATGCCCTAGAAGCCCCAGAAGCCCTAGAATACTCAAAAGACCTCTCATGGAATCTTCCAAGGGCTTTTTTTTTTATCCTCTTTGATAGAGGCCAGTCATTATACATTGATCAAAGCTAATTGGTTAGCATCATTCTATTCCATAATTTCACATGGCTTGAAGATAGTCTACATTAAAATGAACTTTAGAGATTATATCAGGGAAAAGAATACAAAATACCCTTCATTCAAGTTGCTCAAGGCAAAGTCCATGATCTAGGTATGGTTTAATTGTTTCAATCCTTCACTGACCTAGACAAAAGAATCTATCTCCATTCCTTCTGTTCCCTTGGGTTTGTCCCAGATGAGATTTGATAAAGTTTCTCGAGGAGACTGGACATTTCTGAGTAGGGGGGAGAGAGGACTGAGAAAGTGATTTCTGGGTCCCCCCAAGAAATCCATCATTAATAATTATTTTCTCGGGAGCCAAGATGGCAGAGAGGAAGCAGCAAGCTGCCTGAGCTCTCCTTCTATTCCCTCAAAAAGAACATTAAATCAAGCCTCAGGATGGATTCTGAAATACAGAACCTGCAAAGAGACAGAGAGACACAGTCTTCCAACCAGAGATTATTTAGAAGACTTCAGGAAAAGGTCGGTCTGACTTGGGTAAAAGGGAGGCCCAGTGCAGGGCAGCAACCTAGCGCTGAAGGGGTCGGGGCAAGTCAGCAGGAGCTGTGGGCCACAGCCAAACAACTGAGGCCCCTGGAACCTGGCTCAAAAATCTGGTGGTCAAGAAGGATGGTGGAAAAACCTACCTGCGCCAGCAGGGAGGGCAGGTTGCTGGCAGGACAGACGGGATTGGGCACCTGGTCAAGCGCAGAGAGGAAGTTCAGGGCGGGGGAAACTACACATGCTATAAAGTCCTCAGAGTAAAAAGCTGGTCTCACAGCACCTATACCTCTGCACAAGAAGCCCAAAACAGGGACCCTGGTGCCCCCAGAGCAGACATCAACTTAAAAAATAAATAAATAAGCTGCAATAATGAGTAAGAAGCAAAAAAGAGCCCTCTCCATTGAGAGCTCCAGTACCAATAGGGAAGAAGTCAACACAAACTCAGATGAGGACAATACCCTCAAATTGCCTACATCTGAAGCCTCACGAGGGAAGGTGAATTGGTCTCAAGAACAAAAAGCCTTCCTGGAAGAGCTCAAAAAGGATTTTAAAAATCAATTGAGAGAGGTAGAAGAAAAAATGGGGAGAGAAATGAAAGCAAAACAAGAAAACTATGAAAAAAGAATCAGCAGCTTGGAAAAGGAAGCACAAACATTGACTGCCCAAATGGAAAAAAAAAGTACATAATTTCACTGAAGAAAACAATGCCTTAAAAAATTCATCTGGCCAAATGGAAAAAAAGGTGCATAATCTCATTGAAGAAAACACTGCCTTAAAAGATTCACTTGGTCTAATGGAAAAAAAGGTGCATAATCTCACTGAAGAAAACAATGCCTTAAAAATTAAAATGGGACAGTTGGAAGATAAGGAATCCATGAGACACCAGGAATCAGTCAAGCAGAATCAAAAGAATGAAAAAATAGAAGAAAATGTGAAATACCTCATTGGAAAGACAACTGATCTGGAAAACAGATCCAGGAGAGACAATTTGAGAATCATTGGACTGCCTGAAAGCCATGACCAGAAAAAGAATCTAGACACCATATTCCAGGAAATTATTAAGGAGAACTGCTCTTATATCATAGAATCAGAGGATAAAATCATCATTGAAAGAATCCACCAATCACCTCCTGAAAGAGACCCCAAAAGGAAAACTCCAAGGAATATTGTAGCCAAATTCCAGAATTATGAGGTAAAGGAGAAAATACTCCAAGCAGCCAGAAAGAAGCAATTTAAATATCATGGAGCCACGGTCAGGATTGCTCAGGACCTGGCAGCTTCAACATTAAAGGCCCGCTTTGAATATGATATTCCAGAAGGCAAAGGAGCTTGGATTGTAGCCAAGAATCTATTACCCAGCAAAACTTTGCATTTTCTTTCAGGGGAAAAGATGGACATTTAATGACATTGAGGACTTTCAATGTTTCCTGATGAAAAGACCAGAACTGAATAGACAATCCCATCTTAACATACAAGACTCAAGAGAAGTTTAAAAAGGTAAACAGAGGGAAAAAAAAAAGGTTATTCAATTGGGTTAAACTGTTTATATCCCTACATGGGAAGATAATACTCATAACTCTTAAGAACTGTAAATGTATTTGGGCAGAGAGAAGGAGTTTACACAGAGGGTATAAATATAAATTGTCTTTGATGTAATGATAAAAAAAAATTAAGGGGTTAAAAAGGGAGTCTATGGGGAGGAGAGGAAAGGGGACATGAAATGGGATGAATTATATCATATGAAGAGGTGAAAAAAAACCTATTACAATAGAGGGAAAGAAAGGAGGGGTGAACACTGTTTCAACCCTACTCTCATTAGATTTGATTCAAAGAGGGAATAACATACGTTCATAGGGATAAAGAAACTTAGCTCATTCTTTAGGGAAGAAAAAGGGGAAGGGAAAGGCGGGGTCTGATAGAAGGGAGGACAAAAGCAAGGGAGAAAAGGATAAAGAAAAGAGAGTGGGGTGATAAAAAGGGAGGGCAGATTGGGGGAGGCAGGGGTAAAAAGTAAAATGTCAGTGAGGAGGAATAGGGTGAAAGAAGGGGGGAAAAGTACAAAGGGGGTAAATAGAATGGAGGGGAATAGACAGTCAGTAATAATAACTGTGAATGTGAATGGGATGAACTCTGCTATAAAACGGAAGCGAATTGCAGAGTGGATTAAAAACCAGAATCCTACAATGTGCTGTTTACAAGAAACACATTTGAAGCAGAGAGATACACACAGAGTAAAGATAAAAGGCTGGAGCAGAATATATCATACGGCGGCTAAAGTAAAAAAAAGCAGGGGTAGCAATCCTTATCTCAGACAAAGAGCAGGCAAAAATAGATCTCATTAAAAGAGATAAGGAAGGAAATTACATCTTGCTTAAAGGTACTATAGATAATGAAGTAATATCAATATTAAATATGTGTGTGCCAAGTGGTATAGCATCCAAGTTCTTAGAGGAGAAGTTAAATGAGTTACAAGAGGAATTCGACAGTAATACTATGCTAGTGGTGAATCTGAATCTCTTCCTCTCAGAATTAGATAAATCTAGCCAAAAAATAAATAAGAAAGAAGTGAAAGAGGTGAATAGATTACTGGAAAAGTTAGACATGATAAATGTCTGGAGAAAATTGAATGGGGATAGAAAGGAATATACCTTTTTGTCACCAGTACATGGTACATTTTCAAAAATTGATCATGTATTAGGGCACAAAAACATCATAGTCAAATGTAGAAAGGCAGAAATAGTAAATGCATCCTTCTCAGATCATGATGCAATAAAAATTACATGTAAGAAAGAGCCAGGGAAAAGTAGAATGAAAATCAATTGGAAACTAAATAATTTCATTCTAAAGAATGAAGGGGCCAAACAACAAATCATAGAAACAATCAATAACTTTATCCAAGAGAATGACAATAATGAGATAACATACCAAAATCTATGGGATGCAGCCAAAGCAGTGCTTAGGGGAAAATTTATAGCTCTATATGCTTACATGAATAAAAAAGAGAAAGAGGAGATCAATTAATTGGGCATGCAACTTAAAAAGCTAGAAAAAGAACAAATTAGAAATCCCCAATTAGATACTAAATTAGAGATCCTGAAAATTAAAGGAGAAATTAATAAGATAGAAAGCAAAAAAAAAACAACTATAGAATTCATCAATAAAACTAAGAGCTGGTTTTATGAAAAAAACAATAAAATAGATAAAATATTGGTTAATTTGATTAAAAAAGAAAGAAGAAAACCAAATTACCAGTATCAAAAATGAAAAGGGTGATGTTACCACCAATGAAGTGCAAATTAGATCAATAATTAGGAATTATTTTACCCAACTGTATGCCAATCAATTTGACAATCTAAATGAAATGGATGAATATTTACAAAAATACAAACTGCCCAGGTTAACTGAAGAGGAAATAAAATCCTTACATAAACCCATATTAGAAAAAGAAATTGAACAAGCCATTAATGAACTCCCTAAGAAAAAATCCCCAGGGCCAGATGGGTTTACAGGTGAATATTACCAAACATTTAAAGAACAATTAATTCCAATATTATACAAATTATTTGGAAAAATAGGTGAAGAAGGAGTTCTACCAAATCGTTTTATGACACAAATATGGTGGTGATACCAAAACCAGGCAAAGCAAAAACAGAGAAAGAAAATTATAGACCAATTTCCCTAATGAATATTGATGCTAAAATCTTAAATAAGATATTAGCAAGGAGATTACAGCAAGTGATCACCAGGATAATACACTATGACCAGGTGGGATTTATACCAGGATTAGGAAAACTATTAACATAATAAACGACATCAATAAGAAAACCAACCAAAATCATATGATTATCTCAATAGATGCAGAGAAAGCTTTTGACAAAATACAGCACCCATTCCTAATAAAAACACTGAAGAGTTTAAGAATAGGGGGAGCTTTCCTTAAAATAATAAACAGTATCTACCTAAGCCATCAGCAAGTATTATCTGCAATGGAGATAAATTAGAGGCCTTCCCAATAAGATCAGGGGTGAAATAGGGATGTCCATTATCACCCCTATTATTAAATATTGTCCTAGAAATGCTAGCTTTAGCAATCAGAGAAGAAAAAGGAATTAAAGGGATTAGAATAGGCAAGGAGGAAACAAAACTATCACTCTTTGCAGATGATATGGTGGTATACTTAAAGACTCCTAGAGAATCAACTCAAAAATTACTTGAAACAATTAACAAATTTAGATATAAAATAAATCCACATAAATCATCAGCATTTCTATACATGACCAACAAAGTCCAGCAGCAAGAGATAGAAAGAGAAATTCCATTTAAAGTAACGGTAGATAATATAAAATACTTGGGAGTCTACTTGCCAAGACAAACCCAGGAACTCTATGAACAGAACTACCAAACACTCTTCACACAAATCAAATCAGATCTAAATAATTGGAAAGATATGAATTGCTCATGGATAGGCAGAGCTAATATAGTAAAAATGACAATACTGCCTAAATTAATTTACTTATTCAGTGCCATACCAATCAGACTACCTAAACATTATTTTATAGAGCTAGAAAAAATAATAACAAAATTCATCTGGAAAAACAAAAAATCAAGAATATCCAGGGAAATAAGGAAAAAAAATTCATGGGAAGGTGGGTTAGTGGTACCAAACTTGGAGCTTTACTATAAAGTGACAGTCATCAAAACTATCTGCTACTTGCTAAGAAATAGAGTGGGGGATCAATGGACTAGGCTAGGCACAGGAAACGCAGTAGTAAATGACACTAGTAAAGTAGTGTTTGATAAACCCAAAGACTCCAGCTTCTGGGATAGGAACTCAGTATTGGACAAAAACTGCTGGGAAAACTGGAAGATAGTATGGCAGAAATTAAGCATAGACCAACATTTTACACCTTGTACTAAAATAAGGTCAAAATGGATACATGATTTAGACATAAGAGGTGATACCATAGGTAAATTAGGAGAAAAAGGAATAGTCTACCTATCAGATCGTTGGAAAGGAAAACAGTTTATGACCAAACAAGAAATAGAGTGTATTATAAAATGCAAAATGGATGATTTTGATTACATTAAATTAAAAAAATTTTGTACAAACAGAAACAATGCATCCAAAATTAGAAGGGAGGCAGAAAGCTGGGAAACAATTTTTATGGCCAGTACTACTGATAAAGGCCTCATTTCTAAAATATATAGGGAACTAAATCAAATTTATAAGAATCCAAGTCATTCCCTAATTGAGAAATGGTCAAAGGAAATGAACAGGCCGTTTTCTGATGAAGAAACCAAAGCTATCTATTCCCATATGAAAAAATGCTCTAAATCTCTAATGATTAGAGAGATGCGAATTAAAACAATTCTGAGGCACCACCAGACACCTATCAGATTGGCTAAAATGACAAAAAAGGAAAATAATAAATGTTGGAGAAGCTGTAGAAAAATTGGAACACTAATGCATTGTTGGTGGAGCTATGAACTGTTCCAACCATTCTGGAGAGCAATTTGGAATTATGCCCAAAGGGCTATAAAGCTGTGCATACCCTTTGACCCAGCAATACCACTTTTGGGTCCTTTCCCCAAAGAAATCATGGAAAGGGGAAAGGGACCCACATGTACAAAAATATTTATAGCTGCTCTTTATGTGTTGGCAAGGAATTGGAAGTTGAGGGGATGCCCATCAGTTGGGAAATGGCTGGACAAGTTGTGGTATATGAATACAATGGAATACTATTGTGCTGTAAGAAATGATGAGCAGGAGGAGTTCAGAGAAACCTGGAGGGTCTTGCATGGGCTGATGATGAGTGAGATGAGCAGAACCAGACGAACATTGTACACAGTATCATCAACATTGAGTGTTGATCTACTGTGGTGGACTATATTTTTCTCACCAATGCAATGGTACAGAAGAGTTCCAGGGAACTCATGATAGAAGAGGATCTCCAAATCCAGGATAAAAAAGGAACTGTGGAGTAGATGCTGAATGAACCATACTATTTCTTTTGTTTTTGGTGCTGATGTTTTTCTATTTTGAGGTTTTTCGTCATTGCGCTGATTTTTCTCTTATAACGTGACTAATGCAGAAATTTAAAAAAAAACACAATGCAGTGGGGTCTAGGAAAGACAATTCAGAAGGTGGCATTTCAACTGTCTTGGTGACTAGGGATTCTTGTTTCCAGAAGTGAAGAGCGAGTAAATGCCAGGCACAGGGGACAGATGATAGGGAGTCAATCAACAAGCATGAATTCATACCCATTCAGGAGCTGTGCTGTGTGCTGAGCATAAAAGACATCAGTGAAATATCCCCTGTTCTCAAGGAGCTAGTTTTTTTAGTGGGTAGTTCCATATACATATGTTCATCATAGAACAGAAAAGAGAGTTGTAAATGAAACAGTTAATCTATTGTGCAGACCTTGCTTTTCTTTTAAAATATATAATAAATTCAAAATTGTAACTTTCAAAGCTAAAAAAAAATAATTATTTTCTCACAGGATAATACATGTTAAGTGTTTACCATGGTGCCTGGCACCCAGTAGCTTCTTAATATTCTTTCCTTCTTTCCTTCCTGCTTTTGTTTACAGGCAGCCCCAAAAGTGGTGGTTTATGTTGTCCCTGTAATCTAAGGATTCCAGAAGTCAGATGTGGGGTATGGTGTAGACAATGCTAGACTGTTTTATAGAAGAACTTTAAGATTTGCAAAATGCTTTACAAATATTATCTCATCTTATCTTCACAACATCCCGGAAAGTAGGTGTTATTATTATTTCCAATTTATATATGAGGCTACTGAGACAAATAGAGCTAAGTTACTTGCCATGGGGGCACATAGCTAGTAAATTTCTAAGTAAAGATTTGAGCTTAGGTCTTGTCCAACACTAACTACTCTGCCACCTAGTTTCTTAAGTATATGAAGTAGGCCTCAAAGCTGTGTCTTCCTGACTGCAAATCTAGAACTCTCCCCACTACCCATCCTGCCCCTTCAAAGCCTCATGAAAATCAGAAAATCACCGATCTAGTCCCAGCTTTGGCACTCATTATTTGCTCTTTAGAAATTCACTTCCCTTGTACTCATTTGTTAAATGAAGGTGGCTGGACTGCAGTTTCTAAGGCCCCTTTTAGTATGAAAATTATATGAAAATAAATTATTATAGAGTCGACTGATGATGGAGATCCCTCTGATTCTCAGTCTCCTGCTTGTTCATTGGTTACAGATTTTCTCGTGAGCTCATTCTCTGTTCCCTGTTATACCTCATATTGACCATACATATCCCCAACCTCTGAAAATGAAAGCATCAGTAAAGAAATCATCCTCAGATACACGTTACAGTCATAAGAAAATTCAGTATGTGGAAAACCAAGTTTATAAAGAAGAAACAGAGACAGAGAAACTGGGAGATGCTTCTTTGTTTTTCCAAATAGGATTTACCATAGAATTCCTTCATTAGAATGAAAGTTCTTTCTAGGCACTAGTCATGTTTTTGCCTTTCTTTGTATCCAGAGTGCTTAGCATAGTGCCAGACATATATTTAGTATTCAACAAATATTTTTGAAACACATAACTTAATTGACATTTTAAAAATTTCCCAAAAAATATTGTTTTCAATTTGTTTTCTAAATGAAGGGGTTGGATTTATTTCTCTTTGGTATCTTTTCTAATTCTAAAATTCTGTGATTTTATGACCTGTACATATCACCTACTGTCTCAAGCAAGGTAAACCTATTTTAAAAGGTCAAATTTACAGTGACCTCTAGTTTATAAAATGTTTTCTTCACAACAATTCTGTAAGGTGGCACATGCAAGTATTATTATCCTCATTTTATAGAGGAGAACAAAATTTAACAGGTGAAGTGACTTGCCCAGGCTGCACTCATACCTGAATCCCAGGCTTTTTGACTTGAGGAGCACTGATGGGCTTCTCATGTTACTGTCCTTTCTATCAACTACCTTTGTCCTTTTTCTGGTGAGTACCATGTCAGAGAATGTTTTTTTCTTCAAAACTGTACAGTGAGCTTACCCTTTAGGAGCTCTGGTACCCAGCAGAGATCATTATTGATTAAAAAATCCTTCGTTTCCCAGAGCCAGTGGCTGAGATGACTGATCTGTGCAGCACATTCTCTAGTGACCCCCAAAGAGAATGCCAGAGGAACTTCATACAAGTTAGAACTTCAGTGTGAGGACAGATGACTGCATCTTTAAAGGTATCTTTAAAGTTACTGCTGGTGTATCTTAGTATTATACAAGAATTGCTCTGAGGTCACCTTTCAAAGACTTCTGTTCTCTTCCCCTGGAAAAGATAATGGGAAAGTCTCTGAATTCCTTATTCCCTAAACTAGTATGTAGACTCTAAGGTTGGTAAGGACATACATACACCAGGGTAGTCTCAAGAAAACAGCCTGGCCATACAACCATATATCAAAGCACACAGGGAAGTAGATAGTTGAGATAAATAGTTTTTTTAACCTCCTCTCAGACTTTGGATAAAAGTAATCTCTGATTGACATGGTCATTGCTGGTTCACAAGAGTTCCCAGCATCAACTAAGGAGTCCCATCTCCCATGTGAACAATGACTTTTTGTCCAAGGTCAGCCTGGCCCTGACCACTTTGTTAAGTGATTAGGCAACTTTAGGAGATTTTCTAATTGTGGGTCTTGGACCATGGTGCTTCTGTTCAGAGCTAGCCTTTAGCAAAATGTTGAAGTACGAAAAGGATCCCTTTGGCTCTTCCCACCTTTCTGTCCACTTCACCTTCATGCCATCTCCTAGATGCCAATTGACTAGATAATACCCTCAGGTTACCTAGATTCTTCTAGTCTTTGTTTAAAAATTATTTCTTTTCTCTCTCCTCATAAGTACCCTGCCCTAAGTGTTGCTGCTAAGATCAGTTAATAGTTAGGGGAAAAACAACCTGATTAAATAGATTTAAAATATTATGAATGATTAGCAAACAAAGCAAGGCCATGTGACTGATTAAAAAAAACCCACACTTCCCACATTTTTAAGGAGCAGTAGAAACTTGGACCTGAAAGGAATCTTATGAGGCAATGTGCTATAGGGGGAAACATGTTGAATTTGGAGTCAGTAGGTGGGTTCATATAATTCCTTAACAATTTACCATAGCTAAAATGCAATCTCCCTGAGCCTATTGCCTCATCTACAAAGTAAAGGCACTGTTCTAGGTGACTTCTAAAATCCCTTTCAGCCCGAGATTTTTAATTTTGAGTCATGTAACTCAACTTGCCATCCTACATAAAAATTTCTCCTACACCATTCCTTTTACAATGTAAGATTCTTGTGAGGAGGGATTGTTAAATTAAGTCTATTTGGATCAGCAGAGTACTTAGCATAGTGACTGATACATAGTAGGTGCTAAATAAATGCTTATTGCTTGGCTGATTTATTGATCATTCTAGGCAGGTAGTCACCTAGCCTTTACTTGAACTCTTCCAGCAACAAGGAAACTCATTCTTTGGCAAAGGTATCCCATTCCACTAAAATGCATTTTTATTATTTTAAAAATTTAATTTAATTATTTTTGCGTGTGGTAATGGGGGTTAAGTGTCTTGCCCAAGGTCACACAGCTAGTAAGTGTCAAGTGTCTGAGGTCAGATTTGAACTCAGGTCCTCCTGAATCCAGGGCTGGTGCTTTATCCACTGTGCCACCTAGTTGTCCCCCCAAAATTCATTTTTAAATGTATGGCTTTTGTCTTTATATCATAAGCATTTCTGGGGAAAAAAAAAAACTGTCCAATACTCTTCAAGTTTGAAGCCTCCCTTATAACTAAGAAAAATAATTGAAAAAAACATTTCCTATCAAGATGGAATGATCTCTCAGGGTTTCCAACATTCTGACCTGCTAGATCCCCTCCTCTCTGCTTTGAGAAAGGTGGCATGCTTTGTCATTTGTTCTCTGAAACCAATGGTGGTTTTTTCACTTACTCAGAGTTTGGTGATTCTTTCATTTATATTGTGGTAGTTGTGTACAGCACATGTGGTATCGAAAGCTGTCCATTCCATTTTTGGACAGCTCTAATTGTCAGAAAGTCCTTCCTCATATTGAGATAAGATCTGGCTCCCTGTAACTTCCATTCATTGCTCCAAGTTCTGCCATCTGTAACCATGCAGAACAAGGCTAATCCCTCTTCCACATGACAGCCCTTCAAATGTGCTAGCCTCCTAATCCTTAATTGGTAGAATTGCAGGTTTTGTGACAAAGTCTGAAATGAAGAATTTCAGGTAGGGGGAAGGAAAAGTCTGGAAGCAGGGGCACATTCCTTGCAACCCTAAAATCATACCATGGACACAGCTGCTTATTTCCCCATATATGAAGTCAATGTTATTCCCAGAGGGATGTATCAGGTCAAATATGTGAATAGAGTGCAAATAAGTATAAACCAAGAGAACTGGGTATGCTGTGTCCTCCCATAATCATTTTTATGATACAAACATTGTGTGTGCCTGTGTGTGCATGTGATGAGAGACAGACATACAGATACATACACACAGAGGCAGAAAGACAGAGACAGTGATAGAGGAGTGAGAGGGAGAATGTCTCCAACTCACCTTCAAAAGAAGAATGCAGTGTGCCTGTGTGTCTGATATTCGCTTGTCTAGCCAAGTTCACTAAACAGTGTACTCAGACTGTGTCTATCACTTTAACAAGGCAAATGAAATTTGGAAACTAAAAAATGAGCTGATTTTCTCTTGATCTCTCCGCCTTAGTGCTAATGCTTCCCCCCCCCCCTTTCTTTCTGAGAAACTCATATCTTTAAAATGTCATAACACATTGCAGTTACTGAAAACAGTCTCAGTAATTAGGAATAGTTTTCAAGAGTGGATCCAGGGGCAGCTAGGTGGCACAGAGGATAAAGCACCAGCCCTGGATTCAGGAGGACATGAGTTCAAATCCAGCCTCAGACACTTGACACTTACTGGCTGTATGACCCTGGGCAAGTCACTTAACCCCCCATAACCCCACAAAAAAAGAGTGGATCCAGTTAGAGAAGACATAGGTCTCACGGCATAATTCCAGACAACAATGCTATGGAGGGATTTGTTGGAGAAGGGTTATGGGTGAAGGAAAGAAAGCATTTTCAAATGAAACCCTACTAAAATTCTAACAATATCAAATCTTTAGTGTCAGTATCATATAATTGAGAAGACATTGACTAGGAAGCCTGAAATCCTAGCTTCTTCTTCCAGTTCTCTGACAATATATACAAATATATTTGACCTTTGATGAACCTCTTAACATCCCAGTCCCCATTTCCTACTTTGTCAAATGTCAAATTTCTTAATTTGTCAAATATATTGTGGAGTTGAGGGTAAGGACTGGTTGATATGAATGCAAGAGATTAATAGCTACCCTGTTAATGGAGTTTCTGATATTTAAACTTCTAAGCTTTGTTTTTCTCTCCTTCAACTTTCACCTAGCATATTGGCTGCTTTAGAAATGTTTGTTGTTGAACTCAAAGCATGTGAAAAATGAATAATTCCACATCAATACATTAATGGATTTTTTATTTCATTTTTGTGGGTATTCTATCCACCAGGAAAGATTAAAGTCCACCCATGGCATCTTATCATATGATTCTTGTCCTGGTATTTCTATAAACAAACATTTAAAGGAGATTTTATAAGCCATCTACCCCTCATAACTAGCACACACTTTACAGATGAGTAAATTGAGGCTGAGAGAGGTTAACTGACTTGCCCAAAGGTATACAGGGAGTCAGTTACAGAGGTGTGATTTGAATTCAGGTCCTTGGACTCCAAATTCAATGGTCTTTCTACTATATCAGCCCTTCTCAAAATATGTTCTGTACAATCCTGGGGGCCCTAAGGCCCATTCAGAAGGTCCATGAGATCAAAGATCTTTTCATAAAGATAGCAAGAAGTCTATTAAAATACTCCTCACTTTTCCAACTACATATATGTTTAAGACATTTTCTTTGTATACTTCAATCAAAATAATATATACAACAAATTGAATGGAGAAGCAAATATGAGAATCCAGCTGTCTTCTATTAAGCCAGACAATAAAGAGATTTGCAAAGATGTAGAAAACAATAGCACTCTTCTCACTAAATATTTTGCTTTGGAAAGTATAGTGTTTGGGGTTTTTTTATGTTATTTATGCTATCTTGTAATGGACTTGTTATTTTTTTTGTTTCTGTTTTTATTTTTTTTCTGGGTAATGGGAGTTAAGCGACTTGCCCAGGGTCACACGGCCAGTAAGTGTCAAGTGTCTGAGGCCGTATTTGGCCCTCAGTCATTTTAAAGGAGTCCTGAAGCCATCAAGTTTGAGAACTGCTGCATTGTATCATGTAGCTTTCCTTTCCAGATTAAAGGAATTGTCCAGGGTGCTGAAGGCTTTCTAATTCTTTTCATATAGGGAGAGTTCTTGCTTTACTTAAGTGGACCATTCTGTAGACCTCTAGATAAAGTAATTTTTACATAGTGTGAATTTGCCTCTACCCACCTACTTTACTATGTCTATATAACAAATTCATACACAAAACAATACCTTTATACAAGTCATAAAATGTACTAAGATGCAGGCATAATAAATACTGTGTCATGATAATAATCAGAATTATGAAATGATAGGTAAAGTTAATGATAAAGTATACACAATAATGAACAGTAACTTTAACATAGGTGTGAATAACATCGCCCTTTCCACACCCACTGGACCCATCCTTTATCACTGGTGGCTGTCGGTGCAACTGTTTTTAGGAAGTTTTTAAGAGATGTTTGGACAATGACTCCCTTTTTTCCTTGTACATATGACAATAGCAAGCATTATCATCCTCAACTAGTCTTTAAATTTTTAAAAATCTTGAAGTATTTGGACCCATCTTTTCAATACAAGAAAAAAATCACTCAAATGATGAAATGCTCCCTCCAACTGTTTTATTGTGAACCCTTTTGGTTTGATCTTGGGTCCTGAAGCTTCCTTTTCTTCTTCTGCAATCTTTAAAGTTAATACCTCAATAAGATGCCATTTAAAATCTTCAATTGTATTTCAGAATTCCTTACATAAATTTAAATTTGCATAATGCAAATTTATGTAAATTGAAAATTGTCTATATTGTGGATACTTCTGTCCCACTCTGGTTACTTTTGTCCAAGGCTCATAGATTTAGAGTTTGAAGAGACTTTATACATCTCCTAATCCAAACTCATTTCACAACTGAAACAACTGATGTCCAGAGTTTGTGTGATTTGCTTAAGGTCACATACTATTAAGTAGCAAAATCAGGATCTAGTTTGAAACTCCAAGGGTGATTCAAACTTGTTCTTTCCTGTGCCACATTTCCTCATCTATTGGGACATGAATGCCCAACCTGCATATTTCCAATCATGCATATCCTCAATATTCTCTTTAACATTTCTTGCATAAAATTTACCAATGACAAAATGTTTAACTTACTTACTCCCAACTTTCTTTGCAGGTCACCCACAATTTAGATTCTTCTCAAATTGTGAGCCATGACTAGTAGAGTATTGCTGTCTTGCAGCAGCAAGCACCTTGGGATATGCTGCATAATCAGATACTTGTCCAAAAGTAGCACCTATTCCAGATATATGTGTTGATCTACAACAGGTCTTTCTTGATCCCTCTTATTTTAAACCCTTTCTTCTGATGGTTATGTCCAGTTTATCCTGTATTTATCTTGTTTGCACATAGTTTTATTTTTATATTATCTCCTCCATTAGCCTGTGAGTTCTTTGAGAGTAGGAGCCTTTGCCTTTTCCATGCTTAGGACAGTACCTGGTACATATAACTCACTTAATAAATGCTTATTAATTGATTGGCTAACTCAATGGTTTTAGATTATTCATCATAAACTGGGCTATAAGTGTGATCTCAAATCATCCTATATCTAATTTTTTTGTTTGTTTCTTTGGTGAGGCAATTGGGGTTAAGTGACTTGCCCAGGGTCATACAGCTAGTAAGTGTTAAGTGTCTGAGGCCGGATTTGAACTCAGGTCCTCCTGAATCCAGGGCCAGTGTTTTATCCACTGCGCCATCTAGCTGCCCCCTCTAATTGTTTTAAGAGTGATGCTTTCCTTTGCTATTATAATCCAGGTTTCTTCAAGGAAATATGTTTTTATTTATGCATATTTATGACTAAGATATAATGCATATTTATAAATACATAGCATATGCTCTCCTCTCTTAAGGAAAGAGACTGGGGCAGAGGTGTTTGCATAATAATGCAAATATTAGCATTCTTTTTAAGAGGTTAAATTGCCTAGAAGTACTCCTTTCTAAAGGCCAGCCTTCTCTTTACTCATTATCCTAAAGTGCTGTAATATTACTCTTGAGTTGATTATGTTATTATCAAATAATTCTGTTGGGTAACCTATAAATTTGGGGACTTTTAACTGGGAGAGAAAATAGAAAGGCGAAACCTTGCTTGTTGTTAATGAGCTAAAGTTGGTCATTTTGGTCACCTTGGATTCAACTCCAAGGAACAGATACTCCCTTACCTCCATCCCCCAAAACACAAATGTACATATATATATATACACACATACACACATATACATACATACAAATGTACATATTATATATACATACATAAATGCATATATAAATGTACATATTATATATACATATATAAATGTACATATTATATATATGCACACACATATAGGTGTATATATATATGTAGGCATATATATGTGTGTGTGTATAAATTTACATATAAAGTACTTTGGCTTGGTATAGGGATGCCAGCCTGAAATAGTGAAAAGTTAGAACTATTGAATATCTAAATCGACATGCTATTTTGTCACTGTCAAGTAAATATACTAATTCAAATTAATAAGGCATGGCCCAGATGAGACTTTAGAGTGTTTACCTGCTTTAAGGAACAGAAGAACATCATTTGTAATTAGTACATCAGTCTGCATATATATTTCTTATGTGCTGGAAGAGATCTGAAAACAATTTGTTTTATTTAATTTATTTAAAAATAGCAATACAACTTCATTTGAGCTATTCATTTATTTTATTCTTCTAAAAAGGGTTTACTAAGCAAATGTAAAAGTTTATCTTTTTTTATTCATTCATAAAGAATTCATTCAGCACTTTTAGCACTCAAGCCACAACAATTATTATGTGGAAAGTTTTGTGCTAGGCACTGTGTATGGGGGTAGATGATACTGGAATTTAAAGCTGCTGTGTTAAACACTATTTCTTTCCTAAAGTGCCTTACTCAAATCCAATCATGCATAAATCAAGACATTACCCTCATGATTTCATTGGTCCTCTTCAAGAATGAAGAGCCACCTCCACCAGCAACAATGAAAAGAAGGCTTCAAAACCAAAAAAGTGGGAAAATGTGCATAAACAAAGTTTTCCAGATAGTAAAAACGTAGGTATCTCTGACAAAGTGCTCAAGGAAGACTTCATCGAAGAAGTGAGCATCAAGGAGACTAACTGTGTCTACAATGTACTCTTTGTTTATTATGTATATTTTATTGCTGAAAAGTACTTGTAATAAATTTGCTGTTGTTCAGAAGATGAATTCATTTCAGTCATTCCCCTGAGCTCCATCCTCCCTTGAGTGACCATGCCATCTGCTAGGAGTTAAATCAATAGGCATTTATTAAGCATCTACTATGTGCCAAACATTGTGCTAAGCACTGAAGACACAAAGTCACCAGACAGTTCTTGCTCTTGCAGAGCTCAGAGTCTAATGGGGAATGCGACATGAAATTTAGTTGATTGGCATCATCATAATGATGATAATCTCCAATGTCACATTGAATTTTGAAAACAAACAGGAAACCAACAGGGTTCAGAAGGACTAATTAGGTGCTGCCCTGCCCCTAGGACAATAACACAATCTCAGCTCCTCAGCACTTTATTGAATTCATTCTACTAGTGACTGCTGCTCTATATAATGCCAAGCCTTCAAGAACAGCTTATCTGAATTTGACTACATCTTCAAAGAGAATTATAGTCCCAGATAGTTGTATAGAAATTCTTCAACTAAGGTGTGTGTGTGTGTGTGTGTGTGTGTGTGTGTGTGTGTGTGTGTGTGAGAGAGAGAGAGAGAGAGAGAGAGAGAGAGAGAGAGAGCATAAGTTTATAAGTGAGAGCCCTGCCACTTTGTGATACCACATAGGCCATATCTTTTTAACACCACAAAGGCTTTGTTAAATATGTTGATCTCCTCTAGTCCAGCCCATCTTTGCAATCCTGGTAGCTTCTTGGCACCACATAGTCTATTTATTATTTTACTGCAAACTGATATATGATAGATAATAAGCAGTCAGACACACAGACAGAGAAATAGACAAAGAGACAGATCATAGGAATCCATAGAGTATTGGCTGGGTGTTCCCAGATATGCTGGCATATTGTAAGATAAACATTACCACTGACCCTTCCCCTAATTTGATCGATATAACTGGTGTTTTGAGAAGAATCTTCTAATTCTCTTAAGGGAAAAGACTCATGATAATGTTGACTCCAGAATGTGCCAGCTATGGGATAGATAAATGGCTAGATGGATAGAGCAATGTTGGTATTTCTATCTCTGTCTTTACCTCTTTTTCTCTCCCTCTTTTATTCCTACTCCCCTTACATAAAAATGCATCATAGATGTATATCCTTAGTCCAGATTGATATTCAAAGGTCCTGGGATGAAGTAAAACTGTAAACTTCTAAAATTACTTATACTAAAAAAAAAAATCAAAGGGGCAGCTAGGTGGTACAGTGGATAAAGCAACAGCCCTGGATTCAGGAGTACCTGAGTTCAAATCCGGCCTCAGACACTTGACACTTACTAGCTGTGTGACCCTGGGCAAGTCACTTAACCCCCATTGCCCCGCAAAAAAAAAAATTACTTATACTATGGTATATAAATCTCTTATTTGCTCTTCTCCAGTGTGGGCATAGAATGAGAGTAAGTTTTCATGGGAGAGAGTAGAGTAAGAATGAGGGCAATGGGTCCTGAAAGTGGAGGATTTCCGCTGGTCGGGGGAGGGTACAAAAAGTGGGCTGTGGGAAGGGGGTACTGAAAAAAATTGCTCCCTTCCTTACATTGCTTACAGCCTACTCTTTGTGAAAAGGAGGAACAACTTAGCAATGTGACAGGAAAAGAACAAAAATTGCCCCTGCCCCAAGGAAAGTACAGTATTATATTGGAATCCTTTCCCCCAAAACCGAGAATATGAAATTCTGAAAGATACTTACATATATATAATCAATTAATTAATAAACATTCATTAAGCACCTGTTGTGTGGCAGGCATGGTCTTAGGCATGGTGATACAAAGAAAAGAATGGAAAAGCCCTTTTATGAAAGAGAAATTATTAATAATCTAGTTATGCTTTAAGTAGCATTATCTAAATGAAAAATATCCAAGTGTGAGATATCCCAGCAAGAATAGCTCCAATTTCCTGCCTGAATGATAACTAAGGAATAGACTCTTTAATATCATCTTGATAACATTTTTATAGGTTCATGTTGGCCCATCAGATTGCAATTTGTCACCTGCTATCTAACAATTTTCTAATTCTTCATCACTTTACAATATAAAATAGGAGACACGGGGAATGTAAGGCTTTATTTTTTAATTAACAATAGAAAGGAGGCTCAGGCTTTCTAGTCATTCCAAATGATTTTTGCTAGCTTGAATAAGAATGGTGGCAATAATCCAACATGCATTATGGTATTTACCTCATATGATTTTTCCCACTGAATGAATTCATGAAAAAATAAGTAAAGAACGCTTTCCCAAATCTTCTTTCCACACAAATGCCAAATGATCTTGACTTCTTAACTTCTGAGTGTAGATTGAGCAGTCAGTCTAAAGTTTTGTGGGACTGGCCATAATAATGTAGATGGAATATGATCTGACCTCTATGGAATGTCCATCTTTTTGTATTGCAACTTTGGCAGAAGTCCTTGAGATAGTCCTTCAGGAACTGTGGTTTGCCAGTAACTGTTACCACAAGACAAATAATCTAGAAGATGTGTAACCACTTGCAAATCTCAAGGCATAGTTAACCTGGCCCTGGAGAGTGAAAACCAGCCTGAAGAGATAGAAATTATTTACCAAACCTCCTCTAGGTTAATCCAAGCTACAGCTAAGGATTTTTCTTGATAAGGCAACATAGAACCAACCATATAATACAGGCAGCAGTCATGCCTTGCCACATCATGAGTTTAGATTCATAGATTAAGACAATTAAAATAAAGATGTGGTTGGGGAAATTAATAATATCAACAGCAGTATTTAAGCTATATAATAAACTTTGTTTCAGAGAGTTATCATTTACCATCCCTATGGAAGTTAAAGCTATTGTGGATATGATGTTCCATTGCCCACCTTGTTCCAGGTCCTATGACTTTTGGCTCTTGGCTGGATTTAATGCTCCTCTAGCAGGCTCAGCATATCCCCAGGATAGCACAGTACTAGGCAGATTTTCTTGGGCTTCGATCCAGCACTTTGGTCAGGGTCAAGTAGTTTGGTCAGAATTGTTGGGGAAACAATGGCATGTGAATGAAGTCTGCATTCAAGGAAAGTAGAAAATCTCCTGTAGCCAGTAGGTAGACTGCAGTTATCTTTCTAAGCTTTTTAGAGCTTTATAGATTGCTTACTTATTGCTTCCTGTAGTTTTCAATTTCTTTTCAGTCCTGCAATTTCTTGTTTTGCCTTCTATGATATTTTTCTCTTTTAAAAATATATATTTATATTTTATTGATGCTTTAAAAAATTGCAATAACTTCTCAATATCCTCCCCATCCCAAATAGAACCCTTCTGTGCAATGAATAAGACTAGATAAGCAAAGAAAATAAATATATTAGTTATATCTTATAGCATATGCCTCCTTCCATACCTATAGCCCATATTTTTTTTTTTGCTTGGAGAAGGGAGAAGTATGTCAAGTGCACTCCTCTGATGTTAATATTGGACACTCTTTTGATCAGATTTCTGATGGCTTTCAATATTATTTTCTTTTACCTTATTGCAGTTATTGTGTAAACTATTGTGTTGTTTTTGCTTACTACATTCTTTTAGTTTATACAAGCTTTCGTAATTTTCTCTGAACACTCAATATTTGCTCCTTCTTATGGCTCAATTGTACGCCATTGCATTCAAATACTACATTTTATTCAGTCATTCCTCAACCAATGAATACCCCATATGCTTTCAAATCTTTGCTACTATAAGTGGGACCATTAATAATTTCATACATAAGCCTTTCCTTCTGCCTTTGACCTCCTAGGGACTATGTCTAATAATTCTGTTGCTGGGTTGAAGGAAATGTGGTGTTTAGTGACTTTTCAAGTATAGTTCTAATTTGCTTTCCATAATTATTGGACCAGTTCACAACCTTACCAACAATACATTAGTGTGTTTGTCTTTTCACAGTCTCTCCAACAATTATGCTTTTTATCTTTTGTCATATTTTTCTTTGCCAACTTGATGTGTATAATGAGGTAAAATCTTAGAGATTTAAAATTTGTATATCTGGTGTCAGTGACTTGGAGCATATTTCATTTGGCTGACTTCCTTCCTTCCTTCCTTCCTTCCTTCCTTCCTTCCTTCCTTCCTTCCTTCCTTCCTTCCTTCCTTCCTTCCTTCCTTCCTTTCTTTCTTTCTTTCTTTCTTTCTTTCTTTCTTTCTTTCTTAAGATCACTGTTCACCTTCTTTGACCACTTATCTATTGTACAATGGATCTTACTGAGATAGATAGACAGATGTATATACACACACATATGTACATATATAATCAATACTATATATATTTTGGAAATAAGATCTTTGTTGGAAATAATTACCCTGAAGGTCACCATTATTCCATTTCCCCTAGTTTTTAGATTTTCTTTTCATTTTAGCTACAATAACTGTTTTTACTAAAGCTTTTTAATCCTAGTTTATGTAATTTTTATCTTATTTGGTGTAATCACCCTTATCCCTTGTTTGACTAAGAATTTCTCTCCTGGCTATAGTTATATAAGGTCCTTCTTTGCCTTCTCCTCTATTTCACAATCTTGTGATGATTTATATTCATTTAAGTTATATATACATTTGGAACTTAGCGTTTCATATGGTATAAAATATGCTGATGTAAACATAATTTCTGCCAAACCTCTTCTCAGTTGTTTCAGTAGTTCTTGCTGGATAGGTAGTCATTAACCAGTAGTTTGGGTTTTGTTTTAATAAAACCTAATTTCTTGTGCTTGATTGCTTGTTGTTTATCTAATCTTTTCTAAATCAACTTAAAAAATAAACAGTGCCAGAGAGTTTTAATAACTAATGTTTCACAACATAGTTTGAGATCTGGTAATTTTTGATTCCTTTCATTTCTACTTGTGTTTGGTTATTTCACTTGAAATTCCTGACCTTTTGATCTCCCTAATGAACTTTGTTTTTATGTTGTCTCATTCTATAAAGGAACTCTGTAATAGATTGGTGACTTTTGCACTAAATCTGTAAATAAATTTAAGTAGTATCTTTAAATTTTATATATTGGTTTGTCGTAGTCATGAATAACAAACATGTTTCCAATTATTTATCTCCCCATATAAAAATGTTTTATAGCTGTATTCACATGAGGAATGAGCCTATCTTGGAAGGATAACTCACAGAAATTTTATACATTTTGTTGTTACTTTGTATGGAATTTCTTTTTCAGTTTCTTCCTGTTGAGTGTTGTTAGTGATACACATAAAGGCTAATAACTTTGTGGGTTTATTTCATATCCTGCTACTTTACTCAAGTTATTGATTCTTCAATTAATGTTTTCATTGAGTCTCTGGCATTATAAAGATAAATAATCATATCATCTACAGATAGAAATAATTTTACTTTCTTTTGTCTCTTTATTCTCCCAATTTCTTTTTTTCCTGATATAGTCATAATTTTTAGAATTGTATCCAATAATATTTGCAACAATGCCTTCTACCCTATCTTTATACCCCTAACCCCCTATCACCTTGTTTCTTACTTCATTCATTTAACTTTATGTTTCACATAATACTACAGTGCTATGTAGTCTTATGGTGAAGTAAAGGATTACAAAGAAATTTTAAGTCCTATATGACTTCCTAGTTAAGTTACTAATTTGGTTTAGTATTTGGAACAAAGATGGCTTTTCCCACTTGAAACTCATGTCAAAATTAGCCAGGAGACCACCAACATTAATGAGTATAGGACATTTTACATAATGCAACTCATACAGTGTAACACTTTTATAAGATACAGATAGAGAGAAGCACTTTTATAATATTGCTGTCAGAGAATAGGGTTGACATTCTTCTTAGTGTAACAATTTTTTTTAACTTGGGGAAAGCCATTTTTGTGTGCCTTTAGGGAAGTTATAAGCTCTGAACAATTCATGACTTCTTTAGTTAAGTTTTTTTCATATGCGTAATGGAAGAGTTATACTACTTTGTCTCTTCTGAGGTATCTCTCAGCTCTAAAAACAGTAATAATAACAAAATATGGTTTTCTGATTTTACTTTTCTCTGAGCTCAAATAACATCTTATTCAGTATGCCTTTCTGTTGTTAAGGTATGATGTTTCCAGAAATATAATATATAATTAAATATAACATGTTAAATATAATATATAATAGATAAAATATATTATTATATATTAAAGTATAATATCACAAAGAAATATAAGATATCTCTTGACCTCAAGTAGCTTACTATAAAGATGGGGAGACAAAACTGATATAAAATAATTTGACAACAATGTAAAATACCATCGCATTAAATGGTCATTTTTATTACATAGACTATCAATTCTTTAAGATTTCAGAGAAAAAAAAAGATCAATGTGGTTTGGAAGAGTCAGGGAAAAGTTCACAGAAGAAGCTTGTTGGGAAACCTCCCCAGACCTGGCTGACCTATAAAGATGATAAAGTTTGTTCATACATACCTCTTTATATTGTTTCCTAGTTGTTGATTGCCTTCTATTGAGCTCCAGCATGATGCAGTGCTAGATTTGAAATCAGAGCAAGCTGGATTTTTACCTGGGTGAACTGCTGAGTTTTACCTGGGTTACTTTGGGCAAGTCATTAAACCTCTCTGACTCAGTTTCCTCATTTGTAAGATGGCAGTATTGGGTTAGAGCATCTTTAAGGTCCCAGTGAAATGTAAACCTGTCATCCCATGATCTACTTCAGACCCACCATCCTCTGACAGTGTCTGATGCTCTGAATTTTCTTTACCCTACCTCATCACCTCTGTACACCCTTTTTCAACTCTGAGTTTCCTTGTCCCAGCTCAACTAGTGATTATCTTAGACCAAGAATAGCTAGCTATGTCTTCCTCTCTTTCTTCTATAGGTGTCTTATAAACATTTGGGGTGTCTTCTCCAATGCTATAACCTTGAGCCCCTGTTTCAGAGTATTCTCCCTAATAGCAATCACTAGTGATTAGGGCCTCAGTATAATTGAACTAACTACAATTATACCTTCCACATTGTGTCTTTCCCCATTGTGATTTTGATATATTACAGGTCAGGATAAGAAATTAAATGGAAATTTGGGGGGAGATTAGCGGAAGCCACAGATGACATGAGAAGGCCAGAAGATGACAAGGAAAAAGTTAAGAAACTTAGAAATACATAAAATATTTGCATTGTATTGTATAATATCGATATGTTTTTATCATTTAACACTATAATAATTCAGACTTCTCTGGTAGGGGGCCCAAAAAATTTAGGCAGATTTTCCAGGTCACAGAGGTACTCATGCCTCTAACCCCCATGACATGAAAATGATAACTGTAATGCCAATTAGCTTTTACAAAAATGTATTTTCTGGGAAGATATAGTAAGAACACAAATGCCAACATTTCTGTCTCCAACCAAGGGCACATTTCCCATATGCCATTTCAGGCCCTTAGGGGGAGTGAGATCAAATTTAAAGTAAGTGTTGCAAAATCATTTCCAAATGCAATTTAGCTGATGGACAGAGTTCCTTGATTAAAGGACCCAGCATCTTTATGGTGGTATCAATCCATTGCCAAGCTAGATTGCTCAGTATAAACTTTGATTTTGTTTGGTTTGGCTTTTTTGCAGGGCAATGAGGGTTAAATGACTTGCCCAGGGTCACACAGCTAGTAAGTGTCAAGTGTCTGAGGTCAGATTTGAACTCAGGTCCTCCTTAATCCAGGGCCAGTGCTTTATCCACCGTGCCACCTAGCTGCCCCCTTGGTATAAACTTTGGCATGGATTCTAGTTCCTGGACCTCTGGTAGCTCTCCTGACTTATTGAAGCTCACAAATTCACCACCTAGTCCATTTTGTCTCCAAAACTTCTTCATCTAAGGTATGGAAGAAAAAACACAAATGGGGCAGAAGCAACAGAGGACCTATGCATTTCCCGATCATGTGTAGACCCAATTGGGCAGATTTTTACCTGGGTGACTTTAAAATATCAGTCATTTCTTCTTAGCTCCATATCTAATAACATCCAGTGATTTTGGGCAGAATATTCTACTAGATTTCTCCTCTCTTAATGGCTCACAGTAATCATGTAATTCATGGTTCTATCCTATAGAGAGAATATTTTCCTTTGTTTTTACCAGTAAGTAGCTAATCTGTCTAATTAGTACTTGCAAATGAGTTAGATTGCCCAAGTATTCATGCATTAACCTTTTAAAGTAATATATACTTCTATAAGAGCCCTATGGATACAAAATCTTCACTCAAAAGGCTGACTAATGGTAGGATTTCAGACACTTACAGGTAAAATTTTATTTTTTCTGGGGTTTGTCTGTAGGGCTAGGAGTTGTTTCAGTGGTGGTCTTCATATTACAATGCATAGGAGACCTACTACATTGTCTATATACAAAGGTCCCTCTGAAGATGAACATTAGGCCACATGAGCCAACTACTCACTAAAACCAACACAAACATTTCACAAGCTTTTGCTCCAACCGTTTTGGAGAGTTAATATTCTGGCAATGTTGCTGATGGTGCTGATTAATATATAAGTAGCTTACTAATAATTTACAATGTGTTAGCACCAACCAGGCCATACATTTCAATAGGAAAGTTTATTAAATGGTTGCACATCATTTAGATCTGAGTACAGCTTAGTGTGAATGGTGTGTTAGACAGTTGTAATTTGTCAACAACTGCTTCCCATGCCTTTATTTTAAGTGTTACACATTTTATTTTAAATGGCTTACTAAACATATCTATAACTCTGATAACTCCATTCACTTTGTTAGTAATGGCTTCTCGAACAGTTATAGCATAACAATAACCACAATGCAGATAAATATTTCATAAGGAATGCGTTGTTATTTATTTATCATTTATAACATGTGTTCCCAAAGCATTACAGAATATTTATTAAACATTTATAGATAATTTTATGCTACTACTAGCACGTGATATCAATACATTATTAATTCCTGGAATTACTGATGGATTGAACTTAAAATAAGGTATTACCAACTGGGATTCTTGCCTTTATAGTCTTTATGTTTTTTTTAAAAAAAAAGAGGAGCAGCAGAAGAAAAGAGCTATTTTGGAGTTCCAAACTTTCATGAAAGCACTAGTCCTTTGGAGAAGTTTTTATTTGTTTAAATTATGCTTTGGGGGGGGTTGAACATCCTCTTAGCCATCCAGAACAAATGCACATTGATGAAAAGTGGATTAAAGAAATCCAGCCTCTTAAATCAGCTACTTCCCAGAAGCTTCTGTCTTCAGAACTGCCTGCAGTTGTACATTAACCTCATCAGACTGAATTTGTTTTTCCTTCTCCATCAGCTCTGGGAGTAGCTTTTCTTGGAGTGAGAGTTTGATATCAAGGCCATTCCACCTCGTCACCATTTCTATTTGGCCTCAATTGCTTTTCTCCTCTGGCTTCCGGCATCTCTAGTCTAGTGTCTTCATTACTAATGTTTGAAACACAGAGTTTCTTCTAAAACTTGAGACATTTTCCAACAAGGTGACCATTTTCTCTAATGAAGTTGTCTGGTTAGGACATCTTTTCTCTTCAACTAACAGATTAGAGTGGGAATGAGTGGTTTCTAAGATGGTCTCTTGTGCTTGTAGGCACCACTATACTGGCATGAAAATATCAGTCATTAATTTTTAACTCCACATCCAATGACATCCAACCTTCCCTTGTAATAAATAAACACATCTAATGCAGGGGTTCATTACCTTTTACTTATGAAAGCTGCCAGTGACATAGTAGATATAGTGGTGGGCCTGGTATCAGGAAGATCTGAGTTCAAATCTAGACTCAGATACTTACTAGCTGTGTGACCCTGGACACATCAATTACCCCCTTTTGCCTCAGTTTTCTCAACTGGAAAATGGATGTAATAATAGCCCCTGTCTTACAGAGTGCTTGTGAGGTTCTACAAAGCACTGAGCTCAGTGTCTGGCACATAGGAAATACTATAGAAATGTTTATTTTCTTCTCTTCTTGTATGATAATCTGTATAGTTTAGTGAAGCCTACGGCCCCCTTCATTAGAATAATGTTTTTTTAACGAATAAAATGAGATACATAGAATTCCAAAGGCAAATGAGTATACTGAAATAGAGTTCCCAAAATATATTTTTAAAAATTCATTGACCCCCAGTTATATTCTCAACCCCTTTTAAAGATTCTAATCAAAACTACCCAAAACAATGACAATTTTTGACAGTATATACCATATTCCACATTCTTAAAAGTTTACTATTCTATTGAAGGGAAGGAGTGTTCCATTAACAATTCTCTGGGATTCAAGTTGCTCATTACAATTCATGAGAGTTTGATTACTATCTTGGTGATGCAGAGGATAGAGCACTCGAGTCTTAAAATCTAGCTTCAGACACTACCTTTTTGACTTTGGGCAAATCATTTAACCTCTCTGCCTCAATTCCCTCTTCTGTAAAATGGAGATAATAATGCCTACCTACTGGAATTATTGGGAAGAGAAAAAAGATATTTGTAAACCACTTTGTAAACCTTAAGACACTGTACATCCTCCTCCTCATCTTCATCATCATTATTTATGTCCTCTAAGTTATTGTAGTAAATATATATTTTTCCTTGGTTCTGATTTCTTCACTTTCCATTACTTAATACAAACCTTCCCATGTTTCTCTGAATTTCTCATATTCCTTATTTCTTATGTTAATAGCAATAGCTCATGATAGTCATATACCACAATATGTACAAATATGTCCATTAAATAGGGCCCCATTTTCTTTCCAGTTTTGGCTTTGTTTGCTACTACAAATAATGGTGCTATGCACATGTTCTCATTCTTCTGTATTTGGGCTCTCTATCATTGACCATTTGGAAATATATGCCAGTAGTGGATACAACCATTACTCTTTTGTGACCATGCTTTATTCATTTAGGCACTCTCAAGTAGTACAGAGAATACAAGATTTATAGTTTGAAGACATGGGTTCTCCATTTTAGAGATGATAAAACTGAGTTTCTAGCAAGATCACAGGCCTAAAAAGTGCTAGAACTCCCTGGATCAAAGTCTAGGTCTTATTATTATACCTGGTACTTTTTCCCCCACTATACTACATAATAGAACAAATTGTAATGTTCTAAGTGTAAGAAGAAATAAAAATTTTAATTTTTGTTTCATATAATAAATAGACATAAGAGGATAATGAATGTTAACAGTAATCTAATTTTGATTGTACTCAAAACATGTCAAGTAGGGATTTTTGAGGCAGATGATCCCAAGTAGTTCTTTTGTTTTGTTTTATTTTGTTTTCTTTGGGGGGGGTGCATCATGCTTACTAGACTAGTATATCTATTACAAACCAGAAACAAAGAGACCAAAGGAAGGAATATCATTTCCACTAGAGATCCATTCACTTTGTAGTTAGCAATGAAAAAAGGGCTCTTACTGCATTCAGGATTAAAAGCCCAGGATTTAGACTTGCATTGCTGTCAAGAATGGTTTGACAAATGGAAAGAAAACCAGTTTGAAATGGAAAAGTTGCCCTCCCTCTTCCCCAACCCTGATAGCAATAGGATATTCTCTGACAACTGGAGAAATTTGATGGTAGGAAACATGAACACCAAGTCATCAACTCAGCAATAAAATGGTTTGAGGCCAACACATTTCTGCCTTCACTTTGCTGATTTAAGAATGCAAAGTCTGAATGAACTTTGAAAATGAAATCAAAGACCTGAGACAGCCAGTTATTCCTTGTGAGTGACTGACTCAGGCACTATTGGTGAGACAGCCGATATCAACTCATTTAATTTTTGACTATGCATGAAAGGGAAGATGGGAGTATCAATTACTCCCTCCATCTTAGTTTGACTGACTTGACTGCTGGTGTTAATGTCAGGAAGAAGGAAATTTGACTGAACAATCAATAAAATGAGATTGGTGAAGTTTAAGATTCATTATGCTTGATTTGAGTTCCTCACAACTAAGTTTTGGGAGCTGATAATGCTGTGCCATGTCCTAGAGGGCACTGTTTAAAAGAAAAAGGGGAATCTATGATTCACATTTAGCTAACTCTAAGGGATATCTCCACTGCTAATTCCGACCTTATTGTTACCTTCATGGTGCAGCAATTTATTTATTTATTTTCCCTTTGAATTGTTCCAATGATATTTTATTCCAAAGTTTTGGAAGCAGAACCTTAAATTAATTAAGATTTGGCATGGAAGCTGCTTAATTGCTTGCTCTTAGAATGCAAGGAATTCAGGAGAGAGATGAAAACGAAGCAGAAAGTCATGCATAATACATCCCTGGTACCCCTCAGTGAGTGACCATTACACTGATGGGTGTTATTTAGTTAAAAAAATCAGTACCTAGTGCCAAGATTCTGGCATTTTCAAATACTCATTAGTGCTATCCTCTGGGGCTTAAGATAACGGTTATTAAGGAATGAAGCCCCGAGAGACAAACTGAAACCATGGCCGCTAACAAGTGACAGAAGTTCAGGTGTTGCCAGTTGAGTCACTTATGGAAGAGGCACATGGCTAAATTAGCTTTCAAAGTCTTAAGCTGAACATGTAAGGCCCACAAATGTCATGTGGCATATTCTCTGGA
The DNA here is from genome assembly GCF_019393635.1 of Dromiciops gliroides. NCBI lineage: Eukaryota > Metazoa > Chordata > Mammalia > Microbiotheria > Microbiotheriidae > Dromiciops > Dromiciops gliroides. Next base: position 592,862,179 of record NC_057861.1, on the reverse strand, counting down.
GGTTAAATTTAGGTTTTCTCCAGCTCAGGCTGCCAATTTTAAAGGAAGGAAAATGTCAACTAGTGTAGAGTTGAAGTGGAGGGTATATGTTGCTTGTGCTGATCCCACTGACACTGACATTAACTGTCTCTGGAAATATAAACCACAGATCTGCTTCAGCTGTCCCCAAACTTTCTGGGATTGCTTGTTAGGTCTTCAGTTTGCTCCAGTACAACACCAATTTGCTCCAGTTGACTTGACAGGCCTAGGTTCACTGCCACCCATTTGCCTGATGATAATTTAGCATATTTAGATGCAACCTTGGATGTGCTAGCATATGGAGGAAGGAGGGAGGGAGGGACAGGAGGAGAGGGAGAGAGAGAGAGAGAGAGAGAGAGAGAGAGAGAGAGAGAGAGAGAGAGAGAGAGAGAGAAAGAGAGAGGAGAAACAAGAGAGAATTGTTGGTCATTGGACCATGAGGACTGCAGGAGAGTAAATGTATTCAGAGCTTCTGATGCTTCAGAATATTAGAGAGTCAGAGAATGGGAGTAAGCAAAGTTCGGAGCTATTTCCTCTTGCTTTCTCATTTTTTCAGAAGATATATCACCAATAACAAAACTGTCAAGATTAAATTTCAAAATATAAACTGAATGAGAAGTCAAATTGCAGGTGATGATATTGCTTTATCCCCTGCCCCCATCAAAAGGTGTGAGGAACCTATTGCTGAGAAGAAGCCAGGAGGTAAATCAGATTACACTCAGTTGATTCAATGAATGGGAATTTTCTATTAACTGGATTGTCTGACTGTACTCAGCTTTAAGGGAAAAGCTTATGATGAGGTAACAGGAGAAAAAAGTGATTTATTAAAAAAAGGCTACTGTCCAGATTATTATCCAAATTTTTTACATTCTTTTCTTATATTCTATTTCTTGTACTAGACAATAAAGAAATATGGATAAGCTTCTGGTATCATTAATGAGCCAGACAGGGTAGGTTATCAGCCATTCACTGAAGCAGTGAAGTTATTGTATCCCATTTCAAAAGTGGATCCCCTTTCCTTCTTGATGGGGGGGGGCGGGGTGTAGGGAGAATAGCTCTCTTTCAGATCCTCCTCTTTCAGGGAAGTGGTTTTCCTTTTCAAATTATGTACAACAAGAATGGCATCAGATGATTTGAAAGTGAAAATAAACTATTGCATGGTTGGTGGAGCTGTGAATTAGTACAACTATTCTGAAAAGCAATTTGGAATTGGCAAATAAAATGAATAAACTATTCATACCCTTTGACTCAGAGATTCCCCTGTGAGGCTCTGAAGTATGCTTGAGTCAGCTGGAACTGGCTTAGGAGAGCCAGTTGTTACATTTTCAGCATGAATATTTACAGTTTGAAAATTAGCAAATGCTATAATTCAAGGCTTGGTTTATTGTTTGTTGATTATCTAGACTTGAGAAAGTGAAGGAGAAATTTAATAAAGATTAAACTTAGAAGTGTGTCATTTGTACTTTTTCTTTGGGTTGTTAAATGTTTACCTTCTCAGCTGTATATATAACCTAATTAGGTCTCTGACAAAAAGAAAGTTTCTATGTACACTCTAATACTTTCAGCTATATGTTTTGTGGTAGCTAAGACCTGGAAGCAAAGTAGATGCCCATTGATTGGGTAATAGCTAAAAAAATTCTGGCCCATTAATACAATGGAATATTATAATTCTGTGTACATTAAGAAATGATTAATGTGATGAATACAGAAAATCATGGAAAGATTTCCATAAAGTGATGCAAACAGAAGTAAGCAAAACCAGGAAGACAATATATACAATGATTACAACAATTTAATTGAAAGGACATCTACCTGAGAATAATTGAAAATGTATTTTAAAAAATTACAAAAAACAAGCTCAATCCCAAAGAAGAGATATAAGAAGATACCTATCTTCACCAATTCACAGAGATGGGAGGGAAATTCATGGGTATAGAACATAATATACACATATATATGCATATATGCATGTAGATACATGTATATGTATATATATGCGGATTTTTTCAATGTTTTGATCAGTTTTATTTATTTATTTTCTCTTTAAAAATTGGTTTTAAGAATTTTTTTTTTTGCCAGGAGTAGGGGAGTCATAGGAGGATAAATATTTGTTGAAATAAAACCATAAAATATCATTAACATCTATTAAAAATGATTTAAAAATAAAGTGAAAGCAAATTTGCATACATTTTGCCCTCATATCATGAGGCTTCTTATAAGTCTTTGTTTTAAGAGAAATCTGGCCCCAAATGTTGTTCTCTTTCTCTCCCAACTACATGGTATTCTCAATAATTTTATTTTGGAATACCAGCCTGTTTGCACTGACCAAGAATCCAAAATGCCTTTATAAAACCTATAAAATCTTAAAAATCTTTTTAAAAATTTAAATCCATTCTGAGTTTTGACTTCTCTTCTTTTCCAATATCACTGCTAGCATTCAAGCAAGTAGAATTAGTACAGATTCTCATGTTCATCTGAATTTTAATACATTGTCACACACATACTGAGAAACATCTAAATAATATCATTTAGATACATAGAATTTTTTTAATGGTCACAGTCTTCTCACAGAAGAAGAAATGGTAAGTGGGAACATTGGCCTGCTTTCCTATCTTTCTAGTTCTCCATTAAGGAAAAAGAGCAGAAGGAAAAACAGGATGAATCAAAGGTAATGGATCTCAGTCCTCCCAAGTAAGCTTTGAAGGAAGTTTTCAAGGCCACCTCACCAACTGCCCTAGTCCTGAATAATTCCATTTCTAGAACTCAAACTTGCAGCTCTTAGATCTTACTACTGTGATCTAAGGAACCACATTGTCTGGACAACACTTAGCTCAACTGGTGATGACTGAATTCAGTATATGGTTTCTGGCTGGGTTGCTATTCTAGTGCCAACTTTTGTCAAATGCCCCCATCCAAGGTCCTTCTCTTTACATTTCATTTGCTTGTTGCATCTTTTTTTGCTCATATAGGGCCCCTTCAGTGTCACAACCCAGTGCCCTCTGGATAATTTGCCCTCAGTTCAAGCCAAAGTTTCCTTAGAGCTTAGAAAACATTGGAGAAAGGGGGGACATTCACCAGCCAAGAAGCTTGCCTCTGCTTCTCCTTGCTTATGCCCAAGCCTGTTAGGAAGAGCTCTAACAAATATGTTAGACAATATGATGATAGACAATAAAAAATATGCCATATTCAGAACAATGACCAGAAAGATCCTCAGCTGTCAAAGAAAGATTTAATTATAATAATTGGATTCTATTTACAATGGGAAGAAAATAGAATCAGGCATTTTAAAAAGATTTTCAACAAAAAACACTGAAACATAGAACTGGTGATTTAGTATTGAATGGTACCTAGAGACCACCTAGTCTAATCCTGTGGAGAAGGAAATGGCCACCCATTTGAGTCATTGAGTCCAAACTTCTCAGTTTCCCAATGAGGAGGCTAAGGCCAAGAGAGAGAGTAGGTCACACAGTAAGAAATGGCAGAGCCGGGACAGCTAGATGACACAGTGGATAGAGCACCGGCCCTGGAGTCAGGAGGACCTGAGTTCAAATCTGGCCTCAGAAACTTAGCACTTACTAGCTGTGTGACCCTGGGCAAGTCACTTAACCCCAATTGTCTCACTAAAAAAAAAGAAATGGCAGAGCCTAGTTCAAACACAAATTCTCTGATTACAAATATATTATTCTTTCTTCTATTTGATGTTGACATCCAAATGAGTTTCCAGCATCCCTTTCTTATACCATTGCATAGTTCAATAGCCATCCTTTTCTTTCTATCTTAGCTTCAGGTACCTATAATCTACAAGTTTCTACCCCAAGCAAAACATGCCTCTCAGTAAAGGACCTGACCATATCAATATATTTTATGGCCTAGATTTGTTATTTCATTGGCATAAAGGACTCCTTTTAAAGAAAAGTACTATAAAATGTATAAAATCCCCCAGAAATTATATTAGCACAGTGTAGCAGAAGGGGCATCTGGGTGGCACAGTGGATAGAGTACAGAGTCTGGAGTCAGGAAGATTCATCTTCCTTACTTCAAACACAACCTCAAAAACTTACTAGCTGTATGACCCTGGACAAGTCACTTAACCTTGTTTGCCACAGTTTCCTCATCTGTAAAATGAACTGCAAAAGGACATGGCAAACCATTCCAGTATCTTTGCCAAGTAAACCCTAAGTAGGATTATGAATAATAGTTGGACATGACTGAAATGACTGAACAGCAATGTAGTGGAAAGAACAATGAACTTGAAGTCAGGAGAGAACTGGGTTCAAATCTCATCTCTGATAGGTCTTGGCTATGAATTCAAGATATCACATGCATAATAGCATTGCTTGCCTTAAAGGACAGAGGACGAACAACAACAACTATGAAGCAAGTCATTGTAAAATGGAGATAATTCCTACCTCTTAAGGGTTCTCGTGAGGATCAAATGAGGTTACATGCAAAGTGCTTTGCATAGTCATTATAATGAGCCATTAGTATGATTTCTTATTCTGTTCCACTTACCTGTTAGATGCTCCTGGTTGGGAGAGTAGCCATTCCTAGGTCCCTTGACCCCTAAGCATCTGTAATTATTTCTAAAGAGCATCAGTCCTCCTCCTTTCCTAGTGTAACAGGTCTAAGATCTCTCAGTATGAATAAATACTTTTCATGTTCCTGGGAGTTATGCATGAAGCTGGTAGTATCCCAACCAGACTCACCATCTGACTATCTCATTCTCTGGGTAGGAACTAAGCATAATGTTGCAAGCTGCCTGGCCCCACATCAAATGCTACTGCTCAGAATCTTCCTGGGCTTGTCCACCTTGTTTCATTCTGGCCTTTCTTTTCCATATAGAAGTTGGATGGAGAGAGAGAGAGAGAGAGAGAGAGAGAGAGAGAGAGAGAGAGAGAGAGAGAGAGAGAGAGATAAGGTAGGTATGTAGGTAGGTGGGTAGATAGGTAGGTAGAGAGAGAGAGAGATGCCTTCTTCCTACATATACAAATCCTACCCATCATTCAAAGTCAAACATAAGAATACCTCCTTCATGAAGTCTTCTCTGTCTCACAGTCTTCATTCATTTATCTCTAAGTATTTATAAACCCTTGCTCTGAATTATGTTCTTTAGGCTCTTCCTTTTCCTATCCAAATTCAAATGTACTCTTCCTCAAGAAGCTCCATCAGCTCCAACTTGCCTCTAGAATAAAATACCAACTCCTCTGGCATTTAGAATGCTATACAATCTCATTTCAGCCTATCTTTCCTGGATGATTATACATCTCTCTTTCTTAAAATCTCTGTGTTCTACTCAAACTGCCCTACTTGAAATAGACTTCAAGTATAACAGTTCATCTCCCACCTGGAAATTAGCTGGGTGGCACAGTAGATGGAGCACCTGGCCAGAGTCGAGAAGATCCAAGTTCAAATACTTACTAGCTGTGTGACCTTGGGCTGATCATTTAACTCCTATTTTCCTCAGGTTTTTTCAGCTCTAAAATGGAAAGAATAATAGCAGCTACCTCTCAGTGTTGTTGTGAGGATCAAATGAGATATTTGTGTTTTTTTCCTTGTTGTTTTTTTAAGTAATAAAAGTATTTTATTATTTTTCATTTACATGTAAAGATAGTTTTCAGCATTTGTTTTATAGGATTTTTAGTTCCAAATTTTTCTCCTATCCTCCCTTCCCTCCCCAATATGGACAGCAGTCTGATATAGGTTATCTATGTACAATCATATTAACCATATTTCTGCATTAGTAATATTGTGAAAGAAGTATCAGAACAAAAGGGAAAAAACCTCAAAAAAGAAAAAAAAACAGCCCCAAAGTAGTAACAGTATGGTTGAATCTGCATTTAGAATCCACAGTTCTTCTTTTTTTTTTTTCTGGATGTGGAGAACATTTTCCATCATGAGTTCTTTGAAATTGTTTTAGATTATTGTACTGCTGAGAAGAGCCAAGTCTATCACAGATGATCACCACACAATGTTGCTGTTTCTGTGTATAATGTTTTCCTGGTTCTGTTCCTCTCAGTCAGCTTCAGTTCATGTAAGTCCTTCCAGGTTTCTCTGAAATTCTCCTGCTCATCATTTCTTACAGCATAATAGTATTCCATTACATTCATATACCACAACTTGTTTAGCCATTCCCCAACTGATGGGCAATCCCTCAGTGTCCAACTCTTTGCCACCACAAAGAGAGCTGCTATAAATATTTTGTGTACATGTGTGTCCTTTTCCCTCTTCTATGATATCTTTGGGATACAGACCTAGTGTTAGTATTACTGGGTGAAAAGGTATGCACAGTCCAACAGCCTTTTGAGCATAGTTTCAAATTGCTCTCCAAAATGGCCAGATCTGTTCACAGCTCCACCAACAATGCTTTAGTGTTCCAATTTTTCCGCAGCTTCTCCAACATTTATTATTTTCCTTTTTTTTTGTCATATTAGCCAATCTGATAGGTGTGAGGTGATACCTCAGAGTTGTTTTAATTTACAGTTCTCTAATCAATACTGATTTAGGGGGCAGCTAGGTGGTGCAGTGGATAGAGCACCAGCCCTGGAGTCAGGAGTACCTGAGTTCAAATCCGGCCTTAGACGCTTAACACTTACTAGCTGTGTGACCCTGGGCAAGTCACTTAACCCCAACTGCCTCACTAAAAAAAATAAATAAAATAGTTATTTAGAACATTGTTTCATATGGCAATAGATAGCTTTGGTTTCTTCATCTGAAAACTGCCTGTTCATATCCTTTGACCATTTCTCAATTGGGGAATGATGTGCATTCTTATAAATTTGATTTAGTTCCCTATATATTTTATAAATGAGGCCTTTATCAGAAATACTGGCTGTAAAAATTGTTTCACAGCTTTCTGCCTTCCTTCTAATTTTAGCTGCATTGTTTCTATTTGTACAACCCCCTTTTAATTTAATGTAATCAAAATAATCTATTTTGCATTTCATAATATTCTCTGTCTCTTGTTTGGACATAAGTTCTTTTCCTCTCCATAGATCTGAAACATAAACTACTCCTTCCTCTCCTAATTTACCTATGGTATCCCACTTCATGTCTACATTATATCCATTCAAATGAGATATTTGTAAAAAACACTAAGTATAGAGCCTAGCACACAGCATGTCTTATATTAATGTTTATTCCTTTCCCCTTCCCATCTTTATGGCTATTTGTTCCTCTTCCTGGTTTTAACCCCATGCAACAAGATGTCCCTCCCAGGATAAACTCTTTACTTCTAAACTCACCACCTGGCTCAGCCTCTTCACTCCTCTGAGTGGAGGCCTGGGGGGCAGAGGACCAAATTTACCCTAATGGCAGACACCAGACTCTGATGTACCTCCATTTTGTGTCTCCTGCCTTGCCTGGTTTGAACTCCACCAAACAAGATGCCTTTGTGCTTATAGTACCTCAGGAGTCCTGTCCCCCCTTTCATTCCCTTCCCCCACCTTGTTGCCTTCCTGCCTCCTTTTGTGTGTTGTCTTCCTTTTTAGATTGTAATCTCCTTGAGGGCAGGGAATGCCTTTCTTTTTATTAATTGTATCCTCAGTGCATAACACAGTGCCTGGCACATAGTCAGCACTAAATAAATGTTTACTGGATTATATATGGTTGTCTTCTACTAGAATGATCTCTCTCTCTCTTTATATATTCCTCTTGGAAACCCAATGTCTTTCTTGGCTTAATTCAAGTGCCAATACCTACAAGAGGTCACTTGATTTCCCTTGTTATGTGTTCCTCTACAAATTATTTCATTTTATCCTCTCTCTCTCTGTAAGTATATATATATATATATATATATATATCTGTAAGTATATATATGTATGTGTATATGTATATGTATACACACATACATATATAAGTATATGTATATACATACACACATACACATAAATATATATATATGTGTATATATGTATATATGTGTGTGTACATATCTAAATACATGTTGTTTCCCCTTCAGTGGAATATAGACCCCTTGAAGACAATGGCAGTTCTATTTTTGTTTCAGTAACTCTATACTAGCACAATACCTGGTACATACTGGACATTTAATAAATGCTTGTTGAATTAGGTTGAATTGGTGGAGTCTTCTCTAGGTTAAATACATCACAAAGGTCTTGAACTATTTTTCATTTGCTATTGCTTGAAAATTATTATTCTTGTCTCCCTCTTCTGGATGTCCATGTTTCATACATATACACATACATACATATACACATATATGTGCATATAGATATATACATGCATGAATTGTGTAAAATGTATATATGTGTATATATTCTCTAAAATAGTTTTGTTATTGTTTTCAATAATTAATAATAATAACAATAGCATTCTATAGAACTTTAAAGTTTGCAAAGGGCTTTACAAATATTATTTCCTCTTATCCTTGTAATCATCCTGAGAATTAGGTGATATTATAATCATTTTTACAAATGAGGAAACCGAGGCAAAAAGTACTTAAATGACTTGCCCCAGATAATGAAGCTAATAATTGTCTAAGGTGGGATTTGACCTCACATCTTCCTGACTCCATGGCTAGCACTTTCTCCACTGTGCCACCTAACATTTATTTTATTTTCCATCCACAACCACTCCAACTCTCTCTCAACCACTTAGAAATAAAGAAGAAAGAAATCTTTGTAACTAATGTAGTCAAACAAACAAGTTCCCACATTGGCCATTCCACTAAATTCTCCACCAACACTTCAATATGGTGTGTAGAAAATGTGGAATTCTTAAAGGTTATGTGGTATAGTTGAAGTTCTTTTATATCCTACTAATCTGGAAAGGCTTTGAGCCAAAACCCCTGTAGCCAACGCATGTCCATCACCTGGGGACCACTCTAAAGAATTCAGAGAGGTTTACCACCAGAAGAAAAGTTTTTTGTTTGTTTTTATAAGTACCCAGCTTTAGCCTGGGTATGAAGGCTGCCTACTATGACCTAAAGTGGTTCTAGTTTGCCTCTATAGATGAAATGATGGAAACTTAGAGCATGAAAAGGGGTGTGTGTGTTAAACATACCATCATAATCTTAGTAAACATAGAAAAAACAAAGATCCTCCCCTGTCTTTAGGTAGTATGATAGTTCAATGGAAAGGATTCCAACTTGTGAGTCATAGAACATGAGTTCACATGTTATCTTTGACACTTACTCACTGTGTGAGCCTGGACAACTCACTGGAGAATGTAAGCACCTTGAGGGCAGAAACTATTTCATTTTTGTCTCAGTATCCCTGCTCAGGCCTAGCAAAGTGCCTGACACATAGCAGGTAATCAGTAAGTGCTTGGGGTATTGAATTGATGCATCTCTTCTTCTGCCCTGCCCCACTTACCTCTCTCATACTTGTTGCAAGGATCAAGCAGGATAATGGATATGAAATTAATCTGCAAATTTCAGTAGCTCAAGGTTTGATTATTATTTAGAGCCAAGGGGGAAGCTAATTCTATTAGGTATGGCAGGCAAAGAGTCTGGCCACAGTGCAGAGTTGCTGAAAGCAGCAGGAGAGAAATCCTTGCAACTCCAGGAAGGAGATGGTCAAGCTGTTTTAAGGGGGTCCACATTTCCATTTCTAACTAAGATGTGTGGAGTCTGTTCTTCTTTTTCCTGTGCCCATCTGAGGCAGTGGATTGGTTAGTGCCTGGAAGGATATCTTCCATCACATTAGCCACTAGCATCCCGCTTGGAAAGAACAATAGTTTATCTGCTTTAGAAACTATGACTCAAAAAAAAATTAAATAAAAAAAAGGGGTAGAGATTTGAACTATCAAATAGTGACTAGAAATACCTTCTCAGAGAAGGGCATATTATTCTGGTCTTTCCCAGCATCTTTTGATTGAATTTTAAGCTTTGTGACAAACTGGAAAAATAGTAGTGATCCTATGAATCCTTCCAGTGATGAGCTTCCAGAAACACAATGTGAAATTCAGCACCCCTGATGAATCCTCCCCCTGGCAGATCTCAAGGGGGCTGGGCTGGTTTTATATTGGCAGCTGGACTCTGGCTTCCTGGCCTCACAAATGCTGATGGGTTTGCCAGCCCAAATATGCTAGCAAGTGCCTGGAGTTTATAGGACCATAGAATTATGGATTTTATAGCCAGAAGGGAACTTAGAGGTCATCTTGTCCAACCCTGTCATTATATATCCTTTGACAGGGGATAAAACTGTGAAAAGACCATTGAACTTGGAATAGGCTGATTTGGGTCAGACTACTGGCTCTGCCACTTACTAAAAATGTGTGACCTTGGATGAACCTTTTAATGGCACTGAGCCTCTTTTTCTCTACCTGGAAGAATGGGAGTAAATGAGACTTGCTTGATCTGCCTTGCAGGTAGAGAATCAAAGGAAACAATGTATATCATGTACATGGTACATGTATAGAAAATAATAATATAATATATAGTGCGATAATGTGTATAGTATAGTATATATATATACATGCACACAAAACATACGCATATGTACATATACACATACACACGTGTGTGCATATATGTATGTATATGCATATATGTGTATAGATAGATAGAGTTTTCTAATGAGAAAACATTAAAAAATGTAAGGAGTTAATACATTTAAAATATAAGGTGTATGTGATTTAATATAATTGCCAGAGAATGGGTTTTAACTGAGTGAAGGGGGGAGAGGTAGTAGCAGAGCTGTAATTAAACATTTTTTGTCCCTAGGCCAATTATCAGAAATAATATCTAGGGATACCTGGGATGAGTGACAGGAATCATGCTCTCAGTTTGGGGGAAGGGTTGCAGAAGAAGGATCAAACTAGAATATAGGAATTCACCCCTGTCTGCCATCTGGTAGCTCATTTTAACTCATTTTTCTTGATAACTAGGCACTAAACTAGATTTTAGTTGCTAAAGAATTGTGAATGCTGTCACTGCCCCTGAAATTTGGTGCCTTGGGGCAAAGCCCCAGTTGTCCCATCCTATTTATGGCTTTAAGCAGGGGAGCACTGGATTCCTGTGGGGTGGGTGGAATGAGGCATCACAGAGGAGGGGAAAGGAGTAAAAGGAGGAGACTGAAGACCCAGTACCCTAAAGACCAACTTTTTATTTTTTTTCCCTGAGGAAAAAAGAGGCAAGTGGTAAGTTTGGTTAACTTTGCTTTGGGGATGAAGAAATTGAAGTTCCCTAAAGACATTCAACATTTAAGGGCTTATCAGGAAAAAAAAAATCCCTGGTGATTGATCATGCCTCTGGGCTCCTCTCATAAGACCTCATTGTCTCTTCAGAACTGGACTATTTATCCCCTAAGCTGTAGCAGTGTTGGCACCTTGATATTGAGAAAAAAATACTCAAGGCCTTCAAGTTTGAGAAGGCTGGATTTCTAACTGCATCTGATGGATTGGCTGTTTTAGCTCCATGTGTCTTCCTCAGGGACCTGAGCTGGCAAGCTTGTAGGGGTCACAGTGGTCCTTAACATGCTGTGAGAATTCAATGTATCCTGTGCTGATGACTCAGCTGCCACAAGGCACTTTCTGAATGCACAATTTGTCTAGTATTTCATGCTTTTCTCCTTTCGTAAGGCTTCTGAGCTTGGAATGTTATGAAGTGAAAGCCTCGTGTGTGTGTGTGTGTGTGTGTGTGTGTGTGTGTGTGTGTGTGTGTGTGTGTGCGATATGTGTGTTTGTATGAAAACATCTGTATTAGTATTTGTTGTATGTTTAAGGGAGTGTTTGTGTACATTTTTATGCTGTGCACAGATGAGGTGTGCCTTTCAACTAGTAGACTATGAACTTAAGTGATTAAGAGGGGACCTTTGCCCAGAAAGAACTCCCTTGTCCAGGTGCCATAGTGCCTGAAATTCCACCATTGTAGATTAATTCGTTTAGGTCAAACTCCTCTGAGAGGAGTAGACAGAGTTCTAGACTTAAAGTCCAGAAGATTTGGGTTAAATCATGTTCCTGATACTTTCTAGCTAAGTGACTGTGGGAAAGTCACTTAAAGTCTCTCAGACTCAGACTCAGAATCTAGAAAATGGAGGAGTTGATCTAGATTGCTTCTAAGGTCCCTTTCAGCACTAAATTAATGCTCCTATAAGCTCCTTTTGAAAACACAAATCCTCACTCCTCCATAAAAATTAATGCATTGTCACAACATAGTACAAATTGGTTTCAGATCATTGTGGGTATGATACCTAAGCACCAAAAGTGGAGAGGTTGTAGGAATGGGGGTGGGGATATGGCTAAGGGGAGAGCAAGGAATGAAAAGAGCTAACAGAAAGTAGGGATGGATGCCAAAGGCCAAATTCTCCAGCTTAACAATTTTCTACAAGTCTAGCCTTAAGTATTTGGAGATCCTTGTCTCACTATATCTAGTCTTTCTGTTCTACCCTAGACCTACAATCCACAGCTAACAGACAGAGTCTGGGGAGCATTTGGCCCTATTGATCAGAAAGTGGGGCTGGAGAGAGAGATTTAAAGTCACCCTCATCCCTATGAACGCTGTGCGCTCAGCCTCACAAATGGAAGGTACTTGTAGTTATAACCCAGTTGGCTCTGAGACAGGTTAAGTTCTAGTAAAGGAGGAGAGATTTTTTTAATTGTAAATTGAGTCACAAATTCATAGGTCTTTTGAGTGCTGGTGAAAAAAATCTACTGGGTGTCTATGCAATAAAAGCAGCTCACAGTGCTTTTGCTCAGCGTGTGTGACATATTGTGTAGTTTGCCAGACCCATCTGTTTAGTCAGGCATTAGCCTGATGATGGGGGATGATAGGCCATTTCTGAAGCAGACAATAGGTACTTAAATGTTGTTCTTTGCTTTGGGCTCATGGGCCCAGAGGCTTACCTAAGGGCACATTGAAAAACATAAGTAATAATCAGTCATATGTGTTCCTTTTCCCTTTTAATATTTGAAAGAGAGAAACTCAAAGGATTGGTACCATCATTGCCTTGTAGGGGTTTTTTGGGGTTTTTTTTTCAAGAGTTATCTTTTTAATGCAGTATTGGATGCTAACAAGTATCCTTAGAACCTTGGACATAGTGTTATAGATTTGATTACTTGGGATATTTAAAATATTCATCTTGGCAATGATACGGTTTATATGTATTCTACCCATGTTTGCATCAGCATGTCTAGCCATCACCAAAAGTCCTTTCAGTCCTGCTCTCTTCCACATTCTGATATCTTTCTTGGTAGGAGTTGACAGTGGCTCTCAGTGGTGCTGAGGGGTTTATTTAATGAATAAAAATAATAATACCTTAAGTGTAGCGGGCTCTCCATAGACTGTTTGTTGAATTCAATTGCTTTGCACTGGACATTCAGTCTTACCTGAAATATAGTCAAGGGAATCCAGCTCTCATTCCAATCAGGGCAGTGGGGCTGTGTTTTGGAGAAGCATGATGAATAGGAACAAGCAATGGATTGGGAGTCAGGAAAGACTTGGGTTCAAATCCTACCCATGGGGGGCAGCTAGGTGGTGCAATCAATAAAGCACCAGCCCTGGATTCAGGAAGACCTGAGTTCAAATCCAGCCTCAGACACTTACACTTACTAGCTTTGTGACCCTGGGGAAGTCACTTAATCCCTGTTGCCCCACAAATAAACAAACAAACAAGCAAACAAAGAAACAAACAAATAAATAAATAATAATCTTACCTATGGTACATAATGGTTGTGTGACTATGGGCAAATCACCTAACTTCACTAAATGTCAGTTTCCTCATCTTTAAAATGAAAACATTAATCCTTGAATTCCACAGGGTTATCATGAGTGTCAAATGAGGTAATGTGTATATAAAATACATTGCCAACATTAAAGTGCTGGCTATTTTATTATTAGAAGACGTGCATAACCTTTTTCTGGAGCCAAATTGTTATTCCTAAAGCACGGGTCCCTCTTTTCTCTAGGATGAAATACAAATTCTTCTATTTCCTTCATCTACTTCAGTTTCCTCAGCATTGTAGTAGATGCTCTTTAAGGTTCCTTCTACCTCTAGATCTATGACCTATGGCCTTGCCTTTCCACACTGATTCCATATTTCATGAACATAAAGTTCTAGATACAATGGCAACTTTGCTGTTCCTGGTATACAGCATTTCAATGCTCATCTTCATTTCTTTGTGCAGGCTATCTCCCATGCCTGAAAAGCCCTCCCTCCTCATCACTCCCTCATGGAATCCCTAGTTCCCTTTAAAACTCAGTTTAAGTGCCACTTCCTATACTAGATGGTGCAGTAGATAGAGGACTAGCCTTGAAGTTGGGAGAACCTGAGTTCAAATCTCACCTCAGACACTTACTAACCGCATGACCCTGGACAAATTATTTTACCACAATTGTCTTAAACATATGGGGCCATCTCCAGATGTATATCTTGCCACTGGACCCAGATGGTTCTGGAGGAGAGAATGAGGTTGATGACCTTGCACAGCCTTCCCTCACTTATAATCCAATTCATTGCTAGTCATGACATAACCTCCTTATGTCATGGCCCTCTTTGGGAATGAAGGACCACCAGCACCAACAACTAAATCATGAAGCAAGACCTGACTTCAAAGTCTACCTCAGAAATGTACTCCTTGTGACCCTGAGCAAGCCACATAACCTTTGTTTGCTTCAGTTTCCTCATCTATAAAATGAGAGGCTTGGATTCATTGGCTTCTAAGGTCTCTTTCATCTCCACAGGTAGTATTCCACCCCTTTGAAAATGATAGTGCAGCTATTTTGTATGTGTTGTATTGACTTCTCTGCATGCATGATTTTTGTTCCAGCCCATCCCTCCCCACCAGTAAACGCAAGCTTCTTACAAGCAGGGACAGGTTCATTTTCATCTTTGATCCTCTAGCACATAGCTCAAAGCTTGGAATATAATAGGCACTTAATAGAGACTCCTTGAAAGCATGAACCTTTGGGACAGAATAAAGACATTGATAAGTTAGTAAAGTACAATAAACTAATTAATAAACACCCCTGCTATGCGCAGGCACATAGTCCAACTCTCACTGTCTCTGTCTGTTTCTGCTACTATCTCTTCTTTCTTCTCTCCTTCCAGCTCTCTCTCTGTCTCTCTGCCTCCTTCTTCCTTTCTTTCTCTGTCTCTTCTCTCTGTCTTTGTCTTTGTTTCTGTCTTTCTCTTTCTCTCTCACCTTGTAGAAGTACAATGACCATTCATGAGCCTGACTCCACTGGTCATATGCACAGAAGCTTTGATATGCTACACTTCTAACGTGGGCTTATTATTCCTCCATAGGCAGCTAGGTAGCCCCCTGCTCTAGAGTTCACCATATTGATGGTAGAAATAGTATAGACACTTGATTAACTTTAGCTTTATTGTATGCCAGAGCTCCCAAACTCAAGCTATCCATCAGTCTCAGCCTCCTCAGCAACAAGGATTACAGACATGCAGTATGCCCATTGATAGTTATTATTCTTTGAAATCACCTTCATTTTTGGGGGGGGATATGCTTATATTTAAATACAAGTTAAAGCACAAAACAATCTCAAAGAAAACTTTTTTTTGAAATCCCCTCCTTCTTTGGGGGAGGGATATGGATAGTTATTATTCTTAAATAGATTACAATCTTGTTGGATAACGAGAATAGGACCAACTTTATATGAAGGGTGGTAAATGAGTGGTAGAGACAGCAGGTTTAATAGGAGTTCAAAGAAGAGAACTCTTCACAAAAATATAGATAGATCACTGTAGCCAGAGAGGTCAGGGACATCCCAAGCATTCCAGATGGAAAGGCATTCCAAGCTAGGCAGAGACAGGGAAGAAGGATGGCAAGAAAACACAAGAGATGCTCACTTTGTATTGACTCATTTTGTATATGTTCCCTTAATCCTATTCATTCAGTTATTCAGTTCAAGTCAAAATTTATCAAGTACCTGTGATATATAAGGCCCTTAGTGTACTTAAAAGAATTTTTCTTAAAAAAGAATCAAAATCCTCCTTTAAGATGTGTGAAATGACCATTTTTCCTGGAGAGAGAGAGAGAGAGAGAGAGAGAGAGAGAGAGAGAGAGAGAGAGAGAGAGAGAGAGAGAGGAAAATGCCCTAAATAAACATCCTTCTGACCCTTATCTAGACCCAGGTTCATTTACTGACAGTGTGTGATGTAGAGGGAAGATGTCCCATTCTCCTTCAAATCCAGAATACAGAGCCTGGAGACTATGAGGAAAAGAGTGATCCAAATTTGTGAGAAGTCTCCTGATATAAAAACAGCATTATCACACAGTGGGAGCTTGAGGAACTGGGCAATCGTCATATTTTAAATAACTCTCAGTTTGAACAATAGCCCAGAAAACAGTAAGCCCTGTCTTTTAACATAAGTCAGGCAGACAGCAAGGAATCAAGGGGGAGGTGGCCATGTAGGCTACCAGAGCTGTTCTGAGGTGGGGCATGGATCAGGGGGAGATACATGAGCTTTATCTGTATGAGCCAAATTGGCTTCCGTGGTGGGGAAATGATGTGTTCAGTTGAGCTGACAGGTCGCCAAAGAAGCCTTTTGATATGACGGGAAAATAACTCCTGTGTTTAACCTCCCTATACAGAGATGATAATACTTCAGAGCAGAATAGGCATCCTAACCGTGGCTCAGAACAAGAGTATCAGTGACATTAAGCCACCTCAAATAAAACTGCCTGAGGTGGGACCAAATCAGGATGCTGTGCCAAGTGTGTGAGAGGCAGCCTGGTGGAGTGGAAATAACACTGGCCTTATAGACAGGAGACCTAGTTTGGAGCAGTATGAATGGGGTATCATTTGGTGCCAGAGAGCTTGGGTTTGAGTATTTAACTATTCCAACATTGGCTAAGTTTTCAATCCTCCTCAGGCCTCATTTTCCTCACCTAAAAATGGACTAGATTGTCTCTGAAGTCCCTTTATGTTCCAGATCGATAATACTATCCTTATCCTATGCAATTCTCATTTTATCATCCCCAGCAGGATTTGTATGTTAATAGAGTTCAAAGCCTAAATCTATCTAAAGTTCTTAAAAGTAGAGTCTTAATTGATAAGTGGTTGGGGCATTGGACTTGTAGTGGAGAAGAGCTGGGATCAAATCTTACCTCTTATTAGCTATGTGACCCTGGGCAAGCCATTTCTGTCAATGAGTTTCCTCATATTTAAAATGAGGATGCTGGTTGATTGCCTCTAAGGTCCCTTACATCTATGAGCACAAGCCAGGAATTTTAGGTACCAGCAACCAGCTGAGTTTCATTATTAGGAGAGGGGGTCCTGAGGAGGGGAATTAAGGAGGTCTTCAATGAGGACCCCTGAATCCAGATCACACGCTGTGGTCTCTTTTGTAGTTCATGGATGACCTTGTGTGTATCTCTTTGACTCTGTGTATTTGCTTGCATGAGTGTGCATATAAAATATTAGCTTATTTCCATGTAAATTATGGAAAAATCCAAGTTCTAACAGCACAAAGTTTGCCTTTTCATTAGGTGCCAATGGCCAAAACTTCCTGTTGTCTGCAGAGAAAGGGCTTGGTGTGATGCCTTGTGGAGGAGAAACTCTCCTGAAGATTTTCTGCAGATGCTGATGCTAAAAACAATTCCACAAGTAAAATGAAGCCTACTTCCTCCCCTCCCACCTATCTCTTCAGTCATCAGTCAATCAATAAACATTTATTCAACACCTACTATAATTCAGGCATTGTGCTGGAGATATAGTGAAACCAAAAGCCAGTTCCTGCTGTCCAGGAACTCCCAATCTAATGAAAAAGGCAATAAGCAAAATCAAAACATAAGATACAGATAGCTATATATACATATATATGTATCGATAACTATATCTATATCTTATGTTTTGCTTTTGCTTATATATACACATATATATGTGTGTATATGCATATATGTATATGTATTTGCATGTATATATGTAATTATTAATAACTAATATCTTGGGGCAATTCAATACTTTCCCTTTATTTCAAAGTCCTGACTTCCCCCACTCCAAGTTCCAGTTCTCCTTGAAAATAAGATAACATTGAATCTCTTCATCTTGGTCAGGCCCAACCCAAGCTCACAAGGAATCTTGGGTAGAGACAGATCCATTTATCTAGATAACTGAAGGATTCTCTGTCCAGAGAGAGAGGTCACTCCAAGGGGGAGGACACTATCTACAGGGGGAGGGGGAGGATTGAAAAGGACAGTCTTTGAATTGATAACCCAAGGCTGAAGACAATCCATCTGCACCGGGGTCAGTTCTTGACCCCATTGAACCACCTACTGTTTCAAGGGTATAAAAACTCTGTGTCCCATCACCATGATTGTCTTTGATCAAAGAGAAACTTCCGATGACCACCCTTTTTTAATAACCTGTTGGTCTTATTAATAAAATGATTAAATTACCCAGAAACAATGTCTTTCATAATTTAAAATCATACATACATGATAAATAGGAAAATGAACAGAAGGAAGGTACTAGCATTAAGAGGGATTGGGAAATGCATCCTGTAGAAAGTGAGACCTTAGTGGGCATTTAAAAGAAACCAAAGAAGCAAGTAGACAAAACTGAGAAAGGAGACATGAGGGACTTCCTGGAGCTGAGAGGTGAACTGTCATGTTCATTGAACAGCAAGGTCAAGGTCACTGAATCAAAGAGTACATGGTGAAGAGAAATGTGTAAGAAAACTGGAAATATGGTGATGGTGGAGTAGATTATGAATAGCTTTGAGCAACAGAGGATTTTGTATTTGATCTTGGAAAAGATACTGGAGTTTGCTGAATATGGGATTGACAAGTGATCTGACCAAGGTCATGGCAGCTGGTGGGGGTTAGATTGGTTCTGTTTGGCTCCTAAGGGCAGAATCAGGAACCAAGTGTGAATTAAACAAGTAACAAATTTAACTTGAGTGGCAGGAAACACAGTATATCATTTTGAGCTATCTAAAATTTGAATAGGTTGTCTTGAAAGCTTGTGGGTTCCCTGTCCTTGGAGAAGCAGGAGAACAATCATGGTTTGATACAGTGAGGATTCATTTCAGATGACTACTGTAGTCCCCTCCAGTTTTCAAATGATGTGACTTGGATTTTGTGAAAGAAGTAGAAATTTAATTAGATCCCTGACCCCCATTCCCTCCTGGCCCCATGTCTTGGTCCAGTGCCATTTCACCTCACCATGCCAGGTGACCTAACTTATTTGAGTAATAGAAAGTATTTCCAAGAGAAGACTACATCCCATCTTATGCAAGGTAATGTAGAGGGTAGCCCATTTCTCAGTCTCCTTAACCTCCTTGTTTGTAGGATAAATAATCAGCACAGATAGAAGTGACAATTGTGTATGCGACTCATGAGCTCATATCTGAATGTCCTGGGAACGAAGAAGCATTGCTTAAAGGTGCTCCGTGTTGGCTGTGTTACTAAAATGTTGTCAGTTTGGAAGAGAAATCACATATAACATTGTTTGGGCCATTCACATTCATCTGAGGAGGGAGAGAAGGAATCCATTTGGAGTCCAATTCTGTACCTTATAAATAGACATATATAGCACCGCATACATTATTAATATGGGGTTATTGCCTGCTTTATTGGATTCACTCCTGCTCTTCTCTAGGGAAGCCATGGAAAATAGGAAGATTGCACAAATGCCCCCATTAACTAGAATCACTATATACAAAGGAAATAAGATTGTACAAATACCAGTATTCACTTGAGTCACTCCCTACAATTCAAATAACATAATAACCCATAATGCATACATGTAATCCCCATAGCTGCTATCTGAAGTATTCTATACTGTCCTTATCTAAGTTTCTCATGTCACTGGAGGGGCAATGCAGAAATCAAGTTATGCTAAAGGAGCCCACTTCTCAATCCAAAGAAAGAGACCTACTTAGTTTCTGTCCAAAGGTAACACTGAGTATCTTATGTCAGTGTTGTTAAAGCAATGGCAAAATAAACTTGGAAGAGAAACTATATTAGATTCCCAGTCATTCTTTTCATCAGTGCCCAGCATGTTTGGTGGAATGAGGTATTCTGTTTATTCAGTGCCTTGCACATAATTGGAACTCAATAAATATTTACTTAATTGAATGAAATCAAGGAATCTGGCTAATCTATTATTCTCCATGCCTGAAATGCCTTCCACCTGTTTCTCTGCCAGTTGAAATCCAACCAGTTCTGAAAAGACCCAACTCAAATATTCTTCTCTTTCTGTAGCCTTCTTTGATTTTCCCCCTCCAAGCCAGAAATATGCTCTAGGGCTACTTTGTAGCCATCTCAGCCCCTTTCCCATTCTACTGAGATCATGTCCTACACCCGGGCCATCTTATTGCCAGCCTTGGCAACTGCCTTACTGCCTGGACCAGAAACCAAAACTCGGGGGTTTTAACCCCTTTATCTCCAGAACATCTGCCTTTAGGCCCAAATCTCAAGATTGGTGACTATGTCTAGATAACATAGCTTACTATTTAGTCCTTACCCATTGGCTTTCTTTCTTGACAATTTAGCCAAACTCTTTGTCTTTGCATGGTATTGTTCCCATACCAGTTTTGGAAGCAAGATCAAGTTAGCTTTACCTTTGTTCCTGTAAGAGATGTGAGGAACTTTGACCCTTGGCCTTTCCTTCTGTCCCTATAACTTTCTGGACCAATACCAATAATATAACTATATCAATGAGTACAGTATCAATAGAAGCAGCATACTGTATTAGAATGTAAATTTCTTGAGTACAGAGAAAGTTTTTGCTTTCATATTTGTACATACAGCACTTAAAACTCTTGACATATACTAAGCACTTAAATGCTTTTTCATTGATCAATTAATTCAGATAATCATTCATTCCTTTACATTTCTGTATACAATCTATGCACTCAATGAGGCACTCATGTCCTTGGACACTGCCTTCAAACATGGCCAAATTTCTCCTAACCTTAAAAAAAATCTTAATGTCCTCACAAGTTTTTGTCCTATATCTTTCCTCTCTTTCTCTGCCAAAGCCCTAGAAAAATCTATCTACAATTGTTGCCTATACTTCCTCACTTCTAATTCTGACCTCATTACTCAACCGAAATAGCTTTCCAAATTTATCCTCATCACCTCTGTAGCAATGCCCTCCAAACTGATCTCTTTCCTCAAACCTCAAAGCCAATCTTTCCTTTAAAGAGATTCTGAAATGGTTTTCCTTAAGTGTAGGTCTGACCAGGTCTCTTCCCTACTCAGTTAACTCCAATGGGTCCCTACTGCATCTGAGATCAAATATAAACTTCTCTGTTTAGCTTTTAAAGCCCATCACAACCTGGCTCCAACCTATCTTTCCAGTATGATTATACATTATTCTCCCTCCTGCATTCTCCAGTCCACCTAAACTTGTTTACTTGTCTACATCATGCACTCACATGATGTTCCATTATTTATCTTTGTGTACTACTTGCACGATCTACTTCATGTAGCTGTTGTTGTTGTTGTTTTGTGGGAAAAGGGAATGAAATGTTTCATGGGCTTTAAAGTGCAAAAGACATGTCTATTACTGTTAAATGATTTCTACTCTTTCAGATCTCATCTTGAATATTAATGTTCAATTCTGGGAACTATGGTTTAAGGATGATATTGAGAGCTTTTGACAAAATAAAGCACCCATTCCTAATAAAAACACTAGAAAGCTTAGGAATAGGTAGAGATTTCCTTAAAATAATAAGCAATATCTACCTAAAACCATCAGCAAGTATTACATGTAATGGAGATAAGTTAGAGGCCTTCCCAATAAGGTCAGGGGTGAAACAGGGATGTCCATTGTCACCTCTATTATTTGATATTGTACTAGAAATATTAGCTTTATCAATCAGAAAAGGAAAAAAAATTAAAGGAATTAGAATAGGCAAGGAGGAAACAAAACTATAACTCTTTGCAGATGATATGGTATACTTAGAGAATCCACTAAAAAATTATTTGAAACAATTAACAACTTTGGCAAAATAGCAGGATATAAAATAAATCCACATAAATCACCAACATTTCTATACATGACCAACAAAGTCTAGCAGCAAGAAATAGAAAGAGAAATTCCATTTAAAGTAACAGTTGACAATATAAAACACTTTGGAGTCTACTTGCCAAGACTAATCCAGGAACTCTATGAAGACAATTACAAAACACTTTTCACACAAATCAAATCAGATCTAAATAATTGGAAAATATTAATTGCTCATGGATAGGCAGAGCTAATATAGTAAAAATGACAATTCTACCTAAATTAATTTACTTATTCAGTGCCATGCCAATCAGACTACCTAAAAATTATTTTATAGAGCTAGAAAAAATGATAACAAAATACATCTGGAAAAACAAAAGGTCCAGAATATTAATGGAACTAATGAAAAAAAATGCACAGGAAGTTGGGCTAGCTGTACCAAATCTGAAGCTTTACTATAAAGCATCAGTCATCAAAACTATTTGGTACTGGCTAAGAAATGGAGTGGAGTATCAGTGGAATAGATTAGGCACAGGAGACACAGTAGTAAATGAACTTAATAATGTACTGTTTGATAAACCCAAAGACTCCATCTTCTGGGATAGGAACTCAGTATTTGACAAAAACTGCTGGGAAAACTGGAAGATAGTATGGCAGCAACTAGGTATAGACCAACATCTTACACCTTATACTAAAATAAGGTCAAAATGGGCACATGGTTTAGACATAAAAGCTGATAGCATAGGTAAAGTAGCAGAGGAAGTAATAGTTTACCTCTCAGATCTTTGGAAAGGAGAATAGTTTATGACCAAACAAGAGATAGAGAATATTATGAAATGCAAAATGAATGATTTTGAATACATTAAATTAAAAAGTTTTTGTACAAACAGAAACATTGCATCCAAAATTAGAAGGGAGGCAGAAAGCTGGGAAACAATTTTTATAGCTAGTACTTCTGATAAAGGTCTCATTTCTAAAATATATTGGGAACAAAATCAAATTTATAAGAATACAAGTCATTCCTCAATTGAGAAATGGTCAAAGGATATGAACAGGCAGTTTTCTGATGAAGAAATCAATGCTATCCATTGCCATATGAAAAAATACTCTAATTCACTATTTATTAGAGAAATGCAAATTTAAACAACTCTGAGGTACCTCCTGACACCTATCAGATTGGCTAATATTACAAAAAGGAAAATAATAAATGTTGGAGAAGCTGTGGAAAAATTGGAAACACTAATGCTTTGTTGGTGGAGCTGTGAGCTGGTCCAATCATTCTGGAGAGCAATTTGGAATTATGCCCAAAGTGCTTTGACCCAGCAATACCACTTTTGGGTCTTTTCTCCAAAGAGATCATAAAAAAGGGAAAAGGATCCAGATGTACGAAAATATTAATAGCTGCTCTTTTTGTGTTGGCAAGGAATTGGAAATTGAGGGGTTGCCCTTCAATTGGGGAATGGCTGAACAAGTTGTGGTATATGAATGTAATGGAATACTATTGTGCTGTAAGAAATGATAAGCAGGCAGATTTCAGAGAACCCTGGAAGGACTTGCATGAACTGATGATGAGCGAGATAAGCAGAACCAGAAAAACATTGTACACAGTATCATCAACATTTTGTGTTGATCAACTATGATAGACTTGATTCTTCTCAGCAATACAATGGTCCAAGGTAGTTCCAAAGGACTCATGATGGAAAATGCTCTTCAAATCCAGGAAAAAAAAAAAAAGAACTGTGGAATATACATGCAGATTGAACCATACTATTTCTTTTGTTTTTGGTGCTGTTGTTTTTCTTTTTTGAGGTTTTTCCTTTTTGTTCTGATTCTTCTTTCACAGAAAGACTAAAGAAGAAATATGTTTAATGTGATTGTACATATATAACCTATACCAGACTACTTGCTATCTTGGGGAGGGGGAAGGGAGGGTAGGGAGGGAGAAAAAGATGGAAACTTGAAATCTTATAAAAACAAATGTTGAAAACTATCTCTACATGTAACTGGAAAAAAATAAAATACTTTTATAATAAAAAGAATCATATTGAGAAGTTATAGAGTGGAAAGAAAAACATAACTAATGTAGTGAAACTCTTGAGTGTATTTCATATATAGAGCAGATGAAGAGGTGGTTCTATTTAGCCCAGAGATATGGTAGACAGGATTATAATTTTATTTCTAGTCCATATTTAAAGAACCATCTTTTTGAGGAAGGATTAGATGTGTTTGGTTTGGCCCCAGAGGGTTGAACCAGGAGTAGTGGGTTAAAGTTACAAAGATGTAAATTTAGATTTAATATGAGGAAAAACTTCCTAACAATTAGAACCCCAAGTGAAATGGGTTTCCTCAAGAGGTACGAGGTGCTAGCTTCCCCTGCCATGGAGATCTTCAAGAAGATACTGATATATAACTAGACAGGCATATTATGGTGGAGATTCCTTTCAGGAATGGGTTGGAATAGATATCTATTGAAGTCCCTTCTGACTCTCAGATTCTGTGATTCTGTGCATACATGTAATCTCAATCTAATTCAACTGAACAAGCATTTGTCAAGTATATACTATGTGCAAAGCAATATACTACTTCATGGAGAATACAGTGATAAAAGGGAGGAAAAGTCCCTCTCTTAAAAAGTTTAATTTTTACTTAATTCTTTTAAAATTGATTGTCAGGGGCAGCTAGGTGGCACAGTGGATAAAGCACCGGCACTGGATTCAGGAGGACCTGAGTTCAAACCTGACCTCATACACTTAACAGTTACTAGCTGGCTGACCCTAGGCAAGTCACTTTACCTTCATTGCCCTGCAAAAAACACAAACAAATAAAAATTGATCGTCTTTGTCAATCATGTTATATGGGTGCACATGTATATAGGTATATATGTATACACAAATACAAACACACCAGCCATGCCATATATGGTCATGTACACGCACATGTATATACATGCATGCATGTATATAACAAACAACATATGTATGTGTATTAAGATAATTCACATGTGTGTTTAAATGATTTATACATGCATGTATATTGTGCCTGTATATGTTGCATATATGCTAAAACTACAGTGTTATGCATATAGTGAGCACTACTTAAATATTGTTGGGAATGAATGGTAACTCTCTCTTACTCAGAACATTTCAGTTAATCAGAATTCTTCACCCCTGCAAGATAGCATCTATAAAATATTCACTCCATGTAGCACTTTCCATGACATGCAGAAATGGTAAAATACTGTTAAGACAGCATCTTGAATGAGCAATAAGAGCACAAGAGACTCTTTCAAGAGACAGTCTTGAATTTCTGGAACACTCCTTTAGCCACAACAAAATCATTACAGATTTCCATATTTGTGGTAGAAACACCTAAGTAGTTCATATTGCAGCAATATTCCATGCTGAATCAAGCTATCAGACCTTGAGATGAATGATGGAAACAGCGTTGAAAGTTATTGTATCATCATGGTCACAATGGAGCAGTTTCTGCAGGTCCTCCTCCTCTTCTCCAGGAAAGTGGCATAAAAAAGAGCTTAAAGTTATGCCATTTTATCATTATGAAAAAATTACTCATGGTTAATGAACTTGAAGACTAGGTTGGAGTCTTTTTTCCTACAGTTGTTTGGCAAGGGAAAGAGGATGAAAAGACAATGGGGAGGAGATGCATAGAACATCATGGTTGGATTTTATTTGATAGAGTGTTCTTGCCAAAAATAAATGACTCTGAGATTGTAATGCTAGACAGGAAAAAAAAGCCAATTACCAATGACCTGTTTAAAGTCATTCAGCTAGCTGGATAGCTGAGAAATCTCAGTCTTTGGTAGAAAGTGGCCTGGATTTGGAATCAGAGTCTTAGCTCTGGTATTTAATAGCTTGGGTCACCTTGAGAAGGCAATGGGATCTACTGGAAAGCAGGCTGGGTTTGGAATGAGAGGATCTGAGTTGGAATCCCACTCCTTACATAAGTACATTTGTGACCTTGGACAAATCACTTCATTTCTCTGTCTGTTTCCTCATGTATCAAAGGAAGGGGATGGACTAGATCACCTCTAAGGGTTTTTTCAACTAGAAATTTTTAATCCTATGATTCTTTGAGTAAATGACCTGTGAGAGTCCTTTCATTTCTAAACCTGTGATCCTCTTTTTCTTATCTCTTGCAAAAATTAAAGGAATAGTAGAGGGGAACCCTCCCAGACCAGCTGTTTCTATGCCTTCCAATCTCTTCTCCCCTCACTGTCAAAGTTTAGAAAACTTTACTTAATGCAGTTGTTCTAGAATTCTGTCAAGGCTGCTATGCTACTTCCAGTTTGGCTTTCCCCATTTCTGTGCCAGTGTTAGAGTGTTAGCTACTTATTCAGGAACATCCTGTCTTCATAAGAGGCATGACTGAAAACAAAGTAAAATCCAGAAGCAAACCAAGGAAGTAAAGGAAAAAAGAAATTAGCAATGGTACATCATAAAAAAATTAAAATACTTCAAGTATGAGGTGGGGGGTAGATGCATATCTTGTAATTCTCTTTCCAGCTGTGCTTTTTTGATGTGATTAGAATTTCCTTGAATCTCTGAAGGTTTCATAACCATTTGAGAGACTTTATTTTGTTTCTTAATGGTAGTAAGAACAAGAATGATGCTTTCATTTACATAGAACGTATACTTTACAAAGCCCTTTCAGTTAAATTCATCCTCATAATGGCCATGGGTTGGAAGTAGGTAGTGCAACCATTATCATTCCCCTTTTATAGCTAAGAAAACTCTGCAGAGGGGCTCGCTGACTGTCCCAAAGCCATGTGACAGACTGGTTTTAGAGTCAGGCTTGAGAGCAGAGCTTTTGATATCTAGTTCATATGTGAAGCAACTACCAAAGAAAGCAACAGTGCAGAAAGACCCTCTAGAGACAAGCTGGACATAGACTTCAAAGAGAAGTCCTTAGAATTTGAAATTGTACTAAGAGTCCATAGGACAAAGTTTTGTTTGGAGGCAATGGAGTAACCCAAATTTCGTGTCATACAAAAAGTTTATTGAGACCATTCTGTGCAATATAAAGAACACTGAGATTGACTTACGAACCAGGAGGCCTAAGTTGGGATCTCTACCCTACTACCCCATTGCTACATGACTTTAGGCAAGTCTGTTAACTTCCATGGGCCTCAATGAGAACTGGATGGCATCCAGTTTGATTCCATTGGCCTGTGATTCAGGAGGCTGGTTTGGAGAACCATCTCTCCTTCTATATGAGCAGTGTGCTCAACCTCCTCCTCTGTTCCTCAACTATAAACTTGGGATGATAGATAATAGCACCTTCCTCATAAGGTTACTGTGAGGATCAAACAAGTTAATATTTGTGAAAAAATAACTAAAACAAAAAGAACAATAAGCACTTAGTTGGAACTACATAAATGCTTATTCTATACTCCCCACCACCAACCCCTTTTTTTGCTATGTAACTTTAGTCCAATTCCTTCACTTCTCTTGGGACATTTAGTTTCATATGTAAAATTCAGGAAATTGTCTATATCTCAGAGTTCCCCTCCAGGTTTAACATGCTTTAAGTCTGTCCTGGGAAGGCACACCAGGAGAGATACTTATTTTGCTTGTCCTGCAACATGGTAGACATTAAAGAAAAATTATTTTGCAATGCAATGAGGGTTAAGTGACTTGCCCAGGGTCATACAGCTAGTAAGTGTCAAGTGTTTGAGGCTGGATCTGAACTCAGGTCCTCCTGAATCTAGGGCTGGTGCTTTATCCACTATTGTACCACCAAGCTGCCCTGAAGATGGTGGATATTTTAGGCCCATACACTGAAAAAAACCCAAATCCTCTGGCTATGGAATTATATTTTTCAGTTCCTCTGTTGCCTCAAAATTAAAAAAAAAATATCCTGGCTTACAGACCATTGGCCCAGTTTCAGAATTTGAGATCCCAGTTACCTCTTCTTAGCTGAACACTTGGAATATTCCACCCCAACCTGCAGTATGTATCTATTTATAGCAATAATCATTAGTTCTCCATTTCCAATCCCCAGAGCTTCACCTGTTCTACCCTCTATCCTCTGGCAGAAGTTGACTTCAGAGGGTTTTCTGAAAGCTCTTTGTAATATTAGTTAACATGTACAGGAAAGCCCCAAGGTCATGTTCTACTCTTGACACCCTTCACTTTAGATTTGAGAAATTCCCTAAAAGTCTCATTAGTAGAGGCCGTCTCCTACCTATGAAAGTTTAAAAATCTCAGGCTAATCATCCCCTTTGCACACCTCCATGCAAGACACAGGAAGAGAGTTTGCTTCCCACCCCCCACTTCCCCCAATTCATTCTTGGGCATCCCATTTATGCAGTCATGGGCTGTCAAAATCTGAAGTTGCATGGTATTTAAAATAAAATAAAACAACCTTCTCATGTGAAACTGGTATTAACACTAAAGGCAAAACCTGGGGCCGAGGGAATGAGGAAGGGAAGCAACAACCAAAAGGCCTTAATGCATCTCCTCTTTTGGTCCATTTTATTATTTTTTTAAACTAGGCTCTCACATCACATTTGCAGCTTAGAGGATAAGTTGCAAATCCTTTCAAAGAAGTAGAAATTGAACTTCTCCCAGGATAGGCATTCACTAAAACATTCTTGCCAGAATTATTGTATTACAGATGCTACAGGGGGAAGGGATTTGGGGTTCAATTTGACTCCTCTTTCCACTGGGTAGCTCCTAGTATATTTTACATTTGACCAATAGATTACTGTGATAGGATAAATATCAATATGAGAATCGTGACCTTAATCAAAAAAAGCAATGATCTTATTAAGGGTCAACAGAACTTTGTGGGCATTTCTTTCTCAGTACAAACAACTGTATCCATTGAAAATAAATCTCTATGTGGTTTTCTTCAGATCCCCACCCTTCTGCCACCACCTGTTAATTTCTAGGTTCTTGGTACTGCTTTGGGTCAGTATCTATTCAAATCACAGTTTGAGCCTCATTCCAGTTCATCTCTAGGCCAGATTATACCAATAACACATGAATTTTAAACAAGAAGGGAATTAATTAAAAAGGATAGCAGGGTAAATACATGGAATTTAATTAGTCAGCAAGCTTTCTCAGCATTTAATGGCTGCTCTGCTTGATCACTTCCCACTCAATTCTGGTAACACAACCTAAAAAGCATTGACTTCTTAAAGCATTGCACATCTGGGGAATGCTGTTGACTGCTGTTGGTGCTGCAATGTAGAGAGCACTTTTGACTTCTTGGAAACCAAAGGGGAAATGTGTACCTTTCTCTCTTACTACCATGTCTCTCCATATTTTTGTATTCTCTCCTTTGGTCACTGCAACCTCAAGTCTTATCCACAGTTCCCATCCTCCTTTAAAATGGACATGCTGGAAGCTCAGCCCCAATCCAAGTGCTTACTGGTTGTTGTTTTCATTCTGAGAAGTTCCTACATATCCTCCTAGGATAAGTAATATGCAGAATTTGATTGAAGCTTTTCCCCCTCCGCACCCAAAGCATCATAGGTACATGGAGGCCACAAACATATTCATTTATATTTATAAATTGAAAATATAACTCTAGACAATAGCCCTAAAGATACAGACACATATTTCTGCCAAGAAGATGGAATTCAATTACAAATCTGTACCTGTCAGGAGACTTGTTTGGGATGACTTAAGGTCATGTATCCTGCCAGCACCAAACCTCAAATGTGAAGACAAAAAGAATGAGAAAGAAAGAAGAGATAAATTGAGTTGCATGATCGAGTCGTGGAATTGGTCACAGAGAGCAAGACAGAGATGTGAGCAAAGGCCAGTGGCCTGGAAAAAAAGACTGAGAAGTATGTAGGATGCTAGAGAGAGATAATGAGAAATTGAGAGACATAGAGAGACAGAGAAAGAGAAGGAGAGAGAGGGGAGGAGAGAGGGAGAGAAAGAGAGAGAGGAGAGAGAGAGAGAGAGAGAGAGAGAGAGAGAGAGAGAGAGAGAGAAAGAGAGATTGATTTATCTTCCCCTTGCTCACACTTCTCTAAACCAGATCATCAGCTCCCCAGAAACCTAAAGGTAAAATTGTACCATTCACAATACAACTTCTAAGCTAGATAAGAAAGTTTTTAGCAATAGTTTGAGGTTCAACCCTTTCTGAGGGAAAAGATAGCTTGAGTTTAAGAAGATCCTGCCCTATTAACAATAGTAGGCTGCTCTGTCAATCTAGTTATGTGGGTTATCAGTGATTCCTTTTCTGAGATTCACAGATCTCTTGAGAATTGAAGGGAATATACAAGTAGCCAGAAGGTAATGAGCTAACAATAATAATTAAGATATTAAGATCCTCCTAATAATTTATGGGAATTTCCTTTTAACCTTATAATATGATGCTGTGTCCTAGTTCAGTTGCTTTTCTCACTTGCTCTAAACTGAAAATATTTGAAGAAGTTTGTTCTCAGTCTGTTCTCAAAAAACAAAATCATTTCCTCTTCACTTTTCTGGTAAAGAAGCAGCAACTGAGTTAGTTTTACTATAGCAGTATATACTTCCGCAGGTAATATGTGCTTAATCAATCAAAAATATTTACGAAGTAGTTACTATACGCCCAGTACTATTCTCAGGAATTTAGAAGATATGGAGCCTTGCCTTTAAGGACCTAAAAGGTTTTTGAGGAGATGGCACACACGAAGCCAAACCTAGCAGTGGTACAGAATATAATTATAGTAAATTATACAATGCTAGGTCTGCTGTTGGAGTTCAGAGGTATGAGTAATCAATAAAAATTGGAGTAGTAAAGATAAGGGACTGGGGGGGGAGTCTATCTAATCAATCAATCAATCAATCAATCACCCTCACCCACTTAAAAATAAGGTGAAAAAAATCATTTTTGAATCAATCAATGAATCATGGGTTTAGGTATCCTTTATCATTTTTAAAAGAAGAAAAAAAACAATTGGATGATGCTGAATGGAAGTATATTCACATGGCTTGAGGAAGCTTGGTCATACCCTGTGCAGCTAGAATAAAACCATCAGATTAGTTCACATTTGAAGATTTGAGTTTCTGGTAGCACAGAGTAGCCTGGTTGACTTTTATTTTTTAAGAAAAAAATCTGAGGAAAAAAATCCATTGGTTGAGACAGG